>NW_022060580.1:1200000-1800000 GCF_003285725.1 Scaptodrosophila lebanonensis | reverse complement strand
TAACGCATCTTTGTGCCAAATTTGGTGTCTCTATCTCTTATAGTCTCTGAGATCCAGGTGTTCATACGGACGGACAGACGGACAGACAGACAGACAGGGCTAGATCGACTCGTCTCGTCATGCTGATCAAGAATATATATACTTTGTGGGGTCTGCCACGCCTCCTTCTGCCTGTTACATTTTTCAGCTCCCGCAAACCTAATATACTCTTGTACATTTCATGTACAGAGTATAAACATATTGCTATATTTTAATCGTTGAATGCCAATTTGTTGATATAGTTATGTTGATTACATTACCCAAATTTGAAATCGATCGGACAAAATTTATAACACTGTAACGTTGCTCTGGCCCGGGTATACTCGTCGGCCAAAGTCGCTGCAAAATTCTTGGTTTGGTCCCCCAGAAATAAAGCGAGCCCGCAGTTACCACTCAAATGTGATGCTTTTCGCTTTATTTTCTAAAATATCAACATAGGAGGGTGCGCTTCAATGCGCGTTCGTTTCCCTCTCCAACCGAACTAACTCCCAAAAACTCTCTTTAACTTACAACTACTTACACCTACTTAAAACTACTCATCGGCATCGTGACGACGCGTTGCGTAGCTGGCAGCTGTGCGTCGTTACACCTCCCCCTTTCCCCAAAGGGTCGAACGGCCCGATCGATGGTGTTTTTTTTTTCCAAATTTTGTTAGCATCGCGCCATAATCGAAAGGCAGATGTGTAGCAGCTGGGTGGCAGCGCTGCCACCCCTCGCGTTTGACCACCTGCCGACGCCGCCTGTAACTTCACAGTCAGCTGCTCGCGCTGTCATTCTGTCGCATCGTTGTCTTCGCTCTCCATTTCCGCCACGTGTTTGAATTTCAAATTCTGGGGTGCGGAATCTGTTGGTGATTGCTGGGCAACGAGCTGCATCTCGCAAAAGTACTGACTATACTTTCCAGCCTGCATGGCCTGCCGCTGATGGACAGCGGCATGCACGGTGTACATCTTATACTGCGTCAACTGCAACCAGTGCACCGGGCCTCCCATCGGTGCCGTTGATGTATCATTTGTGCTATATGTGGCTGAAACGTAATAAAATTCGATTATGTCTGCAGGATTACGTGGACGTTATTCTTTAGCTAGGAGCGCCTGCTTTGGTTGCCCCGACGCTTGCCCGCTGGCCTGGCTGTGTTGGCGTCGCCGCCATGGCTGCCGCTGCCTCCGCTGTTGTCGTCACCTGTTGCCGCGGCTGCCGGCGTCGCCACTACTGCCTAATCAACGTAGCCGCAGCCGCTGCTGCATTGGTGCCGCTGCTGTTGACGTCGCTACCGCTGCCGTTGCTGCGTCCGCTACTATCGTGTCGCTGCCGCTTACGCTGTTGCGGCTGTTGTGGTGGCTGTTGTAATGGCTGCTGTTTTGGCTGTTGAGAGATTGTCAGTGGCATGGTCCCCATACCAGCGCAACTGCCGCTGTCGCTGCACTCGTCGGCGACGCTGACGTCTGCATTCAGCGCCTTCAGATCTCGCACATGTGCTGTTCTACCTCTGCCGCCCGCTACTGGTTGTAAGCGAACTATGACTGGGGATATAAATGCACGCACTGTGAATGGCCCATCGAAGCGAGGCGCCAGCTTGGCCGCAAACTGCTCTGCGGCGTTGGACAGGTGATGCTGTCGCACGAGAACCTCGTCGCCTAGTTGGGGTCGCCACTCGCGCCTCCGCAGATTATACTGACGCGCCTGATCCTCACTGGCCACCACTTGGTTTCTTTTCGCTATTCGGGCAATGAACTGTACCAGTGTCGCGTGCAATGCGACCAGTGGGACTTTCGATTGAGTTGAGCCATCGCAACGCCAAGTGATCGGTCACGACAGCGCCCAGCCCATACTCGCTGGCGTCAGTCTGTAGGCAGAAGCGTTGTGTGAAATCGGGGCACGCTAACACCGGCGCTTCCATGAGCTGTCTTTGGATACAATCAAATGCCTCCTGCTGCGGTGTTCCCCAACTCCACTTGTGGCCTTTCTTTAACAGCTCGGTGAGTGGGCCTACCGTTGTGGCGAAATTGGGTACAAAGCGGCGGTACCACGAGGCCATCCCGATGTACTGCCGCAGCTGTTTTAGGTTGGCCGGGGGCTTCAGTTCACGTATGGCTGCCACCTTTTCTGGATCCGTCTGTATCCCGTCTTCTGTCACCAGGTGCCCCAGGTAGCGTATGGACCTGCGAAAAAACTCACACTTATCTTGATTTACCCGTAGGTTTGCCGCTCTCAGTCTTCGAAACACCTCCCTCAGGTTACATAGGTGTTCTTCGAACGTCTTCCCAACCACAACTATGTCGTCCAGATAAGCAAACGCGTGTGGAGCCATATCCGGGCCGATGACGCTATCTAGCGCCCGCTGGAAGGTGGCTGGGGCGGAGTGCAGGCCAAATGGCATCACTCGCCATTGGAAAAGGCCCCGTCCGGGCACTGTGAAGGCGGTGTATTTGCGGCTGTCGGGCTCCATGGGGATCTGCCAATAACCGTTTCGCAAGTCGATGCTGCTGATGTACTTTGCCTGTCGTAACTGTTCGAGAATATGTTGGATCCTCGGAATGGGGTATGCGTCTGGCTCCGAGCGCTCGTTCAGCTGGCGGTAGTCGATGCACATTCGCCACGCCCCATTCTTCTTGCGTACCAGGACTATGGGCGCGCTGTACGCGCTATCGGACCGCTCAATGCAGCCCTTCGCCAGCAACTCGTCAACCTCGTTGTCAATCACCGCTTGCATCGCCGGATTTCTCGGATAGTAGCGCTGTTTAATGGGCCTGTCGTCTTTCACGCGGATCGTGTGTGTCGCCACCGACGACACGCCCACAATGTTCTCAAAGCGCGGTAATTCCTCCTGAAGGAACGTGGCAGCCTGAGCAGCCTGTTCATCTGTCAGCGTAGCCGCCGATGGAGCAATTGGCTCTGTGGTCACCAATGCCGCACATCGTACTCTGCGGCGCGCTTGACGCCTTCTCCGCCGTCGTCGCTCACGCACATCTCGCATCTCCAGCTTGTGGTACCGAGATGCATTTGTCGTCCACTGTTATCGCCGTCATCGTCTCCTCGCAAACAGTTTGTCGCGAGCCGTTGGCCATCGACATCGACACCTCTACACTCCGTACATTCTCCCCACCTGGCTTTCTCAAGCGTCGTGCCAGCGCCGGGCTCACGAAGCTGCGAGTGGCTCCCGTATCCACCACCGCGTCGAGGGCAAGACCACCGCAATCCACCCTCAACACCATCACTCGCGAGCGTTCTGCCACTAGTTTTCCTGCGTGGGCTCGCCTATTGGCTGTATGTGGCGAGCCCCCCTGGCGTTTCCCGCTCTGCGGCGACAGCATTCGTTCGCTCGTATGCCCAGCCTACCGCAATCCCAGCAGTATAGTTGTTGTTGGTTTGGGCAGCATTCGTTGTCGTGCCCCGCCATACCACAGCGTTTGCAAGACCGCCCCTGGTGTGCCGACGAGCTCTGCATCTCGGGCCCGGTTGCTGTTGTTCGCGCGGGTGCAGTCTGTAAAGGGACAAAGTCTCGCCTGTTTAACTCACCACCAGATATGGGCTGCGTATCCGTTGGCTCCGGACGTCGGATCGGAAACCCCCGTGGGCCCCTGAACGCTGGCTGGGATGGCCCTGCCCCATTGGTACAGGCCGGAACCAGGCCCAACTCCTCCAGCTCTGCTGCTTGCCGTTTGAATTCTGCCACAGTATGGACATCCTGATGTCGTATCCTGATGTTGATCGCTGGTCGGCTGTTGCGGTAGATGAGCCTCAGCTGCTCCTCTCCGGGAATGTCTGCATCGAGCATCAATTCCAGCATCGCTTGGATGTAGGTCGCAGTGGACTCCGACTCGCCCTGAAAGCGTCGTTGCGCATTCTGTCGCCACCGCTCAACGTGAGGAGTTCCGCGCGGAACTCTGCCCACGACTGGGTCGGGTTTCGCCTTGTGCGGTCCCACGTTAGTGCCGCGCCCTCCAGAATATTTGGTAACATCGGCACCAAATTATCTACCGGCTCCCCACTCACTTCCGCTTTTTCTTCTAGCCTGCGCAAGAATGCTCGTGGGTCCCCGCTGCCATCGAAATGCACTCCCCACTGTGCCACCTCCGTGCTCAGGGCTCTCCGCTCCGCTCGTGACATTGTCGAGTGGGCCGAACTAGCCGCGGATGCGGTTGACACGGCCGGCCCGGCCGTCGAGACCATCGACGGTGTGGCGAGGGTCGTTACCACCGTCGTGGCCACGATCTGGTTCGTGGTCACGCATGGCGCCGCTGGCGCTTCTGTCGTATAGGTGGTGGTGGCGGTCACGGTCACTGGTGCAGCCCCAGCTGGTGCTGTTGCCGCTAATGGCCACGCAGTATGCTCGGGATGCTCGGTCAGTGTTATTGGCGATGCCGCAGCTTCCGTAGGCGGCAGGTGTATGCCGGGCGAACCTTCCTCTCGCTTGGGGACCTCCAGTTGTGCCTTCGGCGGTACAGAACTCACCGGACGTGACTCATAGCGGGCCGCTAGCAGTTCTAGGCGTGACTGGTGTTCCGGCCCCGCCGCTTTCACAAACGTGGCGAAGCGTGTTCTCAGCGTTTCCACGGTGCCCGCGTCGTCGATCCCAAACTCCTGCAGCAGCTCGATCAGCTCCTCTTTCCTCAACGCTCGCACCCAGCTCGTTCGCACCATCACGAGTCAACAATTCTCGCCTTACGTTTTCCAACTCGCCGCGTGGTCGCGGTCGTGTTTAACCTCACTTTATTTTGGGGTCACTGCTCGGGCGCCACTTGTAACGTTGCTCTGGCCCGGGTATACTCGTCGGCCAAAGTCGCTGCAAAATTCTTGGTTTGGTCCCCCAGAAATAAAGCGAGCCCGCAGTTACCACTCAAATGTGATGCTTTTCGCTTTATTTTCTAAAATCTCAACATAGGAGGGTGCGCTTCAATGCGCGTTCGTTTCCCTCTCCAACCGAACTAACTCCCAAAAACTCTCTTTAACTTACAACTACTTACACCTACTTAAAACTACTCATCGGCATCGTGACGACGCGTTGCGTAGCTGGCAGCTGTGCGTCGTTACAACACAAAACCCCAATAACAAAATTAAACGCGATATATCGAAAATATCGATACTTGTGTTGATATATCGTAATACATGTCGAATACAAATACATCGAAAAACATCGTTTGAGAGTTATTGATTATAATACTGTATTCGATTGTTCACTGTACACATGCATACATACATACAAATTTATTTGTATGTGTACGGTAACTGTAAACTTTTGGCATTTTGCGTATGCAATGAACAATGAACATGTATATAAGAATGTATGTACGTACATACATACTTATTGATGTATTGAGGGTCGTTACCACCGTCGTGGCCACGATCTGGTTCGTGGTCACGCATGGCGCCGCTGGCGCTTCTGTCGTATAGGTGGTGGTGGCGGTCACGGTCACTGGTGCAGCCCCAGCTGGTGCTGTTGCCGCTAATGGCCACGCAGTATGCTCGGGATGCTCGGTCAGTGTTCTTGGCGATGCCGCAGCTTCCGTAGGCGGCAGGTGTATGCCGGGCGAACCTTCCTCTCGCCTGGGGACCTCCAGTTGTGCCTTCGGCGGTACAGAACTCACCGGACGTGACCCATAGCGGGCCGCTAGCAGTTCTAGGCGTGACTGGTGTTCCGGCCCCGCCGCTTTCACAAACGTGGCGAAGCGTGTTCTCAGCGTTTCCACGGTGCCCGCGTCGTCGATCCCAAACTCCTGCAGCAGCTCGATCAGCTCCTCTTTCCTCAACGCTCGCACCCAGCTCGTTCGCACCATCACGAGTCAACAATTCTCGCCTTACGTTTTCCAACTCGCCGCGTGGTCGCGGTCGTGTTTAACCTCACTTTATTTTGGGGTCCCTGCTCGGGCGCCACTTGTAACGTTGCTCTGGCCCGGGTATACTCGTCGGCCAAAGTCGCTGCAAAATTCTTGGTTTGGTCCCCCAGAAATAAAGCGAGCCCGCAGTTACCACTCAAATGTGATGCTTTTCGCTTTATTTTCTAAAATCTCAACATAGGAGGGTGCGCTTCAATGCGCGTTCGTTTCCCTCTCCAACCGAACTAACTCCCAAAAACTCTCTTTAACTTACAACTACTTACACCTACTTAAAACTACTCATCGGCATCGTGACGACGCGTTGCGTAGCTGGCAGCTGTGCGTCGTTACAACACAAAACCCCAATAACAAAATTAAACGCGATATATCGAAAATATCGATACTTGTGTTGATATATCGTAATACATGTCGAATACAAATACATCGAAAAACATCGTTTGAGAGTTATTGATTATAATACTGTATTCGATTGTTCACTGTACACATGCATACATACATACAAATTTATTTGTATGTGTACGGTAACTGTAAACTTTTGGCATTTTGCGTATGCAATGAACAGACGTAAATGATCAAAACGAAAGAAGATTTGCGAGCCAATAACTTGAAGTTGTTGTTGTTGTTTTAAAAATTTTGATTTCAAACCATAGAACACTATTTATTACAATTAAACAACAGTGTTCGATGGCCCACTGCATACATACAAACCTATATATGTATATAAGAATGTATGTACGTACATACATACTTATTGATGTACATATGTACATACTATACATACAGACGTATGTACGTATGTAATACATATGGTGCTGGTGTAATTCATAATACGAAATTCTTTCTAGGGGGAGCAATGTCCCCCCTGCCCAACCTGCGTACGCCCTTGTAGTCCGTTGTCCTAAAAACCCCTTATGCCAAATATACTAAACAAAGAAAAAATAACATCAAAATGTTTATGTTATAATTGTAATAATTTTTAATTAATTTACATTTCTTGCTCTGTCAGTGCAAGACGAATGTACTTTTGTACATATGTATGTACATACATGTGTACAAATGAACATTCACACATTAGTGTCTCACATTTTGCTTTGGCTACTTCAACCGTTTGCATGCAACTACACGAACAGCTGCTTGTATGTATGTATGTGTGTGTGTGTGTATGTATACTAAGTTGTCCCCAACTGTTTGATATTTTGTATTGTTTGTTCTGCCTGCATTTGTAAAATGCATATTTTAAAAATCGTTAAATGCAAAGTTGTAATTTTAGTTACGTAGATTATATTACACAAATTTGAAATCGATCGGACAAAATTTATAACACAAGTTTTTCATTTGAAAAAATGAATAAATATTAAAACCCCAATAATTCAAGCTCCAACACAAATTTCGAAAAACCGAGTATTGTTTGTATTTTTTAATAGATTATAAAAACCAAATTTAAAGTTGATCGATTCAGAAATGCAGAATTTTCAAACAAATTTTGGAGCTAATTTTCCCTCTTTGGAGCTCGAATTTTCCAAAATCCCTTCTTAGTGCGCATCTACACCATGATAGGATACTTGAGCCCAAATTTCAGTTTCCTAGCTTTTACCGTTTGGACTGTGGGGTGTTGATTGTGTTTCAATTTTTCCACGGAAAACCCACCCTTTTTCATGCCCCAGGAAAAATGGTGAAAAACCAAGTATACAGTTTTTCTTGTATTCTTTTTGAGAGTATACAAACTAAGTTTGAAGTTAATTGGATAAAAATTGTAGAATTTTCATACAAACGTTGGAGCTCGTTTTCCCCCCTTTGGAGCTCGAATTTTCCGAAACCCCGTCTTAGTGCTCACTTTCACTATAAGAGGGATCTTGTGTCTAAATTTCCTAGCTCTTACAGTTTGGGCTGTGCGTTGATTGCCAATCAGTCAGTCAGTCAGTCAGTCAGGACAAACTATTTATATATATAGAGATATATACATAAGGCTGCTCTGCCGCTGACTTCTGCTGAAGCGACGCAGCGACGCAGTTTTTAGGCTAAGCACATTTTATATATTTCAATTAATAAAGATTTAGCAAACGACTCGCAAGTGTTTGTTTTTTGTGTTCGAGACAACATCGGGATAGAAACCCAAAAGGGTTTCACTTCATGGCGACCGTGACAGCTGCAATCTGCAGTGATGTTATTAGGACAAATTGATAAGCGGCTTCAACCAGGAGGATTTGCTCACTAGCAATGGTGCGACACTAACGGACCACCGGAATAGTTACCGCAGGCACAGATTGTGTGATACGTGCCAAGGCAGGCTGAAGCTGTGAAGAAGCGACGAACTGGGAAAAATTTCATTGGACCGGATTGGAGTGAGTAGAGTGCTAGTGATGTGCCAAAAACAAAAATAATATATATATATATATATATATATATATATATATATATATATATATATATATATATATATATATATATATATATATATATATATATATATATATATATATATATATATATATATATATATATATATAGCAGAAATAAAAACGGCTTTGAATACGCAACAGCCCCCCGCCTGGGAGTTAGCTTGTAAACTCCAGGTTGAATTACCAGTTATTGGAAATATTAAATTAAAAATTAAAGTTCCAGAAAAGAAAGATATACCTGCCTACAAAGATACTTGCCCAACGGACTGCGAGGGACCTCTCTTCACACCAGCTTGCGAAGGAACGTGCAAGCACACGCAGTGATAACAGCCGGAACCGACAACACCAACAGTTCCCGCTCCAGCAAGCAGAAGTTATTGATGACCAGCACCGGCACCGCCTGAGACCATAGGCCAAAAGGACAACAACAAAATACCACCGTGTGGGGCCCCATCATCGGAAAAAGTTAATGTCTAAGAAAGAAAATTAAAATTTGTAATGCAAAATATTGTAGTGCATAATTAAGTAAAATATATATGTAAGAAAAACTGTACGAAACATTGTAATTACGAGCTGTGCCTGCAAATGGCTTGTAAAGATATAAACTAGGTAGGGATCAATTGTGAAAAAAAACCTTTTTTTGGTCTACCACGGCTATGAATGAATAGCAATAGTATAAGCAAGACAGCTCAGGCAGAAACGGATCAGCTACATAAACGTGGCATAGTTGAGGAAAAGTTAAGTAGTATACCCACAATGGGTTTAATAGATACCAAGGTAGTGGATTCCACTGCAGGTATTATAAATAAAGTAGAGTCCCAAAATGTAGATGTGGACACTATAATAATGCTGTTAATACTAATAGTTATATTGATGAGCGCAAATTTGTTTTTCAAATTGTACAAATTGCACAACAAATGCCTTAACAAAAAATATTTAAGTAGGGCCAACGATTTAGATAAAATTTGAACATTTTTTTTTGTAAACTAAAAAAAAAAATTTTATATATATATATACATATATATATATAAATATAAGTATCTTATTAAGATAAGAAATTATAACTGGAAATAGAATGTAAAAATAAATAAATAAAAATTAATTAAAAGTAAATAACACGTAAAAAAAAGGGTGTTCAGGAGAATTAGTAAAAAAAGAAAACCCCTTGCGGAGCATCCGAACTTTCCATAATACATGGATTGGAATGCTATTTGCAAGAAGGTAAATGAGCTGAGGGCTGAATTCGATAAATCGTACAAAAGCCTCACTTTGAATAGGTCAATACAGATAGGTACGTTGAATAGGCATACTATTAAATTTGTGGAGTTTTATAACGAGATCCGAGAGATATTCCTAGAAAACAAATCTAGACTCACGGGCCTCCATTGGACTCAGGCTTCCGACGTTGTAAAACGCCTGAGAGAACAGCTGCACGCTGTAAAAGAAAGACATGGCTTGGATATACACTTGCCGAATACGATAAGTAGCGCTGTAATATATATAGCCGTAGATGAGGAGGAACAAAGGTCAATAAGCCCCGCACCAAAATCGCCAAATACGGCGTATATAAGCATAATTTCGGAAGAAGATTCCAAAACGGGACTTACTCCCAACAACAGCCCCGCCAGAAGCGAAATGGCTGATAACTCTAATTTAGACCGCAACATTTTACAATTTCCAAAAATGTCGCAAACACAGATACAGTTTATAAAGACAGCGTCATCTCTGATACCAGAGTTTGATGGCAGGGCCGAAAACTTAAGAAGCTTCGTGGCGTTGCAGTTGGTGGACTCAATTAAAGAGACACACGAGGCAACGGCAGTCCAATTAATAAAAACAAAGCTTAAAGGCCACGCACGCAATTTAATTAGGAATGAAAATTCAATTGCGCAAATTATAAGCAAACTGTCTGCAACTGTAAAAGGATAATCGGTTGAAGTACTATCAGCCAAACTCCTAAATTTGCAACAAAAGAGCAAAACTGCCAACATCTATACACAAGAGGTTGAGCAGCTAACAAAAGCCCTAGAAGGTGCTTACATTAATGGTGGACTAAATTCTGATTTAGCCACCAAATACAGCACAGCTCAAGCTGTTAAAGCAATGACCAAAAACTGTTCCATTGATAGGGTTATTTTTTTTCTTTCTTTTTTTAAGCTTTCTGTATTTATCGGATCTTCTCTCTAGGAGACTTACGATAAGTAGTAAAATCTTAATCTAATACAGTTATTTAATTTATTACAATTAAATTTTTTTTTTTACGGCCCTAACTGTTTTTGCTGGGTGGGGAGGTCTCTTCGCCGGAGTCGTGTATGGCTAGCCTGACAAGTTAAATTCTGTGCAAGTCTGTTCGGATGGTTCCGAAGCTTAAGCTGGTACTTTGCTTTCACCGTGGCGATTTCATATTTAACAGATTCCACATTTAAATCTTCGCGGATATTATCACTTCGTATGTACCTGGCTGCCCCAGTGATGGTTCTCAGTATCCTCAATTGAGCTCTCTCATTTAACTCTAAATTACTAAAGGAAGCGTTTCCCCATAATTCAGAGCCATATGTCCAAATTGGTTTGAGAACAGCATTGTACAAGAGTACTTTGTACTCCAGTTTTAGTCGTGAACGGACGTTTATCAGCCAATGTAGATTAATAGCTTTTAGTTTTAGTTGATCTCTCTTCTTTTTGATGTGCTCACGCCGTCTATCCAAATAGACACCAAGGTATGATACTGCGGTTTCTTGTGGAATATTGATGTTGTTTAGCGACAATGGAGGGCAGGTTTGTTTGTTTAGGGTAAAGGTGACATGTTTGCACTTTTGCTCGTTTACATGTATGCGCCAGTCTGCTAGCCATTCTTGTATGGCCACGAGGTGAGATGATAAAAGTTCTGTAGCTCTTTTTGGGCACTTGGAGCGACTTAGGATGGAAGTATCATCAGCAAATGTCGAAATTGTTGTACGACTGTTTGTCGGTATATCTGCTGTGTATATAATATACAGTGTTGGTCCAAGCACGCTCCCTTGGGGTACGCCAGCTTCAATTGGATGGTATTCGGAGAGGAAATCTTTGCATCTAACTGCGAAACTTCTTTGCTGTAGGTATGACTCCAGTATTTTGTGGATGTTCTGTGGAAGTAATATTTTGATTTTGTGAATTAAGCCACCCAGCCAAACGCGGTCGAAGGCTTGGGCGACATCCAGAAAAACAGCGGAGCAATACTCTCGTTTTTCAAATGCATTTCGTATCTCAGAGGTTATTCGGTTGACTTGTTCAACGGTTCCATGTTTTTCTCGAAAACCAAATTGGTGCAATGGGATTGCACTGTTGGTGTGTAGGTGCTGTTTGATGCGATTCAGGATCAGTTTTTCGAATATCTTTGATAGACACGGCAGGAGACTGATAGGTCTATATGATGATGGCTGAGACTTGTCCTTTCCAGCTTTATGGATCATTTTGATGACCGATTTTCTCCATTGTTGAGGAAAATAGCCCCATTTCATCATGCTGTTGAAAATAATGGTGAGAAGATACACTGCACAGCTCGGCAATTCGATGATCACTTTGGGGGACATTAAATCGTGGCCCGGCGCTTTTCTTTTGCTTTGAAACTTGGTCCTTAATGACACTTGTAACTTCTCCAACTTGAAATACGATAGGCGTGGTAGCTTCAAGATGATTGGTTAGTGGGAGCACAAAGCTATTTGTTGCTGGATGTGGTTTGAAGACTTTTTCTAAATGGGCAGCAAATAGATTGGCCTTCTCTTCGTTGCTGCGAGCCTACTTCCCTTTGTGTACGTAATGGTGATTCACTCTCGATTGGTGGATATACGCCTGATTTAGCTTTCCACAATGGGAATCGTTTGCTGTTTGGAGAGAGTTGATCTGTGCGCTTGCCACTCCCGCTGAAGCCTTCTCTTATTTCGTAGCAGCTCTTCAAGATGCATGGGAACACGACTGC
The DNA here is from genome assembly GCF_003285725.1 of Scaptodrosophila lebanonensis. Taxonomy (NCBI): domain Eukaryota; kingdom Metazoa; phylum Arthropoda; class Insecta; order Diptera; family Drosophilidae; genus Scaptodrosophila; species Scaptodrosophila lebanonensis. Next base: position 1,787,770 of record NW_022060580.1, on the reverse strand, counting down.
GTTTGTAAAGTTTATAAGCTGTGATTTCTGGAGTGGAATGTTTTTCCGCTAGTGACATTAAACATGACTGAGCTATCTATGTCATCTTTACAGTTAATGTTTGGGCAGTCATCAATATGGGAACTTACGTACTTCCTATATTTAAGCCAATCTGTTTTTCTAGAAGTCAGTTAGTGTGGGCGCTGCGAGTACTGTGGGTGGTCATAAAGTTTAAGAAGTGATCCGATGATAGATCTCTTAAGTGCTCCACACAAATCTAAGCCTGTGGCACTCTTCTTGTGACAGCAAAATCAATCACGTCTGGTTGCTTCTTTGGATCTGTGGGCCAATATGTACAAGGAGCTTTCCAAAGTAAACAGGACTTTTTGAATCTAGCGCCCCCTGGTGGCGCTATCTATATGTCGTTAGACTCTGCTATCTTAATCGTTTTGGAACATCTCCAAAACATCGATTTATCGCATTTTGACCGAACATTTGGGCTTACGAAAGGTGTGTGCACGGTTTGTTCCGCACAAATTGACTGACGACCAAAAATTGCTCAGAATCCAATTCGAAGGACATCATTAAAGAGGTCAAAAAGGATAAAAACTTCCCTTACAATATTGTGACTGGTGACGAAACGTGGTGTTTCCAATATGATCCCGAAACGAAACGCCAGAGTGCACAAAGAATTTGTTCCACCCGGTCAAAACGTTAATGCGGTATTCTACCTTGGAGTTTTGAAGCGTTTGGTGCGCCGTATTGGACGCGTTCGGCCCGAATATCGCGAAGATGAAAGGTGGCGTTTGTTACACGATAATGCGCCGTCTCATCGATCGACACTTGTGACCGATTATTTGACCAAAAATCACATTTTAACCATCAACCACTCGCCGTATTCACCTGATATTGATTTTGCCGAAAAAATCATTTGTTCTGTTTTTTTTTTTAAAAGTCCTGTTTACTTTTGAAAACACCTTCTATGCCAGCCCGGACAAATAAAGTCAAGCATGTTTCATGGTGTTATTACAGCGGTCTATAGTTGTGTTCCTTTCGGGTTGATGCGTCGGGATCCCCAATGTTTGTGTTTGGCATTGTAGTCACCATCTGCTATAAAGCGATCACCTAGTAGGCCGAAGAAAGGTATAAATTCTGTCTCAGGTAGGGGAGGCTTAAATAGCCGCTTTATATTTCGATATGAATGGTTGTGGCCTGTAGATGAGTTGTAGCAAATGATGGCAACGGATAGTGCCTGATGCGACGCTTTATCGGAATGCCAGTACCTCCATGATCCTTACCATCGGAATGATTTGTCGCATAGCCATTGGAATGGAAATAATTTTTACTTGTTAGTTGAGTCTCTGATATGAGCGTGCCGTCAATGGCACCAATTGAGGAACTGCAAGAGCTCGCATTTTCGCTGTGAAATGCCATTCGTATTCCGGAAACATATTTTTAGAGAAACCATTTAAGTAGATTTCTGTTTGATTAGTAATTCCAGGAGGAGATTTTGATTGCGTATAATTTCCTGCATCTTTTGTTTTATTGCTACCATTGTATTTGTTAGAGTTGCCAGAATTGATTCAATTCCAACAGGAAATTGATGATGGATTTGCAGTTATATTAAATTGACAAATTCAAAAATCGAATTAAATCATACGAAATTGATCATTCAATTTTTTGTTCGATGTAATTAATAAACAACTAGAGGAGCTAAAGTCGGGTGTCCCGACTTTGAAATACTCTGTCAATAATTATGTGAAGAATAATTATGGGGGTATGTGTGCCTCTACAAAGCAGCAACAACAGCTGCGGCCACTGTTTGGTCATATAAACATATATGGCTATAACTTTCTGTTAAATCGGCCTATCAAACTAGGAATACGGACTCATAATCACTAGCTGGAAGTATTTTCCGAATTGAAAATTTTCCGATGAAAATTTCTAAGAAATACGGGAGTTATGGAAAATCAGAGATTGCGGTGGAGAGGGGGAGGCAGGGAAATTCCCCAATACACATTTTCTGTGTATTTTAAAAAGGACCTGGGACTAAAATTGGATGTCCCTAGCACTTATACTCTCCGAGATATAGGCGATTATACGAATGGAAAATCGGGAAAAGCCCCATAGGGGGAAAGTGAAAAAAAAAAATAAAACAAACGTGCACAGCGTACACACATACGGCATCTTTTTGTAAAATTTGGTGTCCCTAACTCTTATAGAGTCTGAGATCCAGGTGTTCATACGGACAGACAGGTCGACTCGCCTTGTCATGCTGATCAATAATATATATACTTTTGTGGTGTTCAGGTTTTCATACGGACAGACAGCGCTGATCTACTCGTCTCGTCATGCTGACCAAGAATATATATAGTACTTTGTGGGGTCTGCCACGTCTCCTTCTGCCTGTTACATTTTTCAGCTCGCGCAAACCTAATATATTCCTGTACATTTCACGTATAGAGTATAGCAAGTAAAAACGCTAAAGTCGGGTGTCCCGACTTTGAAATACTCTGTACATGTTTAGAATAATTATAGAAATTAAAAAAATGAAAAAAATTTGATGAATTTTAATTGTAAAAAAAAAATTATTAATTAAATTATTTAATTAAATTAAATACAGTTTCATCAGCATACATTTACATCAGAATCGTGTCTCTGTGTCTTTATATGCGTGTATGTATGCAGCACAAAGTTGAACCAAAGCAGCAACAACAACAGCTGCTGGCAGCGCTGCGGGCAGAGCTGCAGGCAGCGCATGGGTTTGGATTTGTCGTTGCCTTATACTTCGTGAAAGAGCGTTTGTCTGCAACGGCTTTTACCGTAGGAATCGCGAACAATTACCGCTATCGCCACCATTCTCGACCAAAAAATTAAAAAAAAATATGGACTTCTAACAGCGTCGAACGCCGAATAAGCAACAAGAGCTTTGATGGATGAATTGTACATTGAATTGTCCAAACATCCACAGACCTCGCAGCCAAAATCGCTAAGAGCAGAACCAAAACGTTTTTCCACGATTGCCCGCAAGATATGCTGGCGCGTCGAGGACTGCCCTGCAGGCGGTGAGGAATGGCAGGACCTGGAGCTGAGACGTGTCCAAACCCCCAGCAACTTCACTGCTGAGAATGCGGCAAACTAAGGTGGGCAAACGAATGCTGCAGCAGTCCAATGCCTTCGCCTTGTGCAAGTGGTTGTTGAGGGTGGACTACGGCGGATATTAGAGTAACGTGCGGGACGTGCTCTAGTGTCTGCGTTTGGCTAACATGAGGATGAATCAGGATAAGTGTCAATTTTCCCACAAGTCCATACGTTATATGAGGAACCTGGTAACAGTGAAGAGCGTCCAGACAGATGCAGAGAAGGTGGCGACAGTACGTTGGAATGGCTTCGTGGTTTCGGTGGTTCGTGCCGAACTCTGCAACAATTGTCATCCCGCCGACGGATCTGGAACAGGAGGCATTTGAAGCCATCTAGCGACGCTACTGCCTGTAGACAGGCGCGAACGAATACAGGCTGGGAGGGATGCTTACGATAACATAGGCGGGCAAGTATCATCTACGCCAGTCGGTAACTGCAGAAAACCGAGTTCAATTACATTGGGCTGGCTAAATTTCATCGAGCCGGGTCGCATTGCAATCTGGGCGCTTGAGATGCAGAAGTACACGTTCGACGTTCAGTATCGCAAGGACGCCCTGAACGTGGTGGCCGACGAACTGTCACGGCAGAGCACGCGCCACGTTGTAGAGCACGCGCCGATGACTACAGCGATACTAATCCGGCCCAAAAGTGGGTACGAACCAGCCAACAGTCTCGCGATTTCGCTAAATGACTATACTAACGGGCGAATTCGTATAGAATAAAAACAATTTCAAAAATATATTACAAATGTATTTTATTTAATAATTCTACAACATCAAATATGCGCAATTTACAAACTTCCGACACACATAAAAGTTATTGACTCTTTTTTTTGTTGTCGATGAATTTAAAGCCCACTAGACTGTAAACTATATGTATTTTAATTCTTTGATGATAAGAGTTCCAAAGAATTTGATCTATTACAATTTAGGAGCTTCAAACATAGGACCCCGAATAATTGTAATATCTGCATAAGGAACAAGTTGCGTAATATGTAATGCTTTAAATTTTTTGAGTACAAGAAGGGAATAAAATTTTTGTGCGGCCTGAAACAAAAGGAAAAAAAATATGTCATCATTTTTGTTTCATTATATATAACTAACAGGCCTTGCCCGTCTTTGCTAGGCTAAGTATGATTGCTTAAAACAACATTTACTATATGCTGTTTCTCTTCAGACATTGCGCTCATTTCCAGAAAAGTCACTAAAGGAACTACCAAATAACAAGCTTGGGCAAGTGCAAAGTGCAATAAATACTATGTATGCATTTATTTATACGTATGTACATATGTACACATACTATGTATGTTTTTACGTACATACGAACATAAAGTATGTATGTTCATACATACATATGTACATATATGTACATGTTCCATACGTATATATAATAAGTATGTTCCATACGTACATATATTATGTATGTAGGATGATAGTGATATTCAGGGCAACTGATTTTTAGATTTAAAAGCGGTACATTGGTCACCTTTCTCAATTGAAAATATATAGAGAGGTGGTCATAAGTATTTACACAAGGGACATTTTTTTACATATTCCATACGACCTTTTTTGTGGTCGTTGGAAGTTAGTTTCGAAAAAAAACAAGAGAGAACGCTGCAGTCGAGCAAGCCCGACAGTCAAATAGCCTGTACTCTCCACAAAAATGGAAAATTAAAAAAAAAGAATAAATTAAAAAAAAATTAAATTATTAAAAAAAATGAATGAATTAATTAATTAATTAAATTAAATTAGAATACATGTTTATGTTCAGTTCTAACAGCATACATTTACATCACGTACCTATGCGTACCTGTACTCTCCACAAAAATGGAAAATTAAAAAAAAAGAATAAATTAAAAAAAAATTAAATTATTAAAAAAAATGAATGAATTAATTAATTAATTAAATTAAATTAGAATACATGTTTATGTTCAGTTCTAACAGCATACATTTACATCACGTACCTATGCGTCTTTATATGCGTGTATGTATGCAGCATAAAGTTGAACCAAAGCAGCAGCAACAACAAAAGCTGCCGGCAGCGCTGCAGACAGCGCATGAGCAGCGATTTTATTTATGGCTATAACTTTCTTCAGAATTGACCTATCATGATGAATCTTGGCACACGGACACATAATCACTAACGGGATCTAGCTACCTAATTTTAGTTCGAAATTCCATAAACTATGGGAGTTATGGAAAAAAAAACACGAATTGCGGGGGAGTGGGGGTATATCAGAATAAAAAAATAAACTTGACCTGCCTAGGTACTTTCTAAGATCCTTGCGCTCATACAGACGGACAGACGGACGGACGGACATGGCTATATCGACTCGGCTTGTCACCCTGATCAAGAATATATATACTTTGTGGGGTCTGCCACGCCTCCTTCTGTGTGTTACATACATGCGCACAAAACTTTCACCCTTTGGGTACAGGCCATAAAAAGTTTGCACATAGTTTGATTAATGCGGCAGAAGAACAATTAAGATAACAATTCATAATATAAGCAAAACAAGTAGAGAAGTTAAAAAATAAAAATAAAAAAAAACCCCATATTCTTCTTTTGCTTATATTTCTGTCGTATGAAACGTTATCTTTTGGATGTTCTTCCATTTGAATCTGTATAGATCAAAATATCTGACAATAACATTATTTTTAAAACAAGTAAAAAAGCTAAAGTCGGGTGTCCCGACTTTGAAATACTCTGTACATATGTTTACTAATTAAAAAAATTTACTAGAAAAAAAAAAGAAAATTAAAAAAAATTTGATCGATTTTACCTTTCTCGGTATTCGAACTCACGTAAAGGGTGTATAATTGCACATTTACATAGCAATTGCGTCTGTGTGAGTGTATGTATGCCTATGCGCATCTATTCGTGTCTGTGTAAGCATTTTCGCAGTCAACCAAACAGCAACATCAACAACAGCCGCGGGCAGCGCTTGAGCAGCGCTGCAGCAGCAAATATATTTATGGCTATAACTTCTTGGTAAATCGGTCTATCATAGTGAAACTTGGCATACGGACACATAATTACTAACTGGGGGTATGTGCAAAATTTTAGTTCGAAATTCCAAGAATTACGGGAGTTAGAGAAAATCGCATTTTCGGGGGAGAGGGGGGAGGAAGGGAAATTCCAAAATATACATTTTCTGCGTATTTACACAAGGCACCTTGGACTAAAATTTGGTGTTCCTAGGTCTTATGGTCTCCGAGATATAGGCGATTATACGAATGGAAAATCGGGAAAACCCCCATAGGGGGGAAGTGGGGGGGAAAATCAAAAAAATAAAACAAACTCGTATAGAATACACACATAACGCATCTTTGTGCAAAATTTGGTGTCTCTATCTCTTATAGTCTCTGAGATCCAGGTGTTCATACGGACGGACAGACGGACAGACAGACAGACAGGGCTAGATCGACTCGTCTTGTCACGCTGATCAAGAATATATATACTTTGTGGGGTCTGCCACGCCTCCTTCTGCCTGTTACATTTTTCAGTTCCCGCAAACCTCATATACTCTTGTACATTTCATGTACAGAGTATAAAAAGCTCCTATATTGGAATATGTAAAAAATGTTTGTTGTGTAAATACTTTTGACCACCTCTGTATATAACATAATAAGGCTATGTAATATACTCTTGTACATTTCATAAGAAAATGAAATAAAATGAAACATATCAATATAAATAATTGAACTGAAGTGTAATTACTTTTGACTCAAATTAAAATACTTTTGACTCATAGGCATCATTTCTTTTGCTTATATTTCCGTCGTATGAATCGTTATCTTTTGGATGTCCTTCCATTTGAATCTGTATAGATCAAAATATCTGACAATATTATTTAAAAAAAAGTCCTATATTAGAATATGTAAAAAATGTTTGTTGTGTAAATACTTTTGACCACCTCTGTATATAACATAATAAGGCTATGTATCGTTTGTAGTAAACACGGTCTCTTCGATCATTTTTGTAAAACTTATATATAAGTTATATATTATGCCCATTGCACTAAAATTCAACTCATAAAAATCATATTAGATTAAAATATTTTAAAAACAAGTAGATAGTAGAGAAGTCGGGTGACCCGACTTTGAAATTCTTTGTACATATGTTTAGAATAATTATAGAAATTAAGAAAATTAATTTTGATCGATTTTCCTCTCTGGTATTCGAACTCACGAAAAGGTTGTATAATTGCACAATTACATAGCCATTGCGTCTATGTGAGTGTATGCATGTCTATGCGTGTCCATTCATGTCTGTGTGAGGATGTTTGCATTCAACCAAAGCACCAACATCAACAACAGCCGCGGTATGTATACCTTAACAGCTGCTATTAACAGCCCAGATTTAAAGTGGAATAAACTATTCAAGTAAACATTGGTTTATTTTTAATATACCTGTTTCCTGGAATTCCTTAGAGTTAGTTGAGATAGCGTCAAATTTTCTTTGTTGGAAAAATGAGATCTAACTGCATAAAAAAGTTGTGCTGCTCTTTTATTTAAGACTCTTTCTTCGAATTGTTCATCTGTTTCGTTTTCCATCTGCTGGTCAGCCGTATTCTGGTTTAATTATTTGCAATAATGGGAAATAAAATGTTAATATCTCTACCACATCTATTATATATTATACTTACCGAAACTCCGATTGACGGAGGGAAATCATAATCGTTCCAGTCTGTAGAAATGTCACAAGTTTTGTTAGAACAAGATAGTCCAGTAGTTAGTCTTGCCTCATCTTCATTGAGAATCGAACTGAATTGGTCGGTTGGTAAATGAGGAATCGAATCAATATCTCCAATTCCTGAATGATGTGGAGTCATATGCCCATGATCTAACCCGACTGGTGTTAGATCGCCGTGTTGAAAATCGTCTCCCACATCGTGATGTGCATTCCTCGGTGTAAGTGGCAGGTCATTCACATTCGAAAATGTTTCCATTTCATTAAATGAAAAGACTGCAGGACTTCGTATTTTAACAAAATCTGATGTATCAGTTTGAGATACAAAAACTTCTTGATCTTTTGGAGCTATATCTAACGATATAGCTGTGATGCCTAATGTTTTCTCCTGTTCCCGGACAAGTTCCGGATCTGCCAAGCTTTGGATCAGAGCATCCGCAGGTGGAGCAGAAGTGGAAAGTGTTGATGGCTCATGCTTTCTCTTTCGACACTTCTTGTTTATAATAAATGTAGTTTCGCTTTCATTCATATACTGCTCTAACGATAACACTTCAGGTGGTGCAACGCATGTAAAGTCTTCGATCTGGGTCGAGTGTGATATCAAATGTCGGTTATAATTATTTAAAAGTGAGCGAGACGGTATCGTTCTTGATGGCAAGGCAAACAACTTTTCAACGCCACCTGTTTCCTTCCAATACATCAACCTTAAATATATAAATAAAAAGAAGAATATAATTATATTTTCACGCGAGTCTCGAAAACAAATTTTGTTTAGAAATTGTTTGGCGCAACGAGGGCTATGTCATTCTACGCTAATTATTTTTTACTGTATCAACATTTCACTTTGAAGATTAAAAAGCTTAACGCAATTTAGCTGTGTTTGCAGTGATCTCTTGCTCTCACTGCAGCGGCTGATCTGCGAATACAGTGTAGTTAACAGAAAACATTCTAGCAGAACCGGAAAACGACTTGACATAATTTCAGTTTGCCTGATCAGTGTAACCTTTATTGGAATTTTCGTGACTAATACTGTTCATACGAAATGAATACTGGTAGTTGGACTTGTCAATGTTGGTTGCTAGACTGAATATTTCTGTCGGAAGTACAACAGAATGAGTAGGCGGGCTAATAGAAGTTTAAGTTGTCGGACAGCACTGCCGCTTCGACAGGGGAGTGTTGCTGAGACTTCGTTAAGCTGTATATATGCTTCTGAAAGTGATGGATTTGCCGTCAAATAACGCCAGCATTTTGGCGCTCAGGGCTTCTTGAATGTTTAATTCTGAGACCCAGTTCAACGCAAGTCGGCAAAAAAATTTGGGCCAGAGGAATTCACTAAAAGTAAACTCATTCCAAAGCCACGACATATCTAAGCGACAGGCCAGAGAATGGCAAATATCTCTGAAAATACAAATTTGTTGTGCGAATCATAGGACAGTCCCAAGCTTTCCCAGCATTCATTCCAGGCACAACTGGAGGTCGTTATACTCCAATGAAAAATTGCTAGCACCTACCTTTTTGTAGGAGGGGCAAGATCTAGTGTTGTTAATATATCAGATGTATCAGCGAATTGGGCTTTCATTTCTTCTCCAGAAATATTCTTGACTTCATCAATTATTAGTTTTCTCTTCCGCTTCGCCTTCGTAGTCCCTCTGTATGCATTTGCATCAATAGGTGCTAGTGCAAAGCCTTCGTCTTCATTATTTATAAGAGTAGATTCATTTAAGTCTGTATTGCCTGTCACGTTGGCGTCCTCATGATCTTTAAAATAAAATTATTGAAATTTTAATGAAACATTTCGAATATATTAAAATCTACCAGATTTGTTGTTTGCGGCTGAATTAGCCAATGAAGATGCTGGAGATGGTGCATTATCAAAATTGTCAACTCCATCGTCGTCGTCATAATCTGCTACGTTGACAGCGTTCACAACTTTGCCTTCTTGAGCTGGTGGTGGAGGTTCTTCAAAAAGGTCATCTTCAAATAGTTCAGGCTCTTAAAGAAAAGTTTAGTAAAGAACGTCGAATTAAATCGAATAAAAGATATGAAAATTAAAACAAATAAATTGAATTTGTTCCGCCTTTACCACTATCTAATGAAACTTAAAGGAGGCGTGGCAATATGTATGTATATGTATTATTGATCAGGGTGTCAAGCCGAGTCGATATAGCCATGTCCGTCTGTATAAGCGCAAAGATCTCAGAAGGTACAAGAGCTATAATTACCGAAACTTAGTATCCAGTTGCCCATAAGCCCTAGGCAGGTAAAGTTTGTTTTTTATTCTGATACAACCCCTCCCCTCCCCCCCCCCCCCCCCCTTCCACGCTATTTCTGTTTTTTTTTCGTAACTCTTGGAACTTCGAAATCAATTTTAGTAGTGAAATCCAGTTAGTGCTTATATGTCCGTATGCCAAGTTTCATCATGATAGATCAATTATGAAGAAAGCTATATATATAAATATTATCTCTGCGGAAGCTCTGCCCGCAGCTCTGCCTGCATCTGCTGTTGTTGTTGCTGTTTTGCGTTATTTCTTTACTGCATACAAGCACGCATACACATGATTCTGATGTACATGTATGCTGTTGAACTTGTACATAAGCACTTATGTGTGTATTAGACAGCTGCATGAATGGCAAAAAAAACCACATTCGAATGCACAATGCTCAAAATGAGATGCGTGAATTAGAATGCAAAAGAAAACTGAAAGGAATGAATGAGTATACACACGTACAACTCAGTCGAAACGTAGAAAAACGAATTGAATGGAGTGAGAATACGAAAACTTAGACGTAGTTCTCGAATGATTCGAATGACAAACCGGTAAAGAAGAAAGAAAAACTGTAGTCAAAATGGTTGATATTTATATTTTCACTAGCAGGTATTGCCCGTCTTAACCCGGCTCAATATAATGTTTCCAATTGTATTTATTTTGTGTGTGCATAACCTACCCATATGTTTTCACCTTATAAGTTACCAGTATGATGGCATTTCAGGTATTTAAATGAACATTTTCTGTTCTTGACAAAAAATTGTTCAGTAGTCCGTTACATTTTTGTTCTTGCCAAACTATTTCGTTAAACGAACATGACCACTATAACTAATATTTTTTAAAGCTCGTTTTCCCCCCTTTGGAGCTAGTATTTTCCAAAAGCGCTTCTTAGTGCTCACTTTCACTATAAAAGGGATCTTGTGTCCAAATTTCAGCTTCCTAGCTTTTACCGTTTGGGCTGTGCGTTGACTGCCAATCAGTAAGTCAGTCAGTCAGGACAAACTGTTGTTTATATATAGAGATTTGTATTTATTTTATTTAAAATAAAATGGTATATCCAAAGGCTTTATATTCCTCAATTGCGGCCTTTATCTAAGAGTAGAGTAACTCGAATAAATTGAATGTTTTCCGATATGTCAATTGTTTCATTCCATTTTACGGTTCATTTATTCTAACTCATTTCAATGAATGTCGTATGCTATCAGACACAACACGCACTCATATTCATACAAATTCATTTCATTTTCAATGCTCCACTTACTCAACTAAATTCAATTCGATTCCATTCTTTTCAACGTACCTTATGAGTGAAGCCATGCAGTTGTCTAGTGTGTATGCATGTGTTCAATATTTTTATAGCATGTACCCAAAGGGTGAAAGGCTATACTAGTTTTGTGCGAATGTATGTAACACACAGAAGGAGGCTTGGCAGACCCCACAAAGTATATATATTCTTGATCAGGGTGACAAGCCGAGTCGATTTAGCCATGTCCGTCTGTCCGTCCGTCAGCTGTATGAGCGCAAGGATCTCAGAAGGTACAAGAGCTAGAATTACCAAACTTGGTATCCAGGTTCCCCTAAGCCCTAGGCAGGTCAAGTTTATTTTTTTATACTGATACACCCCCTCCCCCCCACTCCCCCGCAATTCGTGTTTTTTTTATAACTTCCGTAATTCTTGGAATTTTGAAATCAGTTTTAGTAGTTACGTCCAGTTAGTGTGTCCGTATACCAAGTTTCATCATTATAGGTCAATTCTGAAGAAAGTTATAGTCATAAATAAAATCGCTGCCCATGCTCTGCTTGCAGCGCTGCCCGCATCTATTGATGTTGTTGTTGCTTTGGTTTAACTTTGTGTTACATACATACACGCATATAAATACACATAGACACGTGATGTAAATATAAAACTGTACATAAACATGTCTTCTATGTATGTATTAAATAAATTTTCTTAATTAATTTAATAAATTAATTACATTTTTTTAATAATTTAATTTTGTTTTAAATATTTTTCTTTTTTGTGGATAGTACCTGCTATTTTACTGTCGGGCTTGCTCGACTGTAGCGTTCTATCTTGTTTTAATTTAATTTAATTAATTTTTTTTTGGGTTTTTAAGAGTTCTGCCGGCTTGACTTGAAGATTTGCGATGCTTGTAAACAGCTTAAACGCAGGCTAATTAGCTTGTTATTATACTCTGTACATGAAATGTACAAGAGTATATTAGGTTTGCGGGAGTTGAAAATGTAACAGGCAGAAGGAGGCGTGGCAGACCCCACAAAGTATATATATTCTTGATCAGCATGACGAGACGAGTCGAGCCCTGTCTGTCTGTCCGTATGAACACATAGAACTGAGTCTATAAGAAATAGGGACACCAAATTTTGCACAAAGATGCCTTGTGTGTTCGTTGTGCAAGTTTGTTTTATTTTTTTGATTTTCCCGCCCACTTCCCCCTATGGAGGATTTCCCGATTTTGCATTCGTAGAATCACCGATATCTCAGAGACAATAAGAGCAAGGGACACCAAATTTTAGTCCAAGATGCCTTATGTGAATACGCAAAAAATGTATATTTTGGAATTTCCCTCCCTCTCCCCCCTCTCCAACAATTAGTGATTGTCCATAATTCCCGTATTTCTTGGAATTTTTCATTGAAAATACCCCCAGCTAGTGATTACAAGTATGAGTCCGTGTGCCAAGTTTCATAATGATAGGCCGAAGTTATAGCCATATATGTATATGTGACAAAGCAGTGCCCGCAGCTAATGTAGTGTTACTGCTTTGCCCAAACACACATAAACACACCCATACACGCATAATTATTTTACATATATGTACTTGTATGTACAGAGTATTTCAAAGTCGGGACACCCGACTTTAGCTTCTCTACTTGTTTGTCTATTAGTACATGCGTGTCTTTATGTGAGCATGTATGCATTACAAAGTTGAGTCAAAGCAGCAACAACAATAACAGCTGCGAGTAGCGCTTGGGCAGAGATTACATTAATGGCTATAACTTTAATCCAAATCGAGGGACATATGTACAATCACTAACTGGATGTATTTGCTGAACTTGGTAAAAAATAAAAATTCAATGAATTACGGGAGTTATAGAATATTATTAATTGCGGAGGAGAGGCGAAAGGGACGGAAATTCCGAAATACACATATTCTCGGTATGATGTCTCTAGGGTTTGTGGGAAATTTGGTGTCTTTAGCTCTTGTAGTCTCTGAGATCCATACGGACAGACTTGGTAGGGTCTGCCACACCTCCTTCTTCCTGTTACATTTTTAACCCCCCGCAAGCCTATTATACTCTTGTGCATTTCATGTACAGACTAAAGACCATACATTTTACGTTAAGAGGTTTTAGATTAACCTTTATATGAATAGTGATGTTTGTACTTACGTCCAAATGAGTCGCCAAATCCATCCCCATCAAGCCGAGAATTTGTTATTTCAGTTTCTATTAATCGAATATTTTGATCACTTGATCTTACATCTGCTAGAACGTCGTCATCAAAAAGTTGATCCTACGGAAAAAACAATTATAAATTAGTTTATAATTAGCCGGTCTTGCCAGTCTTTGCTTTTTCTTCTAACATGTGCTCATTTCAAGAAAGGTTTCTTTTAGGAGCAACCCAGTAGAATATAACTATCATGATTACTTTGACTTACATAACTACACATGTGCACATATTTACAAGGCGTGTTCCAAAGTAAACAGGACTTTAAAAAAAAAAAACAGAACAAATGGTTTTTTCGGAAAAATCAATTTATTTTACTCAAAATAGTCTCCTTCTGCTTCAATACAGCTTTTTGCACGATCCATGTCGAACGAGTGTTTTAGCTCGTTGGCCGGTATGGCCGCCAGTATGCCGGTGCAAGCCTTTTGAATGGCATCTACGTCTGCATAACGCTTGCCTTTCATGGGCAAATGCATTTTTCCGAAAAGGTAGAAATCGCACGGTGCGATTTTTTGGGTTTCGGCTCGTCCGGTGCCTTCCATTCAGCACTCTGGCGTGTCGTTTTGGGATCATATTGGAAACACCACGTTTCGTCACCAGTCACAATATTGTATTGTATTGTATTGTAAGTTTTTTAATGACGTCCTTCGAATGTTGGATTCTGAGCAATTTTTGGTCGTCAGTCAATTTGTGCGGAACAAACCGTGCACACACCTTTCGTAAGCCCAAATGTTCGGTCAAAATGCAATAAATCGATGTTTTGGAGATGTTCAATTCCATTTCCATCAATTTCAATGATGGTGATTTCGGCTGATTTTTTATGAATTCACGCACAATTTCGATGGAATTTTCGGTGATCACGAATTTTGATTGGCCCACATGTTGATCGTCATATATGTATTCAAAAAAGTTTTACCAATTTTAAAACAAAATTTAATGTTGGCTCTTTGTTCGGAGCTCATATTCGCACCGACAAACATACTGACACTTAAAACGCAATAACTTCACTTCCAATCGATGAAATGTCATGAAATTCTCACTGGACAATCGGTAAAGATAGCAGATTCTAATGCACCAGTCGACATATAGATAGCGCCACCAGGAGGCGCTGGACTGTTGACGCGGTATTCTTTTGTGCCCCATTTTTTTTACAGGAAAACTCCCATATTTCAGTCCCCAAAAAAAATTTCAAAAAACCAAGTATACAGTTTTTTTTTGGAATTTTTGAGAGTATACAAGTTAATCAGGTGAAAATTGTAGATTTTTCATACAAACGTTGGAGCCTGTTTTCCTCTTTTGGAGCTCGAATTTTCCAAAATCCCTTCTTAGTGGGCACCTACGCTATGAAAGGATACTTGAGTCCAAATTTCAGCTTCCTATATTTTACCGTTTGGGCTGTACGTTGATCACCAATCAGTCAGTCAGGACAAACTGTTTTATATATGCAGAGATATGTATACTCACGTTTAAATTTAGAATACAATTCTTGTAATTAAACCTTTTAAAACCAATTAGCGAAGCGGAGCAGCAAGCGAATTGTAAAGACACATATAATTATTTATAACCAAATGCTAAAGGCAAAATTCTCAAAAATAAAGTGCCGTTACCTAATACGCAGCAAAAATAGTTTGTCACATATAATTCTTTTACTGAGGTAATTCAATAACTTTTAATTTTTCGGTCTCGGTGGTATTTCACTGTCGGGCTTACTCGACTGCAGCGTTCTCTCTTGTTATACCCTGTACCCAAAAGGTATACTAGTTTTGTGCGAGTGTATGTAACACACAGAAGGAGTCGTGGCAAACCCCACAAAGTATATATATTCTTAATCAAATTCGCAAAACTCCTAAAAAAGACTAGTTCGAGTGTTTTTTCAACGCACCCTCACTCCCCCGCTACAACTGATTTTCCATAACTCCTGTATTTCTTGAAAGTTTTCATTAAAATTCGTGGAGTGGAGGAAGTGGTCGGTTGTATGGGAGCTATGTGATATATGGGTGCGATCTGGATAAAATTTGGTCAGGTGATGCAAAACAAAAAAAAAATTTGTACTAAGAGTTCATTCTGAATCGATCAGTTATATGGGAGCTATGTGATATTTCAGTACAATAGCTCCATTATAAATATTTTTGACCGCTGATTCCATACAAGACCGACCACTGGCAATGGCAGATTACACGACGAAATGAAGCATTCCAAAACAAGTAGTCACTCGAAGATCGCTAACTACCTATTTCCAGACAGCAGCTACTTCCCACATCTGATCGTGATAATTATGTATTATGTCAGCCGCAGAAATGACTTCTATACAAGTAATATCACACATCCTGGAACATTCGTTAAACTAAGTATGTATTGTTTTCAAAAGTTATTACCTCTCATGTACGCCGATTTAAAAATACAAGGTGCGTTCCAAAGTAAATAGGACTTTTTGAATCTAGCGCCCCCTGGTGGCGCTATATATATGACGACTGGTGCATTAGAATCTGCTATCTTTATCGATTGTTCAGTGAAAATTTCATGACATTTCATCAATTGGAAGTGAAGTTATTGCGTTTTAAGTGTTAGTATGTTTGTGTTATCGGTGCGAATATGAGCTCCGAACAAAGAGCCAACATTAAATTTTGTTTTAAAATTGGTAAAACTTTTTTGAGGACATATATGACGATCAACATGTGGGCCAATCAAAATTCGTGTTCACCGAAAATTCCATCGAAATTGTGCGTGAATTCATAAAAAATCAGCCGAAATCACCATCATTGAAATTGATGGAAATTGAATTGAACATCTCCAAAACATCGATTTACCGCATTTTGACCGAACATTTGGGCTTACGAAAGGTGTGTGCATGGTTTGTTCCGCACAAATTGACTGGTGAACAAAAATTGCTCAGAATCCAGCCGATTGTGACCGATTATTTGAACAAAAATCACATTTTAACCATTAACCACTCGCCGTATTCACCTGATAAGGCACCGTGCGACTTCTACCTTTTCAGAAAAAAGCCATTTGCCCATGAAAGGAAAGCGTTATGCAGACGTAGAGGCCATTCAAAAGGCCGTATCACGCGGCAGTACGACGGAACATAGGCGCTTATTCAACAACGCCCTCAAAATGTATATTAGCGAAAGCGGGTCTGCCAAACATAGCCACCAAATATTTTCAAGCTTATACACGACATTAAAATATCGCATTGTTGGAACAAAATCAGCCCATCTCCACCATGGAAACTACGCAATACTATCATTAATACAGCGTTGCATAACTTCGTAAAATCCACTACATTAAAAGCTATATTTCGGGAACTCTTTACAGGGGAAACTGGAAAATACCCAAACTGAAGAAGACTCTACACCAATGGATCAACATCAGATACAGCAACAACCTTTGCTGTCGTTGACCAAGTCGGATCCATTATATCCTATGGCTATCTCCCTGAATACTATTCCGTTTTTACAGACGAAGCTGTAGGGATCCTAAAAGCCATCAAATACGCGGTGTACCATAAAGGCAAACACATCATTTGCATCGACAGTTTATCCACACTCCAAGGTGTAGCTAATCTACACAACACAAACAATTTTCTATCTGGGATCCGTCATTACGTTATCCAAAACCAAAACAATGCTTCCTTCTGCATGTTACATACTTTGCACAAATCTAATATACCCTACGGGTACAGGGTATAAAAAGAAGAGATCTATCCGGAAAAATTCTGAAATGGCAACTCTTTAATAGGCGTTTTCAAAATCCACAAAAAATGAATGCTTGAGTCGAACGAGTTGAACTCTTAAATACGCTGAAATCAAATAATAATATTCAAGGTATACGTACATAAGTGGTCATTTCGGTCATGCGGGCATGATTGTAAATACAACGTTCGATCATTTCTTGCACGCAGGCAAAACGTTTCGGTCACCGCCTCATTCTGAGTCTTTATAGTTGTGAGTAGAGCTGACTGGTTGGTGAGGATTCGTTTAAAACCAATCATTGCTTGCATTCATTCAAGAAGTTTCGGTCACAACCGCTCACTCCTGAGTTTTTGCAGTTTTGATTCGAACTGAGTGTTCGTTGAGTGCTCGTTCGCAACCAGTCATTGCTCGTCACTATACCCAAATGAAATAATCATACCGAGTATGACCGAAAATGTAGTACTCGTTGCAGTTCTCTGGTAAGTATGTATGTATGTACATATGCTTATGATTTGTTCCAATTGATCTCAATAAATTATAAGATGTTATTATTTAGATATTCTGTTTATTGCATTCAAACTTCGAGGTTTCAACTTTCGAAAGTTTTACCACTAACCATACAACATATAGATGCTTCATTTCATACAACGAAAACGTCCCATCAAAATTATGAGCGACAGCTCCCATAGCTGTTCGGGTATTTGCCGAATAGGAGCTGTCGCACTTCGGCTAACCCGACTGGGAGCTGTCGTATTCGTGCTCCCTGTGAGCGAATTTCATTTCATTCGCAGAGAGGCAGTCAACAGCGACGGTCGATCAGTGCCGCTTATGCTCTTTGAATGTGTGCGTGCACATATATATGAACATGTATACGTTTATATGTATTTGTTCTTTTGCTGCATTGCGAGCAGTAGCTTCGCTTTTCGTTTTCAGATTTTGCCTGCTACATGGGCATGAGAATTTCATACACTGTTGCCATCTTCTGTCGCATGCGTATGCAAGTGAAGAATGCCTATAAAAGCACACATACATACATATGTGTGTATGTGTGCAAATGTAGTGTTCATATGCAGACAGTAGCCTTGACATTGTCATGACCTACCTCAACTTGTATTTATGCACAAGCAATTATGTTGATCGACTATTTCCTATTTTTGTTTGATTGGCTTGCATATTAATTTAAAAATATTTGGTAAAAATGTCAGTTGGCATTCAAATCAAATTAATTTAAAAATATTTTGTTGAGTATTTTGGTGAACTTCCTCATAGTTATTTTTATTGTTTGGCCGGCTGCCGGCCAAACAATAAAAATAAAAATATTTTATTTAATTTAATTTATGTTCGTGGTAAAAATGTCAGTTGGCCGATATTTTATATTAAAATATGTACAAAATCTTGTAAAATTTTTAAAACTGGTGTAATTAAATAAATAAAAATACATATATGTTTATATGTATGTATGTATGCACATCTTTTTATAATTCAAGAAATATTTTTTTAAATCCGCCGCTCAAATTTGTTACCGATCTAATAATGTATATGAGCAAACATATTAGATCGGTATCCAGGGAACACCACGTGGAGGCCATCAACATTTTAATGGGGTCCTAAATTAATTAATAGGACCTTTGAGTCGCATTGAAATGACTTAATTTCAACAAGAGAGAACGCTACAGTCGAGCAAGCCCGACAGTGTAATACCCTGTACCCAGGTAAACTTCCGTCACTGAGTTATATGCGCCCATAGCAGCAGCAAAAAGAGGAAGAAGAAGAGCGAACTTGTTGCTGCAGTTTGGGGAGGTTGTACTGGCGAGAATTTGTTTCGCTAACAACTTTTCTTAGAATTGACAGAATTAAATAAAATTTAAACCAAAAGTAGATAATTGTATATAGATTGCGTGTGCAGTTTGGCTTATGCAGCTTTTGAAATGTGGACAGTATTGACGAAATTCTGTAGCGGGGGAAGGGGGGGAAAATTCCAAAAAATAAAATAAACTCGTCCTTTCTCGGACCTAGGAGAATCTGGATACCAACTTTGGTTATTCCAGCTTTTATAGTTTCTGAGATCCTCGCGTTCATCCAGACGGACGGACATGTCTAGATCGATTTCTCTCGTCATGCTGATCAAGAATATATATACTTTATGGGGTCGGAGATGCTTTCTTCTGAATGTTACATACTTTGCACAAACCTAATATACCCTTTTTACCCTACGGGTACAGGGTATAATAATTAAGCAGTAGAATTTTTTCTTACTTTATGTTTAAATAGTTGCAAATATTTACTTGTAAGTTAAAAAACTAAATAAGGTAATATTAAGTGGGGAACATGGATTTGACTTAATTTCAAATACTTATAGTAATTAAAATGTTATGCATTTTTATACCCTGTACCCAAAGGGTGAAAGGGTATACTAGTTTTGTGCGAATGTATGTAACAGGCAGAAAGAGGCGTGGCAGACCCCACAAAGTATATATATTTTTGATCAGGATGACAAGACGAGTCGATATAGCCATGACCGTCTGTCTATCCGTCTGTCTGTATGAGCGCAAGGATCTCAGTAAGTACAAGAGCTAGGATAACCAAAATTGGTATCAAGATTCCTATAAGCCCTAGGCAGATCGAGTTTGTTTATTTTTTCTGATACACCCCCCCACTCCCCCGCAATTCGTGTTTTTCCTTATAACTTCCGTAATTCTCGGAATTTTGGTAGGTACATCCAGTTAGTACTAATGTGTTTGTGTGCCAAATTTCATCATGATGGGTCAATTCTGAAGAAAGTTATAGCCATAAGTAATATCGCTGCTCATGCGCTGCCTGCAGCACTGCCGGCAGCGCTGCCCGCAGCTGTTGTTGTTGTTGCTGCTTTGGTTCAACTTTGTGCTGCATACATACACGCATATAAATACGCATAGGTACGAGATTTAAATGTATGCTGTTCAAACTGAACATAAACATGTATTCTAATTTAATTTAATTAATTAATTTTAATTAATTAATTCATTAATTTTTTTTAATAATTTAATTTTTTTTAAATTTGTTTTTTAATTTTTCCTTTTTGTGGAGAGTACAGGGTATTTTACTGTCGGGCTTGCTCGACTGTAGCGTTCTCTCTTGTTTTACATGTACATTTAAGGGTTTCAAAATCTTGCAAAATTTTTAAAACTGGTGTAATTAAATAAATAAAAATACATATATGTTTATATGTATGTGTGTATGTATGCACATCTTTTTATAATTCAATAAATATTGTTTTTTCTTTTTTAATTTGCCGATCTAATTTGTTACCGATCTAATAATGTATATGAGCAAACATATTATAAACAAGTTGGCAGCAAGCAGACGTGTTTTACTTTCGCTCCGAGAAAATTTAAAAATTGTAAAGTTAAATACAACTTTGTATATTCACGGTGAACTCTTATGAAAACGTGTGCAGTTGTTATCACAATTTAATTGCGCGCCCTAAAGAATTGCTTGTTTTTAAATCAATAAAGGCTTCTTAAAGAAGCAACAACAAAAAGTGCTTTTTAAGCGCGCAAAGTTATACAAACAGACTTTACAACACCAATACGTAAACACTCACACTCAGCTAAAGTCACACAAAGCATAATTGCATTAGCGCTCAACCATTCACTCAAAAAAACACAGCGTAAAAACAACTCAAATTACACCTAACAACATGGCACCGCAACCGAACAAACGCGCGCGTGAAAACACCACCACTGACCTCAAGGAAGGCCGCCAGTCAGAAGCTATATCAGCAAAGATACTGGCCATGATCAATCTTCGTTTTGAGGAGCAGGCCAGCCTAATCACCACCAAGATGGGAGATGCTGAGCAGCGCATCCTCAACGCGCTGCTGGAGCGATGCGACCATTTGGCCGGTGAAGTGAAGCAACTTCATGACAGGGTGGACAGTCTAAATGAGAGGATGAACATTATGGAGCGCGAGGTCGGAGATCTGCCTACGTTAAGGGAGCGGGTCAGGGTGTTGGAGGCGAAGCTCGCTGCGCAGCTTAACGCCAATGCCGCCTGTGATATACGTGTGCATGGAGTTCCACACGTGGAGGGTGAAAATTTGCGTACATTATACAATACCCTTTGCTTTGCTATCCCCATCACACCACCGCCGAGAATACGTGAAATCTTTCGTGCTCGGAAAACACAGGTATCTGAAGTCGATCCCGACATTATTATTAAATTTGAAAATTCGAGAGAAAAATCCACGTTGCTGAAGGCAGCTGCAGCATACCGTCGCGAACACAAAATGCCGCTGAACTTGCATATGTTAGGCTTCGACTCTCCGGTCCCCATATACATTAATGACCAGCTAACAAGGGACAACTACAAAATCTTAAAAGAAGCGATAAAGCTTAAGAAGCAGAAGCATGTAGTTGCTGTTTTCTCACGAAGAGGCACAGTACACGTGAAGCGTAGGGAGAACGAGAGCGCGAAGCCCATACTAAGCAGAGACGAGCTTTTAAAGTTCGCTCACTGTAATGAGCGTGAGTTTCGCTCTCCCTCTGACTCTAATTCTGCTCTGGAAACCAATGCAAGCTTTTACTAATAATATAAGTTTTAAGTTTCACTTTGCTAAATTGCTCTTTCTATATACTCTATATTGTAAATGTACTTGTATTTATAGTGTGCAGACTCATCAGTGCTTTTGTAAGTTGTAAAATGCGTGGGCGTCTGATTACTTTTCCGAATCCATGCCAGATGACCTAAGTCATATGTCCACAGCGAACAGTCGAACTATTATTCGAGTTCTATGCAAGCAAAAGAAGTGTCTACATATGTGCCACCTCAACGCACAAAGTCTTGTTAAAAAAATGGACGAGTTTAGATATTTATTTGTCAATTCCAACGTCGATGTAGTTTGTGTGTCTGAAACGTGGTTTGTTTCTAGTCTTAGTGATCAATCTATATGTTGTGAAGGGTATAATGTCTATCGTTCTGATCGTGAGGGGCATGCGGGGGGTGTGGCCATATATATAAAAAACAGTCTGAAATGTCAGATGATTAGCAAACAGCCGTTGGGAAGCAATCTGAATATCTGTTCTTGAAAATAACAACTCGCAGCAATACTGAAAGCATCCTTGTCGGATGTGCTTATAGACCAAACAAGTTAACGGATTATAGCGATTTCATGAGCACATTTCACTCGGTTTCTCTAAAACACAACAATATTGTCCTAGCTGGAGATTTTAACAGCAATATGTTAACCGAACATCACCTGAGGGACGATATGATCTCTCTTGGCATGGGACTAGTAAACAATACTTTACCGACACACTTCTCCAACACTTGTGATTTCCTCCTTGATGTTCCTCCTTTTTGTTAATGACACTGAAAAAGCTATCCTGTTTGACCAGCTTTCTGCACCAGCCTTCTCTAAACACGACATGATTTTCTTGACGTATGACATCTACAAAGATCAAAGTAACCACGCAATCTCTTTTAGGGACTTTAGGAATATTGACCATAGGCTATTGTATGAATACTGTGATAACTTAAACCTTGACGAAATATTTACTAAGCCCACTGTTGACGAGCAGCTTGAACTTTTCAATAAACACATTCAGCATCTTTTTAATACCTTTGTGCCACTGCGATACAAAGTTATCAAGCCAATCGAAAACGAATGGTTCAGTAGAGATATCGGCTGTGCAATAAAAAGCCGAGATCATGCATACAAAAAGTGGAAACGCTATAGGACTGCGGCTTACCTATTGCATTATAAAAAACTTAGACGAATAGTAGGGCTGAAGATCACAAGTGCCAAACGTGCCCATTACTCTGCCAAATTCAATTCAGCCCTATCATCAAATCAGGTTTGGACTGAGCTAAAAAAGTTAGGGATTGGGAAATGTAAGCCTTCTTTAACATCTGACGTAAACGTAGATGCGCTTAATAGCAAATTTGTAGATTTAGATGTACCTGAAGTCCACGAAAACGCGTACCTGAACCACACTTCGCCGCTAAATTGTGATATTAGTTTTAGTTTTATGTGTGTACGTTAATGTGATGTTTTAGATTCCATCGTCAAAGTGAAGTCAAACGCCACTGGTCTTGATGAAATTCACCCAAAATTTTTAAAATTTTTACTCCCTAAAATCTTAAAGCATATTACATATATTTTTAACTCCATTCTTACAACCTCATGCTTTCCGTACAAATGGAAATTCGGAAAAATAATCCCTATACCTAAGGGAGACAATGAATTTCGGCCAATTGCCATTCTTCCATTTCTCTCAAAAGCATTTGAACAGCTAATGGCTAACCAAATTACTAACTTCTTGGTAGGAAAATCATTATTAACTGACAAACAATCGGGCTTTAGAAAGAATAGAAGCTGCATAACATCACTGTTAAAATTACAGAGGACATTCGCAAGCAAGTCGACAACAGTATGGTAACTTTTCTTACACTTCTTGACTATTCTAAAGCTTTTGACACGGTAAACCATACCATACTTTGCACAAAACTAAAAAGACTCTTCAACTTCTCTGACTCGGCAATAAGTCTAGTGCAATCGTACCTATCCGGTCGCCATCAAGCAGTTGTCACCTCGTGTAGTTTTTCGTCTTTTATGTCAATAAAACGTGGTGTCCCACAGGGATCGGTGTTAGGGCCTCTGTTATTCTCTATTTATGTTAACGACCTTCCACGTTTCGTGTCCAATTGCGAGATTCACATGTACGCAGATGATGTCCAGTTATATGTTAGTCGTCCGTTAAATAGAATAATAGAATGTGTTAGTGTCTGTAATGACGATCTGTTAAAAATCAGTGAATGGGCGAGAATTAATGGTCTTTAGTTAAATCCGAAAAAATCTAAATGCCTGGTATTATATAAAAAGAAAATTAACTCACTCAATCTAGAGAAATTGAAACTCAGCAATGAGCATATCGATTATGTCAAGAAGGCAAATAACTTAGGAATCACCATCAATGAGACTCTATCCTGGCATAATCACGTTAACAATGCAGTAGGCATCTCTCTTTGACGCAGAATTTCCTCCCAGGCAAACTCAAGCTTCTTATTGCAAAGTCATACCTGATACCCTCATTATTTTATAGGATTGAGTTATTTGGAAACTGCGATGCCGCAAGCCAGAATAAATTAAAAGTCGCCTTCAACAGCATTGCGCGATATGTCTATAACATTAAACGAAGAGAATCTATAACGACATACGCTAACAAAATTTTTAACCTGACTCTTCACTCGTGGATAAAACTTAGGACTCTAATTTTCTTGCATAGAACCATTAATCGTAAAGAACCGAACTATCTGTATAACATAATCTCATTTAATTCATCAAGAAGAAACAATAATATAGTTTGCGAGAGATATAGATTATCCAGTTCAGAAAAGCACTTTTTCATCTTTGCTGTTCGTCTGTGGAACGAGCTACCACATAACTTAAAAATAATCAGCAACGAGACGCATTTTAGAACTAGAATTGAAGCACACTTCCAAGAGTATAACTAATTGAAAAAACAAAAAGCACTAAACCTATACTATACATTTACATTCATTAGGCAACTCTCTTGTACCAATTTAATGATAACGATAAGAGCAAAAGAAAAATCACCTTAAATTTACATATGTATTAATAATAATATAAAAACAGGAAAAAACCGAAAGAAAAACAAGCCTTAAATTTATGTATTAATAATATTAATCTTATAAAAATAGGTTAAGTAGGTTATAAACATCACTATTCATTTTATCTAAGAAAATTGCATACTTTGTGACTAGTCCATTATTTTATAAGAAATCTTCTTGTCGTACTAGGAATTAATAAACAAACAAACAAACAAACATGAGCAGCGATTTTATTTATGGCTATAACTTTCTTCACAATTGATGAAACTTGGTACATGGACACATTAGTACTAACTGGATGTACCTACCAAAATTGATTTCAAAATTCCAAATATTACGGAATTTATAAAAAAAAAACGAATTGCGGGGGAGTGGGGGGGTGTATCAGAATAAAAAAAATAAACTTGACCTGCCTAGGACTTAGGGGAACCTCGATACCAAGTTTGGATATTCTAGCTCTTGTACTTCCTGAGATCCTTGCGCTCATACAGACAGACGGACAGACGCACGGACGGACATGGCTATTGACTCGCCTTGTCATCCTGATCAAGAATACATATACTTTGTGGGGTCTGCCACGCCTCCTTCTGCCTGTTACATACATTCGCACAAACTAGTATAGCCTTTCACCTTTCATTACAGGCTATAATAAATTGAGTGTTATAGTAGAGCCGGCTTGGCTGTGAAATTCCTAGTAAATACAGTCGATATATAAAACTAACTATATTTGTGTTGTGTACTATTACGATAGCAAGTTTTTGTGCAACTTACATTTATATTAGCAGATAGTGGCCCACGCATTATCTCTGGCGTATCAGCTTCGAATCCAATGTCCCCAAAACCATCGTCTTGTAAAGATAGTGACAAGCTTCCGTAATCTTCACGCATTGTGATTTCATCTGCTCGCGATTGATTTATGGCGAATTGCGCTTCAATATCGATGTCATTTAATTCAGGTAAGGCAGTATCGAAATCATGAAAAACTTCCGGTAGCGTAATAGCATTAACATTTGCTTCTCTGTGTCCTTCTGGCAAATCCACCATTCCCGGGCGAAAGGCCATCTATATACAAAAAAAACTATTACTTTGCCAATAAAATTATTTTGAGCAGCGGGTTACCTTAATCTTGACAAACGCCTCATTGCAATCTGCCAACAAATATTTTGCCTTTCTTGAATATATGCGTACTACACCCAGCAACAAATGCCCCGAAGTACGAAGCGCCAATTTCACTTTGGGTTGTAAAATACCTTCCACTGATTTTTCAATGTTTGTCTCAAATACATGAGCTTTTGTAATTTTTTTATCCCAATGCGCAGCAAGCCAAATTCGAGCTAAAGGCCCTTTTTTGGCCAGTATAATATGTTCATAAAACATTTTATGGACGTCACTTCAAAAAAACACGATAATAAAAAAAATGGCTGCGTACTAAAATGAGTAGAACATATTTGCAAATACATCGATTTTTTTTTAGCATCATTGATGTGTTTGAACATGAGTACTCGATACATTCAGGTTTTTGTTACCGCACAATATATTCATAAATGTATGCGTCTAGAAACGAAAAATTGGAAACCATTTTGAAACAGTTGAAATGAAATAAAATCAATAAATTCATGGGTGCCACAGAAATCTCTACCGCCCAAGTTACGCTTCAAATCCAATTCTCAGTGCCACAGAAATATCTTTTGGGTTTGAAATCTCATTTGATTTGCCAGGAGATTTGATTAAAAACATTACCAAAGAAATTTTTTCATATAAAAAATATTATTGGAATATCAACCTTATAGTTTTTCTTAACAATGTGCATAAAAATATTTTGTAAATCCTGTAAATCACGTATACCATGTAAATATTATTAAATAAGCAAATTACAAAATCTATGGTTAAAATTCTAGCATACACACATAGCATACGAATAGCAATAGAGCAATAGAGATGTCCACTCGGCCCAAATACAAAATTAAATTGTTCGAACTTTACATTTTGCTGAACTAAATCTTATTTTGTAATTTGAACGAAAGGTGTTCTTGTTTTAAATAAGAACAAAATAACTGTGTATTAATTAAGCAAACTTCTGTGCAGACAGGTCTGTGTGTTAGCGAAAATTGGCAATAAGCGAAAAACAAAGTAAGTAAATTTTTTAATTTTAATTTAATTTCAAATGCTAGTTTCTGCAAAACATAGATAGTCATAACAGAACGAAATTTTAGTCCAATTTATGGAATCACACCCCGACATTGCCCAAAATTCCGTTGCGGAACCTAAGGAGATTTCTGTGGCATCCCTAAATGATAGAATTTTACAGGGTTCGTAAAATGCACACAATGCACGCTGCTGCACACGCTTGCAGCGCTGCCGTGTGCAGTGTCGTGCAGGCCGACAAAGGAAGGCAGTGTGCAATTGTGTGCCAGAAGGCAGCGCCCGAGCGCTCGATCGTGCAGCCAGGCAGATGCCGAGCGCTCGTTCGTGCTACGCAGGCATATGCATGTGCATATATTTCAAGGTGGAATGTGCGTGATCTCTTTCACTCTGTACCTGTCGTCTATTCCGTTTTAGCTTCACCCAGCTATTTTGCCTACATTTGCACAGTGGTAACTGATACGATTGAAACTACCGTGGTGTTGCAACTACTACCTATTTATTCCCATACCAATAAGACGTGCAGTTCGTTAGAATAGTATAAAATTAGAATACTTGTAGTATAAAATATATTGTAAATAAACAACAAATGATCTATTTATGTCCTATAGCCAAAATATTAAAAGACGTTTATTCAGAAATTTAGTTTTAGGTATCACTATGCAAACGCAGACAAAACAGTTGGGTGAAGCTATAAGGGATGAAACGGGTCGCGCACATATAGTAGTAGTACACAAGCATTCCATCATACAAATTTCACACATCACACAACCTACATATGCCTACGTAGCACGAACCAGCGCTAGGCCTCTGCCTGGTTGCACGATCGAGCGTTCCGCCGCTGCCTGCCTGCACACAACTCCACACGGCCTCTGCCGGCCTGTACACTACTGCACACGGCAGTACTGCATGCGTGGAAGCGAAATATATTGGGTGTATAATGTTTGTTTGTGTCATTTGTATTTTAGTTGTTTGTGGCGATGAGGGGGAAATTTGAAGACCGAAATTGCGTTTGTATCGGCAAGTTAATTTCCTTTTTGTATATATAGCTTGGTATCCATATATCATATATTCACCCCTTTTTGTTTTCAGGAAAGTAATTGTTTCTAAGATAGCTATTATTTCTGCTGAATAAATAGATGAGTATACTTGTAGGATTGGATAATGGCAAATGCTGTTGTGTGAGTTTTTTAATTTTAAAACAGATTGATTTTATTGGTTTTTATGGTGGGTGATAGAATAATCAAATTCGTATAGTTTTAGATTTAATGGAATCAACTTTTGCTATGTTTTGCTTATATTGAATTTTTTGATTATTTTTTCAAAAGGGCCGTTTGGTGAAAATATTATGATTTTTTCTAAGTGCCAGGTTAAAAAGTCTCTTCTGTTCGACGTTTAAATTGTTTGTAAGAGTTGTTATATTATTGTTGTCTGTCCATCCACCAAATTTTTTACACTGATGCCTTATATGCCTCATACGCAGTGTGATGTACCTCCACTCCTCCACTATTAGTGATTTTCCGTAATGGCACGACGTTCGTATAATCACCTATATCTCGGAGAATAGAAGAGCTAGAGATACCAAGTTGAAGGCCAAGATGTTACTGCTTTGTACTGCACCCTTACACCCAATACATAGACACAGTATCGGTGCAAATGTGCAATTTAAAATATAGGACTATATGTACATGCTATGTATTTTTTAATTTATTTTCCCCTTTACCTAAAGGGTAAAAGGGTATACTAGTTTTGTGCGAATGTATGTAACACACACAAGGAGGCGTGGAAAACCCCACAAAGTATATATATTCATGATCATGATATGAAGACGAGTCGATATAATCATGTCCGTCTGCCTGTCCATCCGTATGATTGCAAGGATCTCAGAAAGTATAAGAGCTACAATACCCAACCTAGATTCTAAGCATAGAAGTCCTTAAAAGGACGACTGTGTGTTTTTTCTGATAATTCCAGTTGATTTCTCTTCGCTTCGATGTGTTTACGCCAAGTCGTCTACCCAAGGTATGCTATTTCGGTTTTTAGTGGAATGTTGATTTTGTTTCGAGACAGTGGATGGCAGGTTTGTCTGTTTAGGGTAAAGGTGACATGTTTGCACTTTTGCTCGTTTAATTGTATGCGTCAGTCTGCTAGCCATTTTTCTATGGCCACAAGGTGAGATGATAAGAATTCTGTATACTTGTTGCGCACTTGGAGCGACTTAGAATTGCAGTATCATCAGCAAATGTCGAAATTGTTGCATGTGGGTATATATGCTGCGTATATGATATACGGTGTCGGTCCAAGGACGCTTCGTTGGGGTACACCAGTTTCAATTGGATGGTATTCAGGGACGAAATCTTAGCATCTAACTGCGAAACTCCTTTGATGTAGATATGACTCCAGTATTTTATGGATGTTCTGTGGAAGTAGTATTTGGATTTTGTGAAGTAAGCCATCCAGCCAAACGCGGTCGAAGTCTTGGGCGACATCCAGAAAAACAGCGGGGCAATATTCTCGTTTTTCAAATGCATTTCGTATCTCAGAGGTTATTCAGATAACTTCTTCAATTGTTCCATGTTTTTCGCGAAAACCAAATTGGTGATTTGGGATTGCACTGTTGGTTTATAGGTGCTTAATGCGATTCAGGAGTAGTTTTTCGAATATCTTCGATTGGCACGGCAGGAGACTGATAGGTCTATATGATGATGGCTGAGACTTGTCCTTTCCGGCTTTATGAATCATTGGGATGACAGATTTTCTCCATTGTTGAGAATAATAGCCACATTTCATCATGCTGTTGAAAATGATGGTGAGAAAATATACTGCTCAGCTCGGAAATTCAATTATCATTTTGGGGGAATTCGTGACCTGGCGCTGTTTTTTGCTTTGAGACTTGGTCCTTAATGACACTTTTAACTTCTCCTGCCAGGAATACGATAGGCGTGGTAGCTTCAAGATGATTGGTTAGTGGGAGCACAAAGCTATTTGTTGCTGGATGTGGTTTGAAGACTTTTTCTAAATGGGCAGCAAATAGATTGGCCTTCTCTTCGTTGCTGCGAGCCTACTTCCCTTTGTGTACGTAATGGTGATTCACTCTCGATTGGTGGATATACGCCTGATTTAGCTTTCCACAATGGGAATCGTTTGCTGTTTGGAGAGAGTTGATCTGTGCGCTTGCCACTCCCGCTGAAGCCTTCTCTTATTTCGTAGCAGCTCTTCAATATGCATGGGAACACGACTGCGTTTGTAAAGTTAATAACCTGTGATTTCTGGAGTGGAATGTTTTTCCGCCAGTGACATTACAGACACTAATGCTTCAACTGAGCTATCTATGTCATCTTTACAGTTAATGTTTGGGCAGTCATCAATATGGGAACTTTCGTACTTCCTATATTTAAGCCAATCTGTTTTTCTAGAAGTCAGTTAGTGTGGGCGCTGCGAGTACTGTGGGTGGTCATAAAGGTTAAAAAGGATTGGCGAGTGATCCGATGATAGATCTGTTAAGTGCTCAATACAAATCTTAGCCTGTGGCACTCTTCTTGTAACAGCAAAATCAATCACGTCTGGTTGCTTCTTTGGATCTGTGGGCCAACATGTACAAGGAGCTTTCCAAAGTAAACAGGACTTTTTGAATCTAGCGCCCCCTGGTGGCGTTATCTATATGTCGACTGGTACGTTAGAATCTGCTATCTTTATCGATTGTCCAGTGAGAATTTCATGACATTTCATCGATTGGAAATGAAGTTATTGCGTTTTAAGTGTCAGTATGTTTGTCGGTGCGAATATGAGCTCCGAACAAAGAGCCAACATTAAATTTTGTTTTAAAATTGGTAAAACTTTTACCGAATCATTTCAACTGATGGAACAAGTTTATGGCGATGATTGGCTATCCCGTAGCATAGTGCACGAGTGGTTTCAACGTTTTCAAAGTGGTCGTGAGGACATAAATGACGATCAACATGTGGGGCAATCAAAATTCGTGATTGAACATCTCCAAAACATCGATTTATCGCATTTTGACCGAACATTTGGGCTTACGAAAGGTGTGTGCACGGTTTGTTCTGCACAAATTGACTGACGACCAAAAATTGCTCAGAATCCAATTCGAAGGACATCATTAAAGAGGTCAAAAAGGATAAAAACTTCCCTTACAATATTGTGACTGGTGACGAAACGTGGTGTTTCCAATATGATCCCGAAACGAAACGCCAGAGTGCACAAAGAATTTGTTCCACCCGGTCAAAACGTTAATGCGGTATTCTACCTTGGAGCTTTAAAGCGTTTGGTGCGCCGTATTGGACGTGTTCGGCCCGAATATCGCGAAGATGAAAGGTGGCGTTTGTTGCACGATAATGCGCCGTCTCATCGATCGACACTTGTGACCGATTATTTGACCAAAAATCACATTTTACCCATCAACCACTCGCCGTATTCACCTGATATTGATTTTGCCGAAAAAACCATTTGTTCTGTTTTTTTTTTAAAAAGTCCTGTCTACTTTTGAAAACACCTTCTATGCCAGCCCGGACAAATAAAGTCAAGCTTGTTTCATGGTGTTATTATAGCGGTCTATAGTTGTGTTCCTTTCGGGTTGATGCGTCGGGATCTCCAATGTTTGTGTTTGGCATTGTAGTCACCATCTGCTATAAAGCGATCACCTAGTAGGCCGAAGAAAGGTATAAATTCTGGACAGGTAGGGGAGGCTTAAATAGCCGCTTTGTATTTCGATATGAATGATTGTGGCCTGTAGATGAGTCGTAGCAAATGATGGCAACGGATAGTGCCTGACGCTTTATCAGAATCAGTACCTCCATGATCCCTCCCATCGGGATGATTTGTCTCATAGCCATTGGAATGAAAATAATTTTTACTTGCTAGTTGAGTCTCTGATATGAGCGCGGCGTCAATGGCGCCAATCGAGGAACTGCAAGAGCTCGCATTAGTGCTGTGAAATGCCATTCGCATTCCGGTAACATATTTTTAGAGAAACCATTTAAGTAGATCTCTGTTTGATTAGTAATTCCAGGAGGAGATTTTGATTGCGCATAATTTCCTGCATCGTTTGTTGTATTGCTACCATTGGTGGTATCGGTATGTTGGGCAGTAGTTTCTGGCCCCTGTTGAGATGTCTGACGATGCATTATTCCTGCAGTGGTTTGCCTCTGCCTCAATCTCTAAGAGGCGTAAGACTCGTTGGTGTAACTGAAAGCCTTAGCAGAAGATGCTCCTGGAATCGTAGTTGACAGCAAGTTTTGTCGGATGACTGGATTTCGAAGTGCGGATCTTTGTTGGCTTAGGCGACTTTTTGACTCTTTGTATACAGGGCAACCTCTATAGTTGACAGTGTGGTTTCTCCCACAATTGCTACATTTTTAGCAGAGGGGTCCTCCTTATTTACAGGGCAGGGTTCATGGAGATATACATCCCCGGAGGCAACACAGACTGCGCGTAGGGTGCAATAGGTTTTTATGTGCCAATATCCCTGGCAGATTGTGCATTGAACAGGTAATGTTATATTAAATTGACAAAATCAAAAATTAAATAAAATAATACGAAATTGATCATTAATTTTTTATGTAATTATCGATGTAATTAATAAACAACTAGAGGAGCTAAAGTCGGGTGTCCCGACTTTGAAATACTCTGTCAATAATTATGTGTAGAATAATTATGGGTGTATGTCTCGTGTGCCTCTATTAAGCAGCAACAACAGCTGCGGGCACTGGTTGGTCATATACTATAAACATATATGGCTATAACTTTCTGTTAAACCGGCCTATCAAACTAGGCATACGGACTCATAATCACTAACTGGAAGTATTTTCCGAATTTCGATGAAAATTTCTAAGAAATACGGGAGTTATGGAAAATCAGAGATTGCGGTGGAGAGGGGGAGGCAGGGAAATTCCAAAATACACATTTTCTGTGTATTTATAAAAAGCATCTGGGACTAAAATTTGGTGTCCCTAGCTCTTATAGTCTCTGAGATCCAGGTGTTCATACGGACGGACAGGCGGACAGATAGACAGGGCTAGATCGACTCGTCTTGTCATGCTGATCAAGAATATATATAATTTATGGGGTCTGCCACGCCTCCTTCTGCCTGTTACATTTTTCAGCTCCCGCAAACCTAATATACTCTTGTACATTTCATGTACAGAGTATAAAAATGTTATATAAGCGTATTAAAATATCTGGGTCCAACTCCGATTTGTACAAATTCAGCGTAGCTCGTTCTTAGTTTCTAATATTAAACAATCAATGTTATGCTGAATACTTAACACTATGCAGACTTAGCTTTACTCAAGACCCAAAGCAATTTTATAGTTTTGTTATTATTCTATTCTGCTGTACAGGCAAGACTCGCACGTGCATTTTAACTAAGAAAGATATGAACATTCTTCTGCTTCCTAATTTTAACGATTGCGTTAATACTGCGGCATGTATTGAGTCCAAACAAAAGCCACTAAGGGTGTTGAGGTGCAAACGGAGAAAAATTGATCTCCTAATTGGTTGCGACGCTATATAATAGCATTAAGAAATGGAGAGTTCTTTCTGAATATTCATTCTCAGTCCACAGATATATTCAATTTGAATTATCTCTAGAAACCCTAGACGCACAAATTGGCTTTCGTTTTCCAAACTCTTAGGGTATCTCTTGGCAGAAATCAACCTCAAGGCCCAGACACGGTTGACTTTACCTCCACCCTCATAGATAAGTTTACCACAGTTTGTGAAACCGCTTTTCAAAAAACATGTCCCGTCGGCAAGCCGAGGGGAAAACTCAAGCCTCCCTGGTGCACTCCCCAACTGGAGGAGTCAAGAAAAAAGGCCAGGACTCTCTTCAATGCAGCCAGATCCCAAGGAAGGGACCAACACTGGCTTGCATACAAAACCAGCATGCCAGAGTACAAGAAAATACTCAGGCAGGCGAAGCGATCCTCCTGGCAAAAGTTTTGATCGGATATTGAAAGCACCTCCGATGCCGCAAGGCTACGAAAGGTGATTTTAACAAGTAACAAAGTTCTCAATTTATGTCAATGATCTTCCGTGTTGTGTGTCTAATTCCGAGTTACACATGTATGCTGATGATGTCCAGATGTATGTTAGTCGTCCGTTATGTAGAATAGATGAATGTATACGTGTCTGCAATGATGATCTCTTCAAAATCAGCAAATGGGCAAGTATTAACGGATTGGAGGTCAACCCTAAAAAGTCAAAATGTTTAGTAATATATAAAAAAAAATCAACACACTCAATCTTGAGCAAGTACGCCTCAACAATGAGCCCATTGCGTATGTAGAGCAGGCAATAAACCTGGGAATAAATATAAACCAAACATTAACTTGGTGTGACCATGTCAATAAGGCAGTAGGTAGACTATATAGCGCACTAAGGCGTCTGTCTTTGACGCAGATTTTTCTTCCTATAAAACTAATCCTATCATGATGAAACTTGGCACACGGACACATTAGTACTAACTGGATGTACCTGATTTCAAAATTCCAAGAATTACGGAATTTATAAAAAAACAGACTTAGGGGAACCTCGATACTAAGTTTGGTTATTCTAGCTCTTGTACTTCCTGAGATCCTTGCGTTCATACAGACAGACGGACAGACGCACGGACAGACAGACTGACATGGCTATATCGACTCGTCTTGTCATCCTGATCAATAATATATATACTTTGTGGGGTCTGCCACGCCTCCTTCTGTGTCTTACATATATGCGCACAAAACTTGTATAGCCTTTCACCCTTTGGGTACAGGCTATAAAAAGTAAGAGAATAAAAAAAAACAAGAGAGAACGCTACAGTCGAGAAAGCCCGACAGTATAATACCCTGTACCCAGGTAAAATTCCGTCACTGAGTTATATGCGCCCATAGCAGCAGCAAAAAGAGGAAGAAGCAGAGCGAACTTGTTGCTGCAGTTTGGGGGGGTTGTACTGGCCAGAATTTGTTTCGCTAATAACTTTTCTTAGAATTGACCGAATTGAATAAAATTAAACAACAGTAGATAATTATATATAAATTATGTGTGCAAAGTTTGGTTTAAGTAGCATTTGAAATGTGGACGTTATTGAAATTCTGTAGCGTGGGAAGGGAGGAAAATTCCAAAAAATAAAATAAACTCGTGTTTTCCCGGACCTAGGAGAATCTGGATACCAACTTTGGTTATTCTACCTTTTATAGTTTCTGAGATCCTTGCGTTCATCCAGACGGACGGACAGACGGACGGACATGTCTAGATCGATTTCTCTCGTCATGCTGATTCAGAATATATATACTTTATGGGGTCGGAGATGCTTCCTTCTGCATGTTACATACTTTGCACAAACCTAATATACCCTTTTTACCCTACGGGTACAGGGTATACAAATTTGATCGATTTTACCTCTTTTGGTGAACTCACGTAAAGGGTGTATAATTGCACATATACAAAGAAATTTCGTCTATGTGAGTGTATGTATGTATATGCTCGTATATTCGTGTCTGTGTAAGCATGTTCGCAGTCAACCAAAACACCAGCATCAACAACAGCCGCGGGCAGCGCTGGACCAGCAAATATATTTATGGCTATAACTTCTTGTTAAATCGGTCTCTCATAGTGAAACTTGGCGTACGGACACATAATTACTAGCTGGGGGTATTTCCCAAATTTGAGTTCGAAATTCCAAGAATTACGGGAGTTAGACAAAATCGCGATTTGCATGGGAGAGGGGGGTGGGAGGGAAATTCCAAAATATACATTTTCTGCGTATTCACACAAGGCATCTTGGACTAAAATGTGGTGTTCCTAGGTCTTATAGTCTCCGAGATATAGGCGATTATACGAATGGAAAATCGGGAAAACCTCCATAGAGGGGAAGTGGGCGGGAAAATCAAAAAAATAAAACAAACTTGCACAACGAACACACAAGGCATCTTTGTGCAAAATTTGGTGTCCCTATTTCTTATAGACTCAGTTCTATGTGTTCATACGGACAGACAGACAGGGCTGATCGACTCGTCTCGTCATGCTGATCAAGAATATATATACTTTGTGGGGTCTGCCACGCCTCCTTCTGCCTGTAACATTTTCAACTCCCGCAAACCTGATATACTCTTGGACATTTTATGAACAGAGTATAAAAACTCCCACCACATTAGGCTATCTACAGAAGCAGCACAAGTCATGGACAACCTCAAGTGAAGAGTCACTTGAGCTGCTTCTGAATAACCACTTTCCCGGCTGCGCAAGCACAAAACCAACCAATAACACGCCAAGCACTGGTTCATCCCAAGTACCTCTGAAATTGCTATCTCACAGCGACATCAGATGGGATATAAAATGTTTCAAACCATTCAAATCGAAAGGGTCGGACAATATTATTCCGGCCACTGGGTGGCGGATATGTTCCGTAAAATGATCTCCACAGGAACCATTCCGATATCATGGCTAATATCAAAATGGTCAAAGCGGGTAAAGCCTCTTATACAATGTGATGCAGAATTTGTGTCACAAATTAACTATAGGCTATTTCTTGTTTATATCCTTAGCATTACTATTGCACATTATATTTCATTGTATTACTAGCTTTAAGATTGCACATTGAAGATTGTTGGGTCAAACTAGCTACATTCGCAGTTAAATAATATTATAATTTATAAACTCTATTGTAATAGCATACTTGTCAATATCTATTGGTAATATTTTCATGTCATAAGCAGTTAATTAACCCTCGCAACTGTAAATATCAGTTCTCTCTTTGGTATTTTATACGTCGGACATTCTTATATTTGAATTCACCACATTCTAACTTGAACTCTAATGCATCGGTACGAAAATACCAATAAAGAGTCTGTATTCAACTCTTGAAGAAGCACCGCTGTCTCTCTCGCGTATCATTTGGTTCTGTGTCAATTGCAATCTGATTTATTTTCTAACTAGTTTACATACCGCCCAGACCTGAAGTTTCATGTTGGCAAGGAAAACGCTCCTTGACACAACATTTTGGCGCCCAATGTGGGGCTTGTGTGTGAATTTTTCTGCGAAGAAATTAAAATTTTGCAATTTGCATATAAAGATTTTGTTGCCCTCAGCATCGCATTGACTTGACGCATTTTTCGCTTTTTTGTCGCTTCGATCTCGCTGCAGTTGCTGTACACACGCACATATCCATACATACATCACCCATCGTTGTTGGACGTACGCCGCTACTTCGATGCTGTGAACTTCGCCCCCCGTCATTTGAATCGTGTTTGCTGACTGTACTTCCAGTTGGTGGAAGTACGGTACGACTTCGCCATAATTCGTCTTGCCGCTGCTTTCGTCCGCAAGCACACACATTAGTTCTCGAACACTGCATTGCTCGCTGTTGGAAGTGCACCGTTACTTCATTCTTGTTCTCTGCGCTGCTGCCTTCGCTCATCGTCACTTCGACGATTTTGGTTACTGCATTGGATGTTGTTGGTAGTACGAAACTACTTCGCTCTCGTTTGCCTTGATGCTGCCTTCGTTTGACAGCAAACACATCATTTATTGGAATTTACATGGTTTACATTGTTGTTTCATCGGTAAACCAATAATTGCTATAAAAATCATCACTTCCTCGCATAATTACTTCGTCACTATCAGCTGCGTTGGTGTCTCTGGCTGCTGCATTAACAATTGTTTAATTCGCGTTTGTTCAGTTTACATTGCAGAGCAATATGTCGATTGAAGAACTTAAGGCCAAGCGAGGAAATATTAAACGTAATATATCTCGTATAAGGTCTTTAGTTGAAATAAAGGATGAGTCTAAACCTAAGCTGTCCAATGATGAATTGCAATGTCGCTTAGGCATATTAGAGTCATACTTTAAAATGGCTTTAACTGTGCAAACTGATATTGAAAACTTAGACCCAACCGATAATGGTCGCGCAGATATGGAAGACACATACGTGGAAATCAAGCTGTGCATTAAGGAACAACTTGGAGGTGAATTAAATACCACTGTACTGCCTTCGGAATCAGAACCGCCGGCAGCTACTATAAAGTCGTCGTCGCTGCCAAAGCTGTCGCTACCGACATTCGATGGAAATTACGCCAACTACAGCAATTTCATTAATTCGTTCGACCAAATAATTGCACGTGAGTCTGGGCTATCAAATATAGAAAAGTTCAATTACTTGCTTTCCTGTCTAAAGGGGCCGGCATTAGAAACAATAAAGGCATTTCAAGTTACGAGTGCAAATTATCCTAAAGCCCTAGGAAGGGTTAAAGAACGGTTTGATAATCCCACTCTCATATTTTTAGAAGGTATCGCCGCATTGTTTGCGCTACCGCCAGTTGAAAGGGCAAACAGTCAACAGCTTCGTAGCCTGGTGGATAAGGCATCCGCAATATTTAGTTCGTTGGAGTCCATTGGCAATTCAACTAATATTGTCCATGCCATGCTCATATATATCGTCATGGATAAATGTGATAAGCAAACTCGAAGCAAATGGAATGAATCGCTGGACTACAAGACACTGCCATGCTGGTCTACATGCACACAGATTGTAGAACGCCATTGTCAGTTTCTACAGTCATCAGGAACTTCACTTCAACGCAAGTTTGACAATAACAAATCCACAAGTCGTGTTCATAACTCCACATTTGCTATTACTAATGCATCGTGTGTACTCTGTTCCAGCCCTGCCCACAAAATTAATAACTGTGCCCGGTTTAAAGCCATGAGCACCAACCAACGTTTCGACAAGGTCAAAGGACTTGGACTTTGCATCAACTGCCTCGGAAGTGGACATAAAATGGCACAATGTCCATCGACTTATCGTTGCCGCAGTTGTAATAGAGGGCATCATTCATCGCTACATCATGAACAGCCATCACAACTCTCGCACACATCGCTCACGCAAGCATCAACTGCACCAACCAACGTGTTTCACCAACCTCAAGATGCATCACATTCTCACAAATTGCTCCTGGTGATCAGATTCTCTTGGCAACTGCTATGGTGTTGGTCAAGGATTCATCAGGTGAATACAAGCTTGGTAGAGCGTTGCTAGATGTCATGTTCTCAGGTTAACTTCATAACTGAACACTTCGCCCGAAAACTCCGCTTGCATCGAGAAAGGCACCACATCGGGATCCGTAGCACCGATTCATTAACTAATCTCAAGGCTCGTACAACAACATCGATAAGATCACGAATATCGAATTATCAGTTGACGCTGCAGTTCGGAATTAGGTCGCACATTGCGTACCAACCCGACACCGAGATCGACATCTCAAGTTGGAATTTGCCTACTAATGCACCGTTGGCTGACGATACTTTCTTTAAGTCTCGACGTATCGACTTGCTGTTTGGTACTGAAGCATTCTTTGAAGCTCTTGCTGTTGGTCAAATTCGTATCGGACCAAATCTACCCACCCTGCAGAAAACTCTGTTTGGTTGGGTCATCTCCGGAAAATATCAACATCAACGTAGCCAACAATCACCATTGTGCTTAGCCACAGTTGAGGACTCGATTGATAAACACTTGCAACATTTATGGAAAATTGAGTCGATCGAACGCCCGATTGAGGAGCTTCACCCAAATCGTCGTCGCTGCGAAGATCAATTCCTAGCCACCACACATAAGGATGCCACCGGGCGCGTTGTCGTCAGCCTGCCATTTAAGGAGTATCCAAATTGCATTGGAAGCTGTGTCAAAACAGCTAGAAATAGATTTTATGCCATTGAAAGACGCCTGTCGCGTCTACCCGATATTAGCTCACAGTACATATCCTTTATGCAAGAATATGAAAGCACCGAGGCTCCGTCGCGTGTGCACAACCCAAATCTAACGGAACCGCATTATTACATTCCACAACATTTTGTACTCAGGCCGAGCAGCTCATCAACGAAGCTCAGAGTCGTCTTTGATGCATCATGTCGCACGACATCTGAAAAATCGCTTAATGATTTGCTTTTGATCGGCCCTACCATTCAAGATGAGCTCTACATGCAGCTGATGGTTTCGAATGCATCGGTTCGCAATCACGGCTGATATTACAAAAATGTACAGGCAAGTACTCGTTAACAAAAATGATAGAAAGTTTCAGTATATCTTTTGGCGATCTTCTCCAGATGAAGATTTACAAACTTTCCAACTCAACACAGTTATGTATGGGACGGCGTCAGCGCCATATCTCGCAATTCGTAGTTTGCAGTATCTGGCGGATGAATGGAAAAACGAGTTGCCTGGCACTCAAACCTTCGAGATCTTATGGAAGTCGAAACTACTAAAGAGATAACCATCTCCGAAAACTTCGTGAGTAGTACACTTGGTGTAACTTGGCATCAGCAGAATGATGCGTTCAGTTTTACATTCACGCCCAAGGAAGTGTATACCACTGCTACAAAACGGACAATTTTAGCTACCGCATCATCGCTTTCTGACCCGATCGGTCTATTGTCCCCACTCGTCGTAACATCAAAAATCATCCTTCAGGAATTATGGCTTTTGAAGCTCGACTGGGACGAGTCGGTCCCACAACCCTAACTTAATTCTTGGACTAAATGCTTGCAGTCCTTGAATTCTGTCTCGTCGCTAACTGTTCCTCGCTATTGTCTGCAACCGAGCCCTTGCAGCATTCAATTACATGGCTTTTGCGATGCATCAATCAGAGCATATGGTTGCTGCTTGTACATGCGTACAGAAGACGCAAATGGACATATTAACGTGCACTTGCTGACTTCGAAATCCAGAGTAGCACCAGTGAAAAAACAATCGCTTCCCAAACTGGAACTATGTGGTGCTCACTTGCTTGCTGAATTGTACAGCAAGACAAATAGCATATTCAAACATCGAAACATTACATTATATGATCGCTCAGATCATGCAAAGTTGCCGGTAGGCAAAGTGAAGGGGTCCCTCGTCGCGACGATCAACTCAAAGATATGTGTGTGTATATAAGTACCCTTGTACTTATATGCACGAACGCACTGGCTTGTGTATGAAGAGCACCGAAACGAAAAAAAGTAAACTGCACAAATCGACTTCCAATTTTCAAGTGCTTTATTGCTAGCCATGCAAGGCTTAGCATACGCATAACATAATGTGGACATTAACTTAACAGCGACCAAGAGACTAACATAAACAGCTGTTATTACAAATTAAAATTTATGACTTATATTTACGGCTAAGTCTACAATTCAATGATAATTCAAACAACTTATATCTACAATTCAGATTATTTCAACAAACTTAAATCTATACTTAAGTATAAAGGCATGAAATGCCCATACATCGGCCGCGTTGAAGCGATTCGCTTCAAAACCGCTCGACTGGCAGAGGCGCCAAGCGATGAATTGCCCTCTTAAATTCTCCTGCCTTCGTCCGTACTATCGCCACGCGCACTTTTCCATCTGCGCCTTTTATCGCCTCTTGGACGACTCCCAGCATCCACTGCTGAGGCGGCGCGTTGTCCTCGTGTACGAGTACGATCGTTCCGTTTTCCTGATCTGGCCGACCCACTGCCCACCTTTGGCGCTGCCGCAGGCTCAGCAGGTAGTCTTTTGACCAGTCTGCCCAAAACCGCTGCTTGATGCCTGAGATCAGCTGCCAGCGTTGCAAGTAGGTCAGCCTGTCGTCTCTCACGGGCTGCCCTGACCCGGTTGGAAGCGAACCGAGCGTTCCGCCTACGAGAAGGTGAGCTGGAAATATCGCCTCGCCGTCGTTGGGATTGGCTCCGTCCACCACGATTGGCCGCGAATTGAGGATGGCCTCCACCTCTACCAGTACGGTTGCTAGCTCGTCCTGCCGCAGCTTGGCGCTTCCTATTGCCTTGAGGAGGAGCCCCTTTGCCGACTTTACCGCCGCTTCCCATAGGCCGCCGAAATGCGGCGCTCGAAGGGGAATAAACTGGAACGTTATTCCCTTGGTGGCAGCATACGACCTGATGGCATCCTGGTTGCTGATGAAAGTTGCCCGGAACTCCTCCAGCAAGCGCGCTGCACCCACAAAATTGGTGGCATTGTCGCAATATAGCCGCTTGACTGCTCCACGGCGACCCACAAACATCTTAACTGGCGCTCTGCCACGTATCCCCAGCGTGACAGGAATTGGACCACAAAAGTCCACTCCGCTGACTTCAAACGGCCTACATCCATGTAGCCGATCAGCAGGTAAATTTCCCATTATTTGGTTGGCTAGTATTGGCTTGTATCGAAAACAATGCACACACTGCCGAACCACTGCGTTGCACGTGGGAATCTCGCATTGTGGGGCAACGGCGCTTTGAGTAAACGGCCACCAACTCGTACCAACATCAAAGTTCGCTTTCCATACTGATACGGACTCAGAAATGGATTAAGCTTTTGGTACGACGGTTGCAGGATCACCGACTTGTCTAATTTGACTATTTCGGCTGCGAGAGCAGTATGCTGGATCACGTGCACAATAGCTAAAAAGGCGAAGTGCAATTCAGCCGAAGTTGGCACAAGCGATATGTGTCCTGACCCCTTTCCGTTTATAAATCGAAACATGTACGACACTATGCGGAGAATTTTTAAGTACGACGACGACCTTTCAATTAAATCCAAAATTGGATTTGAAGCATTATCGGCCGCGATGAGAACCGTCGCATTCTTCCGCTTCTCCAGCACTGATTGCTCTTTGGTCAACTTAATGAGAGAATTAGTTGGCCAAAGGTTCTGGTCATTCTGTAAAAACTTTGGACCACCAAACCAATGTGAATCAATCAATTCTGCAGTGGTACAACCACGCGAAGTTAAGTCAGCTGGA
Source organism: Scaptodrosophila lebanonensis (assembly GCF_003285725.1). NCBI lineage: Eukaryota > Metazoa > Arthropoda > Insecta > Diptera > Drosophilidae > Scaptodrosophila > Scaptodrosophila lebanonensis. The sequence goes on along the minus strand of NW_022060580.1, from coordinate 1,745,024 downwards.
TTTTCTGCAGTCGGTACATGGCGCCAAGTGGCGTCTGATGTCAATTCCTGTATGGTAGCAACTCTATTGGCGACAAATGTATTCAAATGTGAAGGATGAGTTTGCAACCAATGCAGGACTACCTCTGAATCAGACCAAAATACGAGTTGGTCAACAGGCACATGGAGAAGATGCCGAGCTTTCTCCCACAAATTTGCTAGCAACTGTGCTGCGCACAATTCTAAGCGTGGCACCGACTTTGTCTTCAGAGGCGCTACCTTCGACTTTGCAGTCAGCAAATTCACAGTTACTGTGTGCTCTCGCTCAATTCGCAGGTAAATACAGCACCCATAAGCCCTTGTCGATGCGTCGGCAAAGCCATGAACCTGACATTTTGTGCCTTTGGTGACGCCAACATATTGGGGAATGCGTATAGCTTCAATATCACAAAATGACTGCGCAATCGGACAGTAAATGGTCCGGAATTTGGTCATCCCAAGCGGATTTTTGAAGCTAAATTTCTTGCATCAGAATTTTTGGTCGAGTGATAATCGGACAAAGTAAACCAAGCGGGTCGTACAATCTGGATATAAACGATAAAATCGATCTATCGACATGTTCGACATCGAATATTTAAAAGCGTCTTCACGCGGGCTCCAAATGAGCCCCAACGTCTTCGTATCCTCCTGATGGCCGATCACCATTTCGTCAGAAGGCGACGCTTTAAATGTTTCACAATTTGATGCCCATTTCGTTAAGGTGAAACCGAATGATTCGAGCACTGAAACTAGCTCATTCCGTAACATTCGCAATTCTTCCACTGTGTCTGCTCCAGATAGCAGATCATCTACATAGAAATCGCTAGCCAGCGACTTTGATGCCAATGGATGGGAAACCGCATGTAGCTCACTCAGGTACTTTAAGCAACGAATTGCCAAAAAAGGTGCCGAAGCAGTACCGTATGTTACCGTGTTTAAACGATACAATTGGAGTGGTTCAGTGGAGTTGCTTCTCCAAATAATAAGTTGAAAATTGCGATGCGATTCGTTGATTTCGACTTGTCGGTACATTTTTGCAATGTCTGCCGACAGGGCGAATGGATGAAGTCGAAATCGCAACAATGTTGAGTATAGACATGGCTGTATGGTTGGACCAACCATCAGGATGTCATTTAAAGACAATTGTGACGACGTCTTGCTAGACGCGTCGAAAACGACTCTCAACTTTGTTGATGTGCTTTGTGGCCTTAGCACGCATTGGTACGGTATAAAATAATGCGGCTCTCTCGGTACACTGTTCTCAATGGCACTCATATGGCCCAACGAAATGTACTCTTTTATAAAGGTAACGTACATCGACTGTGTATCAGGCTGCTTTGCCATTCTTCTTTCCAGAGCCAAAAACCGCCTTAAGGCTGTCTCATACGATTTTCCGAGACTTTTGGGACTGGATTTGAATGGCAACGAAACAGTCAGCCTGCCCGAGGGTAAGCGATTGACCGATTCGAGAAATGTTTTCTCGCAAAGCACTTGTTCTGGGGTGTACAAACTCTGATCGGACAAATTTGGAACTTCTTCCAACTCCCAGAATTTACGGATGAGACTATCTAGTTCCTGACATTCTGGATTTGACGAAGAGCTTTGATTTAAGCTCACGAGCGATGTTGACGGCAGCTCAGTTGACCCCGCAGAACGGCAACGGCCAGCTACAATCCAGCCAAGTGCCGTAAATTGCAAAGCCGGCGAGTCACTGGTACCCTTTATTTGCCCTTCTCGTAGCAAATCAAAAAATGCATCTGCCCCAAGTAGCAGATCTATGCGTTGCGGCCGATGGAATTGCGGATCTGCCAATTCACAACCGTTAGGCACGTCAACGTCTACTACCAGTTTTTCAGGCTGGTACGAAGAAATGTTATTCAACACTGCGAATTCTGCCGTCAGCTCAAATTTGTCAATTCGAGAAGCTATAGAAGTTTGAACGATATGACGTACTTCAGACTTTCGTTTGCCTATGCCTAATAAACAAATGTCTTTGCGCTCCCTCTTAAGCTTTAGGACTCTCGCCAAGTCCTTGGTCATACAATTGACCTGCGAACCAGAGTCTAAAAGTGCCCTGGCTAATTGGTAGGAACCTGACTGGTCCATTACCTTAACAATTGCTGTTGCTAAGATTACTTGGTCAGTCACTGTCGTGGCGTGGTTTACCGCCGACGTTTGCGTTGGTACTGCCGATTGTGCTACCAACGTGTGACTAGAAGCCGCAGCTTGCGAAATGTTCGAACTATATTCGTACTTGTGCAAGAGCGTGTGATGCGGCTTCGAACAGACTCTGCAACAACCAGACTTGCAGGATTTAGTCGTATGACCCTTTCGCAAACAGTTTATGCACAACTGGACCCGTTTCACAAATTTAAAACGCTCATCTCTAGCGATCGCTGAAAATTGAGGACATACTTGTATGTAGTGGTCATTCGACTGACAAAACGGACACTTAGGGGTCAATGGCTGACTTGGCTGTGCTACTGCCAACGCCGTTTTACCATTCCTTTTTGACCCATCGGAACTTGGCTTCTTAGGCCGGCCAGACGATGCCTCCTCAGCAGACAGATGCTGGTAGCGTTTATTAAGAGTGGCCTCGCATTCTTCCCAAGATGGAAGTTGACTGTAGTCAAGGCCCTCTTCCCATTTGGATCGAGTGATGGAGTCAACTTTACCCATAACCAAATGTATGAGAATGACGTTCGCTATTTGCTTCTCATCACCCAATAACAACAGCGATTCATAAATTGCCCTTACATTATCTATTAGGGAACGCAAAGATGAAGCAGACGGCCCTTGCATTTTGGGCAAGTCGAACAGCTTGGACACGCTGTCGAAAACGATTAGGCAACTATTGTCATACACTCGTTTTAATGCTGCTAGCGCCTTTGGATAATTGGCATCAGTCACTTGATAAGCTTTGACTGTGCCAAGCGCTTCTTTGTCCAAACAAGAAAGCAAGTGATTAAATTTCTCTATGTTCGTCAGAGATGCGTCATGGTCAACCAAGTTTTCGAACAGACCAATGAAATTTTTGTACTCCGAATAATCGCCACTGAATTTTGGGAGTTTCATCGACGGCAGCTGCTTGCTATGGCAACCTGATCCAAACATTGTAGAGTTTGCCAGGCTATCCCTATGAGGCTTAGGCCGAACACCTTTACTCATGAGCAGCGTTTCTGTCGTGACGCACAAATTTTCTAAATCTGCTCTTGAGGCTAAGGCCGGATCGATTTGATCCAACTCTTCCTGCAGATTGAACGCTCTGTCAATATATCTGGTTAAAACTTTCAACCGGCACTCCATTTCAACAGACTCAATGGGCTTAGTGGCATTTTGCACGGAATCTTTAATGCGTTCTATATCTCTGACAACATTGTTGTGTGATTGCAATAATGCATCGAACTTGCTCGACTCCAAATCATCCGACAGCTTGCCGTAAGTTTGCTTGCTGCGTTTTGATGGCATGTTTGTAGCGAGTCTTTAAATGTTTGCACAAGACTAAAAGTGTATAAATGTATAATCGGACTATGTCCAGAAAAATATACACAATATACACAAAAATATACACAAATGTATACACTGTGTACTATTGGCAAGAAAGCGCAGGCGCAAAGGTTTAACTTTGTATGCTAAATAAATGTAATGCCTACAGTGATGGCCAGCACTGGGATCCAATACTGCTGTTGAATATAGTGCATGGTTTTTTGCGCTGCGAAATGACCAACTTCGTAAGCTTCTTGTATTACTTCGCGCTCCATCCCTTTTGGAACCACGAACAGTTCATTTCCGCTGACGCACTTGTAGAGAATGCCACCTTTCAGCTTGTAGTCTTCGTAGGGGCGTTCTTTAAGGACTTCTGCGACTGCCTTAATGTGCTCATCATTCTGCTGCGCTTTCTTTAACTGAGGTAGGATCTCTGCACTGGCGACATAGCATGATTGTGGGTTGCGGCTGAGGTAATCAACATGTTTCATTCTATCAGCTGAGCGGTGTTCAACATCAAACGTAAAGTCTTGCATGTACAATATCCATTGCGCGACTTCCCTTGGTACATCGATCTTGGACGTTGTCTGCTTAAAGGCAATACAGTCTGTTACCAACTTAAACTGTATTCCTAAAATGTAGTGTCGAAATTTCTTCAGGGCGAGGTAAGCTGCTTTCACTTCTAGGATGTAACTGTGCCTCTTGCAGTCTGCATCAGACGTCTTCTTGCTCCAGAAATATACCGGGTGGAACTTGGCATCAAACTTTTGCAGCAACATCGCACCGAATCCGTCTTTGCTAGCATCTGTGTGAACTTCTGTTTTGGCATATCGGTTGTAGATGTGCAAAATTGGCTCACTACTGAGAGCCTGTTTTAGCTGCTGTAGCGACTGCTTTTCTGCTGGACCAATTATAAACTCAGTATCCTTCTTTAGAAGATTCGTTAGCGGGCGAGCCATGTGAGCGTACTTAGGAATGAATCGCCTGAAAAATCCGGTAAGCCCAAGGAACCCCTGTACGGCTTTAATGTTATGCGGCTCAGCAACGAATAACGGCTGTAGTTTTCTCTCTTCCAGGCCATATTTTCCCATCTGCGACAAAATGTCCAAGAAAACTTATACGCGACTGAAGAAAGCTGCATTTTTTCCATTTTATTTTCAGCTTATACTGGAATGCTGTCTCTATGACCATCTTAGTTTTCTGCATACATTCGTCTGGTGTTTTAGCGTAGACAATAATGTCATCCATATACAAATGCATTATGTCTTCGTTGATCAGCTCTTGGAATATGTAGTTCACAAAGCGAATGAAAGCGGCTGGTGAGTTCTTAAGCCCAAATGGCGCTTTGTTGAACTCGAAAAGGCCCTCTCTGGTTACAAACGCCGTGAAAGCTCTGTTTTCTTCATCCACTGGTACGTGAAAGAACCCATTCTCGAGGTCCATGATGGTGAAGTATCTGGCAGCTTGAAGCTTCTCTAAGACCTCCTCCATTAGTGGCACAGGGAAACAATCGTCGAGTACCATCTTGTTCAGCTTTCTGTAGTCGACGCAAACTCGTAGTGTGCCATCTTTCTTCTTCACAACGACTACTCTGCTTGCCACGTTCGAAGTTGACTTGCGCACTACACCTTGCTCAAGCCACTCGTCTACTTGCTTTTTCACTGCATCTGATTCATCAGCCGATAGACGACTTGGCGAATGACGGAACGACTGGACAACTGTGTCCGGGACAATTTTCATAGTGATCGGACACTGCTTTGGTTCATCTGGTGGCATCTGGGTGCTGCTTTCTATTAACTGCTCTACACTCTTCAAGAACTGAGGCGGAGCTGTAATAGATGGGACTTCAATAACATTGTAAATGTTTAGGTCATACTTATCGTCAGAGATCTGCTGCGCTTCAAGGGCCTCAAACGCATAGCCCTTCGAATCGACAGTCAAGCGGAATTTTTCGATAAAATCATGCCCCAACAGTACATCGTAGTCGACTTTGCAGCTTGGGACCACCATAAACTTCTGATTTGTGTGCAGACCATCTACTGTTATTTCGGCTATGAAGAACCCAACAGGTTTCGTTGCTATGTTGCCCAAGCCTCGCAACATGGATGAACTCTTTAGAATGTCAACATTGGCGATATTTTTAGCTACATTTTCTTTAATAATTGTTACGTCAGAGCCGGTATCCACAAGGCACTCTACTTTTGTACCATTTATCCAGGCCAACTTCACACGGCGGCGATCAACAACAACACGCACTTTATTTTCGTTCTTAGGGCAACTACTAGATATGTGACCGCTTTGATTACACTTAAAACATTTTACAGCAGCTGTGCAATCCTTACGTTTATGCTCAGATGAGCCACAATTAAAGCAATGGTCCTTCTTTGCGCCTTGATTTACCACGTTTTTTATATTTGAATTCTGCTTCGGTTTGTTTTGCTTTTGCTCACTTGTGTTCAGCCGGTCAAAAATGTCATATTCCTCTTTTAATGCTTTAAATGTTTTACAACGATACATCGCGCACTTATATTCAGCTTTTATAAACAAACCATCAACAATATAGCGAATAACTGCCGCATCTTCCACATTACCGACTGACGCTAATTTTTTCATCTGTAGCATGTATTCGTGAAAGGTTTCGTCTTTTTTCTTTTTCCGCTCTTGCAACCGCTGATGTATATCTGCACTATTTATGCTACATTCAAACTCATCTACTAATGCTCTTTTCAATTCATAGTAGTCACCGACTGTTTCAGACTCTAAAAATAGCTTGGCGGCACCACACATTTTATTTCTAGCTTGTACATATTTCTGCATATCGGACAAATCATAGGCATTTGCATTATTTTCAAACATTTCAAACCATTTATCTATTGGAACTGTATACCCATCACATTCACACACAACTTTGTCAAAACTGTCTATAGGGATTTTCACTCTTTCATTTTTTCTCTTTTCATCGATTTCCACTTTCAGTGTTAGCAACTGCAACATTTGCTGAATTTTGCACTCTATACCTTCTTGCTGCTTCTCCATCTTCTTTTCACACAACTGCTGCTCTATCTTCTTTTCACACAACTGCTGCTCTATCTTCTTTTCACACAACTGGTCACCCTGATCTTGTTCAACAATAACAACTTCTTGCGGTACTAAACCAACAGCTTCCTGCATTTCATCACTTTGTTCTTTTACTTTTGCGTCCTTCTTTGCCGGCGTACGTTTGACCTTGGTCATAGTTTCGCTTTAATTGTTTTTTATTTCACAACTGCGGGTATATATCTGTAACTTTTCGCTCGATCGTATGATGCTAGCGCCAGGCTGACAATACGACGTAGAAAGACCTTGAATGTTCGACTGCCGAATTTCACAACTTTTGCAAATTTAACGACTTTTCAGCTTTCTGTTTCTGCATCGACCGATCAATTTAAACAAATTTAGCAACTTTACAACATTTCAACTTTTAGCTTCTGCATTGACCGATCAATTTAAACAAATTTAGCAACTTTACAACATTTCAACTTTTAGCTTCTGCATTGACCGATCAATTTAAACAACTTTAGCAACTTTCAACTTTTTTATCAATCGGCCAAACTTCTGCTTTTGCAACTTTTGTCAATGTCCACTTTTACAAACTGATCAATCGTTTTTTACACGCACTGAAGGAAATATTAACCGAGAATTGACCGAGACGAGCCCCCATATGTAAAGTTATGTTAAGTACAATATATTTTAAAAATGATACAAATTATAACAATAGTTCAATTAATTCAGTTCAATTCAATTCAATATGATTAATATGTTCACGACGGTTGGCGTTGACAACTTCTTCGACTGACGACCATTCACGACGACTCTCTGCAACGACTGTTCTCTCTCGACTGCTTCTAACGACTTGCTCTTCTCGACTGCTTCTAACGACTTGCTCTTCTCTTGTGTCTGTTGTCCCTCCGCTTCGTAGCTTTGTCACTTTTGGTGTGTCGCCTGATCGCCTGTAACTTGCCTGTTTACATGTATGTTGGCAAATTTGCATGTATGTATGACCAAATGAAAATTATGCACTCATGTACCAACAAATTTATATTAAACTTTATTTATTTAAAAGTTTACTGTATGTATATGGTATATGGTAACAAACAAATCGAATGCCAACATGTAAATTGCGGCCTAGTCATGCGAAAGCATTGAACGCATACACTCACATACATATGTGCCTTTATAGACAATTAACATATGGATGTACATATGTATGTGCCAATTCCAATCAGACAGATTTGGCCGCTATTTAATTTGCACTCGTTACCTGTGTATAACTTCCCTGTGGAATTGGGCACTGCATCGCCAGCTACCGCAAATAGGACAGTTTCAAACCAAATCTCCAGATACACAACCAGATGGCAGGAATGACTCCAGACCCAATGTCCAGTGTCCAACAAGTCACCACGATGAGTCCACCCGGGGGCGCCAAAATGATCGCTCAGATCATGCAAAGTTGCCGGTAGGCAAAGTGAAGGGGTCCCTCGTCGCGACGATCAACTCAAAGATATGTGTGTGTATATAAGTACCCTTGTACTTATATGCACGAACGCACTGGCTTGTGTATGAAGAGCACCGAAACGAAAAAAAGTAAACTGCACAAATCGACTTCCAATTTTCAAGTGCTTTATTGCTAGCCATGCAAGGCTTAGCATACGCATAACATAATGTGGACATTAACTTAACAGCGACCAAGAGACTAACATAAACAGCTGTTATTACAAATTAACATTTATGACTAAGTCTACAATTCAGCTAAGTCTACAATTCAATGATAATTCAAACAACTTATATCTACAATTCAGATTATTTCAACAAACTTAAATCTATACTTAAGTATAAAGGCATGAAATGCCCATACATCATATTTCTGGTGTGACTCACAACTCGTTTTGTATTGGCTGCAACAACACGCAATTACTTTGTCTACGTTTGTGGGAAACAGAGTATCTAACATTCAGGAACTGACTTCGGATGGCACTTGGCGCTACGTTTCAACTCATCACAATCCAGCTGATCGTATATCTCGAGGCTGCCGCGTTGAAGAATTGAGTGCCTCAATATGGTTTACAGGTTCCGAATTCTTGCGTGACCATCCGTCACAATGGCCAATTAAAAGGAAATCATTTGATCTCGACATAGATATTGTCAACTCGGTGAAACGCAAAACGGTGTTTACCGCGATAAGGGACACAAACTACATACTGGAGGTGATCGATAAAATAAGCTCACATACTCGCACTATTCGCCTAATCGCTTCGATGATCAGATTCACAAAGAAATGCAGAAAGCAATCAATAGCATCGACAATTGTACTCTCGCCGGAAGAACTTCGATTCGCGTCGAACTGCATAATTTGGAACGTTCAACGAACTCATTTCGCAAATGATATTCTCGCACTTCGGAAGCAGAAACCATTAAAAAATAACTTGAAATTTCTCACTCCTTTTTTAGATTCGTCAAGTACCTTTGAGCTGATCAAGGTTGGTGGGCGACTGGACTATTCGGAGCTACCAGACAGACAAAAGCATCCAGTGCTGTTGCCCAGTAGTTCGCCTTTCGTTCGGAACTATGGTCATCTGCATCTTCAGTATTTTCATGCTGGCCCTAAGGCATTAGTCGCTCTAATTCGCTTGGAGTACTGGATTGTCAACGCTAGAGACTTGGCTCGGCGCATCGGGCCCAAATTATTACAACAAATTATGGGACGCTTCCACCGACACGTCTCACGCCTAGTTTTCCATTTGAACGCTGTGGGATCGATTTTTGTGGACCTGTCAACACATATGTTCGAATTCGAGGAAAGGGGCCTATCAAATCATATATAGCGATGTTCGTCTGCCTCCTCACAAAGGCTGTGCACATCGAAGTAGTCTCCGATTTATCAACTAAGGCATTTTTGAATGCACTGAAAAGAATGGGAGGACGACGCAAATTACCAACAGATATCTTTTGCGACAACGCTACTAATTTTGTCGGAGCTTCTAACCAGTTACATGAGCTAAAGAAATTCATGTTTAAGAAGGAGACTCAAACGGAAATTCATCAATTTTGTTCATCAGGCTTTATTAATTTTCACTTTATTTCACCCAGGGCACCCCATTTTGGCGGCCTTTGGGACTGCGGTGAAGAGCGCCAAGGGTCTGCTAAATCGCACATTGACGAATACGAGGTTCACATTCGAAGAGCTAAGTACCGTCGTTGTGGAAATCGAAGCCATCCTCAACTCGCGCCCTCTGTCGCCGCTGTCATCAGATCCAAACGATTACAGCGCACTGACTGCCGGACATTTCTTGGTCGGTGACTCACTCCGCTCGTTGCCTGAAAGATCATTGGAACCATGCAACTTGTCTAATTTGGATCGATACGACATGATGACCGCCATTAAGCAACGATTTTGGAAACGCTGGAATGCTGACTATATAAACGAGTTACGAGCTCGTACTAAGTGGACGTCAACGTCGCCAAACTTAACTGAAGGGACGTTGGTAATTATACACGAAGACAATCTGCCCCCGCTTCGATGGAAATTGGGTCGCGTCGAGTCAACCGTGCTCGGAAGAGATGGACGAATTCGGGTGGTGCACCTCCGCACTGCCACTGGAACATGCTGCAGACCCATACACAAACTGGCGATACTACCTGCTTGTTGAAAGGGTCCTTTCAAAGGGGCCGGGATGTTGGGTCAAACTGGCTACATTCGCAGTTAAATAATATTACAATTTCTAAACTCTATTGTAATAGCATACTTGTCAATATCTATTGGAAATATTTTCATGTCATAAGCAGTTAATTAACCTTCGCAACTGTAAATATCAGTTCTCTCTTTGGTATTTTATACGTCGGACATTCTTATATTTGAATTCACCACATTGTAACTTGAACTCGGTACGAAAATACCAATAAAAAGTCTGTATTCAACTCTTGAAGAAGCACCGCTGTCTCTCGCGTATCATTTGGTTCTGTGTCAATTGCAATCTGATTTATTTTCTAACTAGTTTACATACCACCCAGACCTGAAGTTTCATGTTGGCAAGGAAAACGCTCCTTGACACAACAAAGATTGTACACTGAATTTTACTTTATCTACATTACTACTTATATTGTTATTTGCCATTCCTTATTACTTTGTTAGTAGTCTATCGTACATAAGATGAGTAGAATTAAGGTAAGGGAGAGACGGTCACGCGAACGGAGACTAGAAGTGAACGAAAGAACGGAAGCTCGAGCTCTTCTCCGGCGACCATCCAAGCAGGCAGACGTGTGATTGGACGAATACCAGCAGAGAGGCATAGCAACGTAAGCAAAATAAATCCAAGTAAGTATGGGAGATCAATTTAATTATTGTGCCCTAAAACGATCCTCCGTCGCTACGAGTACAATTTATATACACCAGGCATGAACCTCCATTACAAAGACTTCTGTCGCAGCTATCCAACTATCCAACTCTACTAAGAACCAACCTTATCGGCACTGTCCAATAAGAGGCCAAATTCATCCAAGGCTCTGGATGGATATAGTTCATGCGCAGACACGCAGATTCCATGGGTGACGGGACTGTGGATTGTGGAACAGTCCAAGCGCTATCACAATGGGCCATAATTTGGCCTAAGTGAGTCAGGATTACATCCTGAATACCGCGCCAACCTAACCTAACCTATTCTGATATTAAAAATTACAGAGGAATTGCTAAAACTGATGACCACCCAGTTACAATACCATTGCAGATCCATGATTTCCCTGTTTCAACATGGATTTATGAATCGCCGCTCTACCTCAATAAATCTCCTCGAGTTCTCATCGTTTGTTATGAATTGGTTTTTATCTAAGAGCGAATGTCAAATACACTGTCTTTAGCAAAGCTTTCGATTTTGTCAATCATGAGCTATTGATCCACAAGTTGGGGCTTTTGGGATTTCCGAAAAATCCTATTGTGTGGATATCTTGTTATTTTTTGGCAGAACACAACATGTAAATTCTAACGGCGTACTGTCAATAGCTATTAAAGTAACTTCGGGGGTCCCACCAGGGTGGGTCCTCTACTGTTTACTCTTCTTATAAATGATCTTCCATCATCCTTAACCTACTCTCGTGTCCTAATGTATGCCGATGACGTAAAACCTTGCCTTATTATAACGGTAAAAATGTACAGTTTGATCTCAATGCCTTCCAATTGTGGTGTTCTTGGAATCTGTAGAACCTAAATTTTGTTAAATGTAAGCTAATGACGTTCCACCGATGCAAGCCTCATTTCGTTTCATATTATTTAAATAACTTTTCTTTAGAACGAATTTACACTGTTAACGACTTAGTTGTACTGTTTGATGCTAAACTTTGTTTAAACGGTCATATCTCCATCATTGTTAATAAAGCAAAGGGCACTCCAGGCTTTATTAAACGTATGGCAAAGGAATTTGAAGACTCTCACACAATTTTGTATACCGCTCTTGTGCGGCCTTTCTTAGAATATTATTGTAACGTCTGGTGCCCGCAATATGCAATTCATAAAGATCGCATTGAATTTGTTCAAAACCAATTTCTTTTGTTTGCCTTACATGGTCTTCGATGGAGAAGAACTAACCCTCTACCACCATATTCTCACAGGCTACTTGTATTAGGTCTTCCATCACTTGGTAAACGCCGTTTCCATTAGTTGTTGTTTTTATACATAACTTAATTACTGGCGAAATCGATTCTGCGGTGCTTGTTAGCCAAATTAACTTTGTACCTCAAAGATTTACAAGATTTTTTGTTCCTATAAGCCCAAATCGCTGTACCACCCATCTATGCTTTGCACAGTTCGTTTCAAGTTTTATGTAGCTAGTATAATCAATTGAGTCATCTGTTGGGCCATGGGAGTTCTGTCAGGTCGATTAAATCATGTTGTTGCCATTTACATTCTTTACTTTTTAAGAATGATGGTATTTCTAATTAATTTTAATTTTTCTTTGCTTTATTGTTCTTTTTTTTAATATTTGAATATATATATAGTTATTAAAGAACGGCGGCTGGCGCAACGATAAAGCGCACAAGCAGCAAGTGCGAAGAGAATCGCTGCTAAGCCACTTCACTATGAGAGCGAATGGGAAATTTAAACTCGCTAGGCCAATGCACAAAGCCAACACACGATTGCCTTTTGCCATTTGCAAACCAAGCTGCAAAAAGGAAAAATTTCATTTCCGCTTTTACTTACTCTCAAAGAAATTGGAATTATAGTTTAGGAGATATGTGCACTCAATGTTGACCCTTTTTTAGCCAGCAGCGACTAACTCAATTTTATGCGAATACTGTATTATATTTGCTAAATTATGTGACGAATCATTGTTGTTTTAATTAACATTGCTAAGTGTATTTATTTACTATATTAAAAATAAGTCTTTTGAATTTGTTGTTTTTAGAAAAGATTGTTTTTTAAACTACCTATTTTTAGAGTGTGGGGAGGTCTCTTCGCCGGAGTCGTTTATGGCTAGCCTGCCATGTTAAATTCTGCGCAAGTCTATTTGGATGGTTCCGAAGCTTAAGCTTGCTTGCTTTGCTTTCATCTTGGCGATTTCATATTTAACAGATCCCACATTTAAATCTTTCCGGATATTTTCACTCCGTTTGTATCTGGGTGCTCCAATGATGGTTCCCAGTATCTTCGATTGTGATCTCTCGATTAACTCTAAATTACTAAAGGAAGCGTTTCCCTATAGTTCAGAGCCATATGCCCAAATTGGTTTGAGAACAGCATTCTACAAGAGTACTTTATATTCCAGTTTTAGTGGTGAAAGGACGTTTATAAGCCAATGTAGATTAATAGCTTTTAGTTTCAGTTGATCTCTCTTCGCTTCGATGTGTTTTCGCCAAGTAAGCCGTCTATCCAAATGGACACCAATTATGTTACATCGGTTTTTGTGGAATATTGATGTTGTTTAGCGACAATGGAGGACAGGTTTGTTTGTTTAGGGTAAATGTGACGTTTTCACATTTTTCTGCTAGCCATTCTTCTATGGCCACGAGGTGAGATGATAGCTCTTGTTGGGCACTTGGAGCGACTTAGGATAGCAGTATCATCAGCAAATGTCGAAATTATTGTATGACTGTTTGTGGGTATATCTGCTGCGTATATGATATACGGTGTCGGTCCAAGGACGCTTCGTTGGGGTACACCAGTTTCAATTGGATGGTATTCAGGGACAAAATCTTAGTGTCTAACTGCGAAACTCCTTTGCTGTAGGTATGACTCTAGTATTTTATGGATGTTCTGTGGAAGTCATATTTGGATTTTGTGAAGTAAGCCATCCAGCCAAACGCGGTCGAAGTCTTGGGCGACATCCAGAAAAACAGCGGGGCAATATTCTCGTTTTTCAAATGCATTTCGTATCTCAGAGGTTATTCAGTTAACTTCTTCAATTGTTCCATGTTTTTCGCGAAAACCAAATTGGTGCAATGGGATTGCACTGTTGGTTTATAGGTGCTTAATGCGATTCAGGAGTAGTTTTTCGAATATCTTCGATTGGCACGGCAGGAGACTGATAGGTCTATATGATGATGGCTGAGACTTGTCCTTTCCACATTTCATCATGCTGTTGAAAATGATGGTGAGAAAATATACTGCTCAGCTCGGAAATTCAATTATCATTTTGGGGGAATTCGTGACCTGGCGCTGTTTTTTGCTTTGAGACTTGGTCTTTAATGACACTTTTAACTTCTCCTGCCTGAAATACGATTGGCGTGGTAGCTTCAAGATGATTGGTTAGTGGGAGCACAAAGCTATTTGTTGCTTGATGTGGTTTGAATACGTTTTCAAAATGGACGGCAAATGCATTTGCCTTCTCTTCGTTGTGAAGATTACTAGTTGTAATTATTGAATTGTCATCTTTACAGTTAATGTTTGGGCAGCCATCAATATAGGAACTTACGTACTTCCTATATTTAAGCCAATTTGTTGTTCTAGAAGTTAGAAAGTGTGATCGCTCCGAGTACTGTGTTTGGTCATAAAAGTAAAGAAGGATTAGCGAGCGATCCGATGATAAATCTGTTAAGTGGTCCACACAAAATCAATCAAATCTGGTTGTTTCTTTGGATCTGTTGGCCAATATGTATGCCAGTCCGGACAAACAAAGTCAAGCTTGTTTCATGGTGTTATTATAGCGGTCTATAGTTGTCTTCCATACGGCTTGAAAAGTCGGTATCCCCTATGTGCGTGTTTGGCATTGTAGTCACGAGCTGCTATAAAGCCGTCACCTAGTAGGTCGAAGAAATGTACAAATTCTGCTTCAGAAACGGAGAAGCGCGGTGGGCAGAATACTGCGTCTAGGCTTAAATAGCCGCTTTGTATTTCGATATAAAGTTTTGTGTCCTCTAGATAAGTTGTAGCACATGTGCGGTAGTAGTTGAATGCTTGTTGTCCTACTGTTGACCAAGGCGGGATACTCGTGGTCCGGTTTGATGTTTGGGTGGACACTCGTGGGCCGTTTAATTAAAGGCACTTGTGGCCGAGCTGCTTCAGTAGAGATTTTTTGGTGTTGACGTATCACCACAATCTCTTTGCTATTAATCTGTCAAGTAACTTGCTTAAGCATGGATTAAGAAATACTGTTCTATATGAGTTGATTGCACTTTTATCTGAATTTGACTTAAGGATTGGAATCATTAGACTGGTTTTGTATGTTTGGTGAATGTAATTATTAAATATGTGTTGAAGTGGTTAAAAATTCTTTCTTTGAATGTTCTGGCACAATTTTTATACTCTGTACATGAAATGTACAGAAGTATATATAGGTTTGCGGGAGCTAAAAAATTTAACAGGCAGAAGGAGGCGTGGCAGACCCCACAAGTATATATATTCTTGATCAGCGTGACAAGACGAGTAGATCTAGCCCTGTCTGTCTGTCTGTCTGTCCGTCCGTATGAACACCTGGATCTCAGAGACTATAAGAGATAGAGACACCAAATTTTGCACAAAGATGCCTTATGTATGTACGCTATACGAGTTTGTTTTATTTTTTTGATTTTCCCCCCACTTCCCCCCTATGGGGGGTTACCCGATTTTCCATTCGTATAATCGCCTATATCTCGGAGACTATGAGACCTAGGAACACCAAATTTTAGTCCCAGATGCCTGAAGTTTCATGTTGGCAAGGAAAACGCTCCTTGACACAACAAAGATTGTACACTGAATTTTACTTTATCTACATTACTACTTATATTGTTATTTGCCATTCCTTATTACTTTGTTAGTAGTCTATCGTACATAAGATGAGTAGAATTAAGGTAAGGGAGAGACGGTCACGCGAACGGAGACTAGAAGTGAACGAAAGAACGGAAGCTCGAGCTCTTCTCCGGCGACCATCCAAGCAGGCAGACGTGTGATTGGACGAATACCAGCAGAGAGGCATAGCAACGTAAGCAAAATAAATCCAAGTAAGTATGGGAGATCAATTTAATTATTGTGCCCTAAAACGATCCTCCGTCGCTACGAGTACAATTTATATACACCAGGCATGAACCTCCATTACAAAGACTTCTGTCGCAGCTATCCAACTATCAAACTCTACTAAGAACCAACCTTATCGGCACTGTCCAATAAGAGGCCAAATTCATCCAAGGCTCTGGATGGATATAGTTCATGCGCAGACACGCAGATTCCATGGGTGACGGGACTGTGGATTGTGGAACAGTCCAAGCGCTATCACAATGGGCCATAATTTGGCCTAAGTGAGTCAGGATTACATCCTGAATACCGCGCCAACCTAACCTAACCTATTCTGATATTAAAAATTACAGAGGAATTGCTAAAACTGATGACCACCCAGTTACAATACCATTGCAGATCCATGATTTCCCTGTTTCAACATGGATTTATGAATCGCCGCTCTACCTCAATAAATCTCCTCGAGTTCTCATCGTTTGTTATGAATTGGTTTTTATCTAAGAGCGAATGTCAAATACACTGTCTTTAGCAAAGCTTTCGATTTTGTCAATCATGAGCTATTGATCCACAAGTTGGGGCTTTTGGGATTTCCGAAAAATCCTATTGTGTGGATATCTTGTTATTTTTTGGCAGAACACAACATGTAAATTCTAACGGCGTACTGTCAATAGCTATTAAAGTAACTTCGGGGGTCCCACCAGGGTGGGTCCTCTACTGTTTACTCTTCTTATAAATGATCTTCCATCATCCTTAACCTACTCTCGTGTCCTAATGTATGATGACGTAAAACCTTGCCTTATTATAACGGTAAAAATGTACAGTTTGATCTCAATGCCTTCCAATTGTGGTGTTCCTGGAATCTGTAGAACCTAAATTTTGTTAAATGTAAGCTAATGACGTTCCACCGATGCAAGCCTCATTTCGTTTCATATTATTTAAATAACTTTTCTTTAGAACGAATTTACACTGTTAACGACTTAGTTGTACTGTTTGATGCTAAACTTTGTTTAAACGGTCATATCTCCATCATTGTTAATAAAGCAAAGGGCACTCCAGGCTTTATTAAACGTATGGCAAAGGAATTTGAAGACTCTCACACAATTTTGTATACCGCTCTTGTGCGGCCTTTCTTAGAATATTATTGTAACGTCTGGTGCCCGCAATATGCAATTCATAAAGATCGCATTGAATTTGTTCAAAACCAATTTCTTTTGTTTGCCTTACATGGTCTTCGATGGAGAAGAACTAACCCTCTACCACCATATTCTCACAGGCTACTTGTATTAGGTCTTCCATCACTTGGTAAACGCCGTTTCCATTAGTTGTTGTTTTTATACATAACTTAATTACTGGCGAAATCGATTCTGCGGTGCTTGTTAGCCAAATTAACTTTGTACCTCAAAGATTTACAAGATTTTTTGTTCCTATAAGCCCAAATCGCTGTACCACCCATCTATGCTTTGCACAGTTCGTTTCAAGTTTTATGTAGCTAGTATAATCAATTGAGTCATCTGTTGGGCCATGGGAGTTCTGTCAGGTCGATTAAATCATGTTGTTGCCATTTACATTCTTTACTTTTTAAGAATGATGGTATTTCTAATTAATTTTAATTTTTCTTTGCTTTATTGTTCTTTTTTTTAATATTTGAATATATATATAGTTATTAAAGAACGGCGGCTGGCGCAACGATAAAGCGCACAAGCAGCAAGTGCGAAGAGAATCGCTGCTAAGCCACTTCACTATGAGAGCGAATGGGAAATTTAAACTCGCTAGGCCAATGCACAAAGCCAACACACGATTGCCTTTTGCTTTGCCATTTGCAAACCAAGCTGCAAAAAGGAAAAATTTCATTTCCGCTTTTACTTACTCTCAAAGAAATTGGAATTATAGTTTAGGAGATATGTGCACTCAATGTTGACCCTTTTTTAGCCAGCAGCGACTAACTCAATTTTATGCGAATACTGTATTATATTTGCTAAATTATGTGACGAATCATTGTTGTTTTAATTAACATTGCTAAGTGTATTTATTTACTATATTAAAAATAAGTCTTTTGAATTTGTTGTTTTTAGAAAAGATTGTTTTTTAAACTACCTATTTTTAGAGTGTGGGGAGGTCTCTTCGCCGGAGTCGTTTATGGCTAGCCTGCCATGTTAAATTCTGCGCAAGTCTATTTGGATGGTTCCGAAGCTTAAGCTTGCCTGCTTTGCTTTCATCTTGGCGATTTCATATTTAACAGATCCCACATTTAAATCTTTCCGGATATTTTCACTCCGTTTGTATCTGGGTGCTCCAATGATGGTTCTCAGTATCTTCGATTGTGATCTCTCGATTAACTCTAAATTACTAAAGGAAGCGTTTCCCTATAGTTCAGAGCCATATGCCCAAATTGGTTTGAGAACAGCATTCTACAAGAGTACTTTGTATTCCAGTTTTAGTGGTGAAAGGACGTTTATAAGCCAATGTAGATTAATAGCTTTTAGTTTCAGTTGATCTCTCTTCGCTTCGATGTGTTTTCGCCAAGTAAGCCGTCTATCCAAATGGACACCAATTATGTTACATCGGTTTTTGTGGAATATTGATGTTGTTTAGCGACAATGGAGGACAGGTTTGTTTGTTTAGGGTAAATGTGACGTTTTCACATTTTTCTGCTAGCCATTCTTCTATGGCCACGAGGTGAGATGATAGCTCTTGTTGGGCACTTGGAGCGACTTAGGATAGCAGTATCATCAGCAAATGTCGAAATTATTGTATGACTGTTTGTGGGTATATTTGCTGCGTATATGATATACGGTGTCGGTCCAAGGACGCTTCGTTGGGGTACACCAGTTTCAATTGGATGGTATTCAGGGACAAAATCTTAGTGTCTAACTGCGAAACTCCTTTGCTGTAGGTATGACTCTAGTATTTTATGGATGTTCTGTGGAAGTCATATTTGGATTTTGTGAAGTAAGCCATCCAGCCAAACGCGGTCGAAGTCTTGGGCGACATCCAGAAAAACAGCGGGGCAATATTCTCGTTTTTCAAATGCATTTCGTATCTCAGAGGTTATTCAGTTAACTTCTTCAATTGTTCCATGTTTTTCGCGAAAACCAAATTGGTGCAATGGGATTGCACTGTTGGTTTATAGGTGCTTAATGCGATTCAGGAGTAGTTTTTCGAATATCTTCGATTGGCACGGCAGGAGACTGATAGGTCTATATGATGATGGCTGAGACTTGTCCTTTCCACATTTCATCATGCTGTTGAAAATGATGGTGAGAAAATATACTGCTCAGCTCGGAAATTCAATTATCATTTTGGGGGAATTCGTGACCTGGCGCTGTTTTTTGCTTTGAGACTTGGTCTTTAATGACACTTTTAACTTCTCCTGCCTGAAATACGATTGGCGTGGTAGCTTCAAGATGATTGGTTAGTGGGAGCACAAAGCTATTTGTTGCTTGATGTGGTTTGAATACGTTTTCAAAATGGACGGCAAATGCATTTGCCTTCTCTTCGTTGTGAAGATTACTAGTTGTAATTATTGAATTGTCATCTTTACAGTTAATGTTTGGGCAGCCATCAATATAGGAACTTACGTACTTCCTATATTTAAGCCAATTTGTTGTTCTAGAAGTTAGAAAGTGTGATCGCTCCGAGTACTGTGTTTGGTCATAAAAGTAAAGAAGGATTAGCGAGCGATCCGATGATAAATCTGTTAAGTGGTCCACACAAAATCAATCAAATCTGGTTGTTTCTTTGGATCTGTTGGCCAATATGTATGCCAGTCCGGACAAACAAAGTCAAGCTTGTTTCATGGTGTTATTATAGCGGTCTATAGTTGTCTTCCATACGGCTTGAAAAGTCGGTATCCCCTATGTGCGTGTTTGGCATTGTAGTCACGAGCTGCTATAAAGCCGTCACCTAGTAGGTCGAAGAAATGTACAAATTCTGCTTCAGAAACGGAGAAGCGCGGTGGGCAGAATACTGCGTCTAGGCTTAAATAGCCGCTTTGTATTCGATATAAAGTTTTGTGTCCTCTAGATAAGTTGTAGCACATGTGCGGTAGTAGTTGAATGCTTGTTGTCCTACTGTTGACCAAGGCGGGATACTCGTGGTCCGGTTTGATGTTTGGGTGGACACTCGTGGGCCGTTTAATTAAAGGCACTTGTGGCCGAGCTGCTTCAGTAGAGATTTTTTGGTGTTGACGTATCACCACAATCTCTTTGCTATTAATCTGTCAAGTAACTTGCTTAAGCATGGATTAAGAAATACTGTTCTATATGAGTTGATTGCACTTTTATCTGAATTTGACTTAAGGATTGGAATCATTAGACTGGTTTTGTATGTTTGGTGAATGTAATTATTAAATATATGTTGAAGTGGTTAAAAATTCTTTCTTTGAATGTTCTGGCACAATTTTTATACTCTGTACATGAAATGTACAGAAGTATATATAGGTTTGCGGGAGCTAAAAAATTTAACAGGCAGAAGGAGGCGTGGCAGACCCCACAAGTATATATATTCTTGATCAGCGTGACAAGACGAGTAGATCTAGCCCTGTCTGTCTGTCTGTCTGTCCGTCCGTATGAACACCTGGATCTCAGAGACTATAAGAGATAGAGACACCAAATTTTGCACAAAGATGCCTTATGTATGTACGCTATACGAGTTTGTTTTATTTTTTTGATTTTCCCCCCACTTCCCCCCTATGGGGGGTTACCCGATTTTCCATTCGTATAATCGCCTATATCTCGGAGACTATGAGACCTAGGAACACCAAATTTTAGTCCCAGATGCCTGAAGTTTCATGTTGGCAAGGAAAACGCTCCTTGACACAACAAAGATTGTACACTGAATTTTACTTTATCTACATTACTACTTATATTGTTATTTGCCATTCCTTATTACTTTGTTAGTAGTCTATCGTACATAAGATGAGTAGAATTAAGGTAAGGGAGAGACGGTCACGCGAACGGAGACTAGAAGTGAACGAAAGAACGGAAGCTCGAGCTCTTCTCCGGCGACCATCCAAGCAGGCAGACGTGTGATTGGACGAATACCAGCAGAGAGGCATAGCAACGTAAGCAAAATAAATCCAAGTAAGTATGGGAGATCAATTTAATTATTGTGCCCTAAAACGATCCTCCGTCGCTACGAGTACAATTTATATACACCAGGCATGAACCTCCATTACAAAGACTTCTGTCGCAGCTATCCAACTATCAAACTCTACTAAGAACCAACCTTATCGGCACTGTCCAATAAGAGGCCAAATTCATCCAAGGCTCTGGATGGATATAGTTCATGCGCAGACACGCAGATTCCATGGGTGACGGGACTGTGGATTGTGGAACAGTCCAAGCGCTATCACAATGGGCCATAATTTGGCCTAAGTGAGTCAGGATTACATCCTGAATACCGCGCCAACCTAACCTAACCTATTCTGATATTAAAAATTACAGAGGAATTGCTAAAACTGATGACCACCCAGTTACAATACCATTGCAGATCCATGATTTCCCTGTTTCAACATGGATTTATGAATCGCCGCTCTACCTCAATAAATCTCCTCGAGTTCTCATCGTTTGTTATGAATTGGTTTTTATCTAAGAGCGAATGTCAAATACACCGTCTTTAGCAAAGCTTTCGATTTTGTCAATCATGAGCTATTGATCCACAAGTTGGGGCTTTTGGGATTTCCGAAAAATCCTATTGTGTGGATATCTTGTTATTTTTTGGCAGAACACAACATGTAAATTCTAACGGCGTACTGTCAATAGCTATTAAAGTAACTTCGGGGGTCCCACCAGGGTGGGTCCTCTACTGTTTACTCTTCTTATAAATGATCTTCCATCATCCTTAACCTACTCTCGTGTCCTAATGTATGCCGATGACGTAAAACCTTGCCTTATTATAACGGTAAAAATGTACAGTTTGATCTCAATGCCTTCCAATTGTGGTGTTCCTGGAATCTGTAGAACCTAAATTTTGTTAAATGTAAGCTAATGACGTTCCACCGATGCAAGCCTCATTTCGTTTCATATTATTTAAATAACTTTTCTTTAGAACGAATTTACACTGTTAACGACTTAGTTGTACTGTTTGATGCTAAACTTTGTTTAAACGGTCATATCTCCCTCATTGTTAATAAAGCAAAGGGCACTCCAGGCTTTATTAAACGTATGGCAAAGGAATTTGAAGACTCTCACACAATTTTGTATACCGCTCTTGTGCGGCCTTTCTTAGAATATTACTGTAACGTCTGGTGCCCGCAATATGCAATTCATAAAGATCGCATTGAATTTGTTCAAAACCAATTTCTTTTGTTTGCCTTACATGGTCTTCGATGGAGAAGAACTAACCCTCTACCACCATATTCTCACAGGCTAATTGTATTAGGTCTTCCATCACTTGGTAAACGCCGTTTCCATTAGTTGTTGTTTTTATACATAACTTAATTACTGGCGAAATCGATTCTGCGGTGCTTGTTAGCCAAATTAACTTTGTACCTCAAAGATTTACAAGATTTTTTGTTCCTATAAGCCCAAATCGCTGTACCACCCATCTATGCTTTGCACAGTTCGTTTCAAGTTTTATGTAGCTAGTATAATCAATTGAGTCATCTGTTGGGCCATGGGAGTTCTGTCAGGTCGATTAAATCATGTTGTTGCCATTTACATTCTTTACTTTTTAAGAATGATGGTATTTCTAATTAATTTTAATTTTTCTTTGCTTTATTGTTCTTTTTTTTAATATTTGAATATATATATAGTTATTAAAGAACGGCGGCTGGCGCAACGATAAAGCGCACAAGCAGCAAGTGCGAAGAGAATCGCTGCTAAGCCACTTCACTATGAGAGCGAATGGGAAATTTAAACTCGCTAGGCCAATGCACAAAGCCAACACACGATTGCCTTTTGCCATTTGCAAACCAAGCTGCAAAAAGGAAAAATTTCATTTCCGCTTTTACTTACTCTCAAAGAAATTGGAATTATAGTTTAGGAGATATGTGCACTCAATGTTGACCCTTTTTTAGCCAGCAGCGACTAACTCAATTTTATGCGAATACTGTATTATATTTGCTAAATTATGTGACGAATCATTGTTGTTTTAATTAACATTGCTAAGTGTATTTATTTACTATATTAAAAATAAGTCTTTTGAATTTGTTGTTTTTAGAAAAGATTGTTTTTTAAACTACCTATTTTTAGAGTGTGGGGAGGTCTCTTCGCCGGAGTCGTTTATGGCTAGCCTGCCATGTTAAATTCTGCGCAAGTCTATTTGGATGGTTCCGAAGCTTAAGCTTGCTTGCTTTGCTTTCATCTTGGCGATTTCATATTTAACAGATCCCACATTTAAATCTTTCCGGATATTTTCACTCCGTTTGTATCTGGGTGCTCCAATGATGGTTCCCAGTATCTTCGATTGTGATCTCTCGATTAACTCTAAATTACTAAAGGAAGCGTTTCCCTATAGTTCAGAGCCATATGCCCAAATTGGTTTGAGAACAGCATTCTACAAGAGTACTTTATATTCCAGTTTTAGTGGTGAAAGGACGTTTATAAGCCAATGTAGATTAATAGCTTTTAGTTTCAGTTGATCTCTCTTCGCTTCGATGTGTTTTCGCCAAGTAAGCCGTCTATCCAAATGGACACCAATTATGTTACATCGGTTTTTGTGGAATATTGATGTTGTTTAGCGACAATGGAGGACAGGTTTGTTTGTTTAGGGTAAATGTGACGTTTTCACATTTTTCTGCTAGCCATTCTTCTATGGCCACGAGGTGAGATGATAGCTCTTGTTGGGCACTTGGAGCGACTTAGGATAGCAGTATCATCAGCAAATGTCGAAATTATTGTATGACTGTTTGTGGGTATATCTGCTGCGTATATGATATACGGTGTCGGTCCAAGGACGCTTCGTTGGGGTACACCAGTTTCAATTGGATGGTATTCAGGGACAAAATCTTAGTGTCTAACTGCGGAACTCCTTTGCTGTAGGTATGACTCTAGTATTTTATGGATGTTCTGTGGAAGTCATATTTGGATTTTGTGAAGTAAGCCATCCAGCCAAACGCGGTCGAAGCCTTGGGCGACATCCAGAAAAACAGCGGGGCAATATTCTCGTTTTTCAAATGCATTTCGTATCTCAGAGGTTATTCAGGTAACTTCTTCAATTGTTCCATGTTTTTCGCGAAAACCAAATTGGTGCAATGGGATTGCACTGTTGGTTTATAGGTGCTTAATGCGATTCAGGAGTAGTTTTTCGAATATCTTCGATTGGCACGGCAGGAGACTGATAGGTCTATATGATGATGGCTGAGACTTGTCCTTTCCACATTTCATCATACTGTTGAAAATGATGGTGAGAAAATATACTGCTCAGCTCGGAAATTCAATTATCATTTTGGGGGAATTCGTGACCTGGCGCTGTTTTTTGCTTTGAGACTTGGTCTTTAATGACACTTTTAACTTCTCCTGCCTGAAATACGATTGGCGTGGTAGCTTCAAGATGATTGGTTAGTGGGAGCACAAAGCTATTTGTTGCTTGATGTGGTTTGAATACGTTTTCAAAATGGACGGCAAATGCATTTGCCTTCTCTTCGTTGTGAAGATTACTAGTTGTAATTATTGAATTGTCATCTTTACAGTTAATGTTTGGGCAGCCATCAATATAGGAACTTACGTACTTCCTATATTTAAGCCAATTTGTTGTTCTAGAAGTTAGAAAGTGTGATCGCTCCGAGTACTGTGTTTGGTCATAAAAGTAAAGAAGGATTAGCGAGCGATCCGATGATAAATCTGTTAAGTGGTCCACACAAAATCAATCAAATCTGGTTGTTTCTTTGGATCTGTTGGCCAATATGTATGCCAGTCCGGACAAACAAAGTCAAGCTTGTTTCATGGTGTTATTATAGCGGTCTATAGTTGTCTTCCATACGGCTTGAAAAGTCGGTATCCCCTATGTGCGTGTTTGGCATTGTAGTCACGAGCTGCTATAAAGCCGTCACCTAGTAGGTCGAAGAAATGTACAAATTCTGCTTCAGAAACGGAGAAGCGCGGTGGGCAGAATTCTGCGTCTAGGCTTAAATAGCCGCTTTGTATTTCGATATAAAGTTTTGTGTCCTCTAGATAAGTTGTAGCACATGTGCGGTAGTAGTTGAATGCTTGTTGTCCTACTGTTGACCAAGGCGGGATACTCGTGGTCCGGTTTGATGTTTGGGTGGACACTCGTGGGCCGTTTAATTAAAGGCACTTGTGGCCCAGCTGCTTCAGTAGAGATTTTTTGGTGTTGACGTATCACCACAATCTCTTTGCTATTAATCTGTCAAGTAACTTGCTTAAGCATGGATTAAGAAATACTGTTCTATATGAGTTGATTGCACTTTTATCTGAATTTGACTTAAGGATTGGAATCATTAGACTGGTTTTGTATGTTTGGTGAATGTAATTATTAAATATGTGTTGAAGTGGTTAAAAATTCTTTCTTTGAATGTTCTGGCACAATTTTTATACTCTGTACATGAAATGTACAGAAGTATATATAGGTTTGCGGGAGCTAAAAAATTTAACAGGCAGAAGGAGGCGTGGCAGACCCCACAAGTATATATATTCTTGATCAGCGTGACAAGACGAGTAGATCTAGCCCTGTCTGTCTGTCTGTCTGTCCGTCCGTATGAACACCTGGATCTCAGAGACTATAAGAGATAGAGACACCAAATTTTGCACAAAGATGCCTTATGTATGTACGCTATACGAGTTTGTTTTATTTTTTTGATTTTCCCCCCCACTTCCCCCCTATGGGGGGTTACCCGATTTTCCATTCGTATAATCGCCTATATCTCGGAGACTATGAGACCTAGGAACACCAAATTTTAGTCCCAGATGCCTTATGTGAATACGGATGTATATTTTGGAATTTCCCTTCCTCCCCCCTCTCCCATGCAAATCGCGATTTTCTCTAACTCCCGTAATTCTTGGAATTTCGAACTAAGATTTTGGAAATACCCCCAGATAGACCGATTTAACAAGAAGTTATAGCCATAAATATGCTGCAGCTGCTCAAGCGCTGCCCGCGGCTGTTGTTGATGCTGGTCCTTTGGTTGACTGCACACACGTTTACAGAGACACAAATAGATGCGCATAGGCATACATACACTCACACAGATGCAATGGCTATGTAAATGTGCAATTATAAGCCCTTTACGTGAGTTCGAATACCGAGAGAGGTAAAATCGATAAAATTTTTCTTTTTATTTTCTTAATTTTTTTCAATTTCTATAATTATTGTAAGCATATGTACAGAGTATTTCAAAGTCGGGACACCCGACTTTAGCTTTTTTACTTATTTTTTTGCTACAGTTTGGGCTAATTTTTAATGTGGTGTTTTGTGGTTGGGTTCCGTATGTCTGGATGAACGTCAGGATTTCGGAGATGGCTGAGCTCAAATTCACCAAACTTGTTATGTAGACTTATTATGTGAGTCCAGGCAACGCAAGTTTATTTTATTTTTTTGATTGACGTTATACCGGCTTCTAGAAACGGATGTGTTTGGGTTATTTCAAATGAAATTTTCATTTAAATTAAGTTTTAGATGTTCGTTTTGATTTTTGTATTACATGCCGTTAGACTTTCCGAATGCTTTATTGATGTTTGTGCATAATTATTATTATTATTATTAACCAATTTGTGATAAGTCTTCCTAATGCAATATTTGAACGCATGTGTGAAGAAGATGAACGCCTATCTCTTTCTGACGTACTGAAAAAGGCAATGATAATGGAGACCAAAGATTTTGCAAAGAGGACAAGAGAGAACATCAGTTACGTGAACAGAAGCAGCACAAGTCAAAGGAAAAAGCGAAACTGCAATAATAGAACAACGGCAGTTATGTCGGTGAGTATGATGTAACAATTGAATATCGAGGCATAAGAAAAGAAATGGTTATAGTGGTTGCGAAAACAGCCAGTCCAGCTTTACTGGGTAGAACATTTTTGAGATCCTTTAATTTTGAATAAATTCAACTTAATAATATTAGCGAAAATGAACAATTCTTTCTTTTAGTAGGAGTAAAATCACGTTACAACTAGCAGATAATGCCAAGCCAATATTTTTTAAGCCTAGGCAGCTACCATTGGCATGGAAAGACCGCGTTGAACAAAAATTACGCGCTTTGATTGAGCTAGGAGTTTTGGAACAAGTTGATAGTTCTAATTGGGGAACACCATTGGTTCTAATTCTTAAGCCAGATGGCGATATAAGAATTTGTGGGGACTACAAAGTATCCGTAAATAGATCATTAGTGGATGTACGATATCTGTTACCATGAAGTTGATAGTTCTAATTGGGGAACACCATTGGTTCTAATTCTTAAGCCAGGTGGCGATATAAGAATTTGTGGGGACTACAAAGTATCCGTAAATAGATCATTAGTGAATGTACGATATCCGTTACCATGAATTGATGATATTTTGCAGCACTTCAAAGTGGTATATTATACACTAAACTTGATTTAAGCAATGCTTGTAACCAGTTGCACCTAGATGAGCAATCTCAGTTGTTGTGCACATGGATCACACACGTATAAAAACAGCAGCAGCAATATTCCAAAAGACAATGGAATGTTTATTCCAAGGAATAAAAGGACAACATTACAGTAACAGGAAGCAATCTACAAGAACATATTTCAAATTTAAAAACAGTTCTTAGCAAGCTGAAATCAGCCGGACTAACCTTAAATGCAAACAAATGTGAATTCTTCAAATCTAAAATTCGTTACTTAGGGTTCTCAATATACAGGTACGGTTTAAGGGTTTCCAGCGTATTACTAGCACCCACACCTAAAGATGTATGTGATTTACGGGCATTCATGTGAATGGTGAATTATTGTTCAAAGTTTTTGCAGAAAGATTCAAAATTTGTTTGGACAGTCGAATGTAACAAATGACATACAATATAATACAAATATATGAGAGAATTAAAAGTGAGATAACTTCAGAACAAGTCTTAGTGCATTATGACGCAAACTTACATATTGTCTTAACGACTGATTCCAGCAGTAATGCAGTAGAGATAAAAAAGGATTGTCACTCATGGCATCTGCACGTTTGCAGAGGTGGGCTTTACTATTGTCAGGATTACAATACACAGTTGAACACATAAAAGTTTCATTAAACGAGGCTGACGGACCAATAAATAATTTGTATTTATTGATATGTGTAGATTCTTTCTCTAAATGGGTAGAAGTTTTTAAAACCAAGGATATTACTTCGTCGTTTACAATAAAAGCGTTAAGAGAATTATTTTGCAGTTATGGCCTAGTTGATGTATTAGTATCTGAAAATGGTAGACAATTCACCTCAGATGAATTTCGCATTTTCATGGCCAACAATGGCATAAAGCATGTTTTGACAGCTCCTGGTCATCCAACGACAAATGGCCAAGTTGAAAACTTCGCAAAGATAGTAAAAAAAATCAATACATGCAAGCATTAAAATGAACAGCAATTCTCATTTTGACATAATCCTGAATAGATTTTTAATAGATTACAGGAACACGATTCATTGTACGACCGGTGAATCGTCAGCCTAACTTTTCTTTGGTAGACAACTAAAGACCAGATTCTCGCTTTTAAAACCTCCAATTGTACATGATAAAATATGCAGAAAGCAGGAGCATAGTGTCATGAGTTACAGAGGTTAACGCGACATACGATTTAAAAAAGGTCAAAAGGTCATGGTTAGGGACTATAAAAATCCTAACAAGGCAAGTTGGACTCAAGCAACAGTTAGCCAACAATTGGGACATCGATCTTATTGTTGTATCTTAACTCATAACAATCGTGAAATAAAACGATTTTTAAATCAATTTAGAAACCAAGAAAGCAAACACAGTGCAACAGAAAAACAAGATAATCAAATCGAAAGTGATTGTCAAGTGAAACTAAAAATCAAAATGATATTGTTATTCCTTCTGAAACCAACACCAACCAGAAAACAGTTAAGACCACGTATCAAGCAGCATCAAGTTCGCTCTTCTTCCTTTACCTGAGTACAGGGTATTTTATTGTCGGGCTTGCTCGACTGTAGCTTTTTTTCTTGTTTTTTTTTCAATAAACGCTAAGGCGTCTGAAGCTTTCAAGGCGCGCAAAAATACAAATACACATCCCAATAGCAACACGAGTCACAGCCACAGTCACACATACCAAACCCACTCATAAAACAAAATTGCATTGATAAAACATCAAACTTAAAGTACATTAATCAACATGGCACCGCAATCAAACAAACGCGCATGCGAAAACACAGAGCTTAAGGAGGGCCGTCAATTCGATGCTCTCTCATCTAAGATCATAGAAATGATCAATATGATCAATAATGATCAATTTAACAACGCTATTTATGTTGGGGTGAAGAATAAATAAATAATTTGCACCAACGCTGGCAGGCGAGGATACCTGGGCTCGACACAGCATGGCAAGTGGCGCCCGAGCAAGGGATTTGGGAACCGCTCTCTTCCTGCGGCCCAAACCTTGTAAGGGATCTTTGGAACCGCTCTTTTTTGACCTTCTTGGGCCAAACCTGATAGAGGTTTGGCTTGCAGGGGTCTTCTTTCCTGCTTATCTGTCCAAACTTTGTAAGAGTCTGGTTTCCGATTTTCCTTAGCCTACCTATTACTTGTGTTCCCTATGCTAGCTCCTGAGCTCTTGTTCAGTTTTGTGAACATCTTGCGCAGGGCAAAACCTAATAGTCGCTGGCGACTAAGAGTATGTTCACTTTTGTGAACAGATGGCAACAGCGGAGGCAACGGCGTTCGCAGTGGCTGCCACGGCGCCGACGCCAGCACAGCCAGGCCAGAGGTCAAGCTTCGCCGCAGGCACGTTCACGTAAACCTGACGCTTTCGCTAACACCTTGCGAAGTCTAGCGGCAGCGGATGTGGACTCACCCTTACTTCGTCCTTTTTGAGTTGTTCAAGAGAGTGGTTATTCAGCTACATTACGACCTGCGTTGTGCCTTTATTAGTGGCTTCAGCGCGGATGGCCTTCCAACCTTGCTTATCCAAGTTTGGGTTGCAGAGCTGGAGGATTTTCAGCACGTCCGCCGGCGCATTCGGTTTCCCCGGGATCCATCTGCCAACTGTGCTTCCGGATACGCTTCTACCACTTTATCGATCGCTATTTTGTATAGTGAAACAGACCGCTCGTCTTCGCATGCAATCAGTTGCTGCCATCGTCATTATTGCGGTCTATGACCCTAATGATCTTGCGTCTTTTGGCCACCTCCGAAAATAGTCGTGACCATGTCTTCCCAAAGGTCTTTTGCTTTTTTGACCCTGTGTTTGGGTCTCCTTCCATTGAACGCTGTCGTTTGGATGGTTGGTTAACCTCGTAGTTAAGTGCAAAGTTGGGCAGCACCCGCCTTACCCATTCGATGCCCTCACAAAATTTTGCTAAAGTTTCCATTGGCTTAGTGGCTGAGTATGCGAGCCGCCGAACGTCGCTCGCTGTATCCGATCTTTATCGGGTCTGGCGGCGGCTGATAAGTCGACCTATTCTCCACTGGTTTCCCCTCAGATCTCATCTTCGCCGATCCGTCAGCTGCCGTAGGCTTGCTGACTGCCGTGGTGCTGGGGCAGACTGGGCCGTCTAATTGGCAAGACTTGGTCCTATTATTAGAGGAGCTAGGCTTTGCCTCTACTCCAGAGGTATCGGAACCGTAAGTTCCTTCCGACCTGCAGGGAGGGCCGGTCTCCTTTTTGTCTGGTGTTGAGGTTGATTTGCTTTTTGTCTTACTTTTATAATAATCTATATTACTTGTATGTCCTACGAGTGGCGGAATAGGCTTGAATAGTCCGGCACTTCCAATGCTCCGTTAACTATTGCACTATTTCAGAGGGCCACCAGCCAGGATGATCTTCAGCAGGGGTCGCGTGACACCTTGGCCAGATACCACTACCAAACAACGCAGCTATTGAGGAGTTGGGTTGTGTGGTCGTGCTACCTGGTTATAGATGGATACCGTCAACCGACAACGCACGGGCTCAGCTAGGGGGTTTTCGTGTAAGGTTTGCGCAAAGTTTGTAACAGGCAGAAGGTAGAATTTCCGACCCCATAAAGTATAAATATTCATTATCAGAATGAGAGATATCGATCTAGACATTTCCGTCTGTCTGAAATAACGCCTGGATTTCGGAAACGGTTGAGTGCACATTAACATAAGATACAAGAATAATTTTTTGTTTTTGATATTCTGCCACCTCTACCTGCTATACACATTTCAAAAGCGACATAAACCAAATACGTAATTTATATATAAATGAATTAAATAAATAAATGTTAGAACATAATTATTATTGGTTAGCGTTGCATACTGGGATTGCCCTATTTGGAAATAACACTCTCTCTATATTTTTCTTGTCAACGGGAATCGGAATATGGAGAGAAAGCAAATCTGTGTTCAGTCAGTTTTTCTTTCTGAGAAACATCTGTCGGTCACAGAATTGCTCCGGAAACTGTGTTTCACTGTTTTCTCTAACATTAGAAGTGGCTTTATGAAACTAAGCAACCGCGGAGTGTCCGGCTATACAATTTTTTTTTAGTAAAAAGAAAAATATTTATACCCTTTACCGAAAGCACTATGGTCCCAAATCCACATTTTTTGGCATAAATTCGATAAGATATTTGCCCCAAATTTAGTTTGTACGCATAGTTTGGCCCTTTATGACCCTGACCCTTTAGTTTGGGCCACTAAATCATATAGCTGCCATATAACCGATATGGCCGACTTTTACTAACTTTGGTATTTTTTGCCGTACCAAACAGGAATTGGCCTATAATTCTCTCCAGTGCAATATATTTCAGTTACAAAATAGTTTATTTTATTTTTTTAATATTCCCCCCTCCCCTCTCTCTCCTATACAGAATATTGTCAATACTGTCCACATTTCAAAAGCTACATAAACAAAACTTTTCAAGCGGATTCTATTTACAAGTGTCTAGCTTTGTTTTAAGTTTATTCGAAATCGATCAATTTATAGATAAGTTATTAGCGAAACAATTTCAGACCAGTACTGTGCCTACAAACTGCAGCATCAAGTTCGCTCTTCTTTTTCCTTTTGCTTTCGCTCCACGCTCTGACGCGCTCTACGAAAGTAATACTCCACAAAACACAATTACTTTTGTTATACATTCCTGCTAAATAGACACACACAAAATACTGGATAACACGAACACACATACAATGACGTCACGATACGGCTTAGAAATTGATTCTACATACCATGATCTTTGCTTTCCATACTTACAGTATACTTTTATTTTTACACAAATAGAACCACTTTCATGATAAGCGAAAGTTGACAAAAAGTTTCCTCCACTTTGCAAATGCCAGGGCTGTCACCGATCAGCTAAGTTCATGAGAGTGCCAAATTAACAGGGTTGCAACAAAGCTCAAAAAAAAACTGTGTTCTAATTGGGGTGTCTATTTATTGAAATTGTATTTATATCCCAAAAATATTTTCAGAAATTTTTGGATTTTATGCCGCTGTGGGACCATAGTGCAAAGGGTAAAATGGTATATTAGTTTTGTGCGAATGTATGTAACACACAGAAAGAAGTATATATATTGTTGATCAGGGTGGCAAGCCGAGTCGATATAGCCTTGTCCACCTGTCCGTCCGTCTGTATGAACGCAAGTATCTCAGAAAGTATAAGAGATAGAACTCCCAATACAGATTCTCCTGAGTCCGAGAAAGGACGAGTTTGTTTTTTTTTTTTCCTGAATCACTACTCTGCCGCAATTAGTGATTTTCCATAACTCCGGTAGTTCTTGGAATTTTTCACTAAAATTTAGTAATTACATCCAGTTACTGATTAGGTGTACGTATGTTTCATCATAATAGGTCAATTATAGAGTAATTTATGGCCATATACATATTTAATCTCTGCACAAGCGCTGGCCGCAGCTGCTGTTGTTGCTGCTTTGGTTCAATTTTGTACTACATGCATACACGCATATAAACACGCAGAAACACGATTCTGATGTCAATGAATGCTTTTGAAACTGTACACAAAGATAGGCTCCACTTATGTACAAATGTATTGAATATTTATATTTAATTTAATAACCAAGCATTTCTTGGTCTTTCTTTAATAGTTCCCCTGACCTTATTCCTTCGTCAAAGCATGACTTTTTGCATTGCCTTCTTGAACTCTCTTTAGTTCAAATTAATCCAATATACAATCACCTTAATAGATATCTCGATTTGGTGTTTGTTAATGACATCACTAATGTTGTTGTTTCTAGATCTTCTCCTTTAACACTGCCTGAAGATATTTATCATCCTACTCTAGAAA
Source organism: Scaptodrosophila lebanonensis (assembly GCF_003285725.1). Taxonomy (NCBI): domain Eukaryota; kingdom Metazoa; phylum Arthropoda; class Insecta; order Diptera; family Drosophilidae; genus Scaptodrosophila; species Scaptodrosophila lebanonensis. The sequence continues at coordinate 1,711,735 of NW_022060580.1, read as the reverse complement.
TTTGTCTTCCCTTTTCTAGATCTAGTGCATGGTCTTCTGAGTGTAACATGCCTCGCAAATGCTTTCGCAAATGTGATTGATTTCTAATGCTAATTGGTCTTTCTTGTATTGCTCTGATAATATAGATGTTGCTTCAAAATTTTTTTATGACACCATGTATTCTATCTTCGATGTCTGTGTTCCCAATAGTGTCGCCTAGTGTCGCCTAAAAAACATAAAATCCAGATGTTTTAAAAAGTTCAAGCAGTCGGGCTTAGGTGTTGACTTCTTTAAATATTGTATTGCAAAATTAATTTTCTTCTTTTAAACTCCTTGTGTTACACAAATTATCTTGATCGTTGCAAGCTCCAATTTAAACATGACCCTAAAAAGTTCTATAACTTCGTAAATTCTAAGCGAAAATCTTCGACTTTGCCATCGTCATGTACTTCCCTCTGCAAACCGTTGCTTAAGCTTTTTAATCTGTCCCTTGAGAGCGGATTCTTTCCTGCTTCTTGGAAAGAATCGTTTATTATACCACTCCACAAAAAGGGCTGTAAGTCAGACATTTCCAACTATAGAGGCATTGCTAAACTTTCTGCCATTCCTAAATTATTTGAAAAATAATTACGTCCTCTTTACAGCATCATTGTAAGTCTGTAATCTCCTCTGCTCAGCATGGATTTTTTAAAAATCGGTCAACAACGACTAATCTGCTTGAATTTACATCTTTGATAAATGATGCATTCCTAGCAAAGATGCAAGCTGATGTTATATATACTGACTTCAGCAAAGCATTTGATTCTGTGAATCACGACCTCCTCCTCTTGAAGCTAACTTGTATGAGATTTCTCTCAAACTTTTTGATATGGATTTCCTCGTACCTAAAAAATAGGACACAGAAGGTACTACTCAGGTCGAATACTTCTAAACCTGTTCTCGTAACTTCTGGTGTACCTCAAGGTAGTCATCTTGGCCCCCTATTATTCACTCTGTTTATTAATGACCTTCTGTCTATCCTGCTGCACTCCCGTATACTAATGTATGCCTATTATGTGAAGCTAATTTTTTCGTATAAAGATCGTCTTTATCATTCTCGTCGCCAGTACGATCTAAGCTGTTTTCAACGGTGGTGCTTGGTCAACCACCTGCACCTTAACTGTTCTAAATGCAAGTTTATGACTTTTCACCGGTTCAGACCATATCAAGGTACTTATGCGATTGACAATATACCATTGCAACGTATATTTACAGTTGAAGATCTTGGAGTTCTTTTTGATCACAAATTGAATTTCAATCTTCACATCTCCACTATCGTTAACAAAGCTAAGGGTGTTCTTGGTTTCATTAAACGTTGGTCCAGAGAATTTTACGACCCCTACACCACCAAGTTACTGTACAGTTCTCTAGTACGGCCAGTGCTAGAATACTGCTCATGTGTTTGGTGTCCTCAGTATAAATTGTATCAGGATCGCATTGAGTCGATTCAGAAACAATTTCTTCTTTTTGCTCTTCGTGGTCTAAGCAGGGATCCTAATCTACGATTACCTTCCTACTCCAGTAGACTTTTCCTGCGCTAATTATAATACTTTACTCTCTCTCCCCTCACTAAAATCTTCTATTTTCAACTACCTCCGGCAGAATCACTGATCACCACTGCTGTGAGTAGGGGCATAGCTTGCCGGACTTGATAATAAATTTTCCCCCAACGGGTCAGTGATTCTTCACCTTTAAATTTTAATTATATTTTATTATTTAAGTATTTTAATTTGTTTTCTTCTATCTTTTATTGCTATATTTTTTCATCTCCACTTCTTTTTTGATAGGTCTAATAACGTATCTGACTACTCTCTGCTGTGAATCGGGGCATAGCTGGCCGTTTGGCAAATAAAATTCCCCCACCGTGTCGGATTCGTTATTAGATATTTTTGTCATTTTTATAGGCTTTTTTATTTCTTTAGTTTTACTTATTTTAAGTTCTCTATTGTATTGTATTGATTTTTTTGATGTACGTCGACTGCATTGTTTGTCAATGAAAAAATAAATAAATAAATAACCTTAAAAAAATGTTTATTTATTTTTTAAAATTTGTTGTTTTATTTTCTTTTCTTTTTTGTGGGAGTATGTACATGATATTTTACTGACGGGCTTGCTCGAATGTAGTGTTCTATCTTGTTTTATTTGGAAAGCTGTGAGCAAAGGTTTTTTTTTGGCCTAAAAACATTAATATTTGTTATGCTCAGCAGGAGCTGCAGTCATACCTTAGTTACAAAGTTATTTGCATTTTCTGACGTTTCCTGTCACGTTTTACTGTTTTCCCAATATTTTCAGACCATTTTGCCACTATATCTCTCACAGTACATCGCTGATTTTGAACTATAGGCGACAAACTTCTTTTGTCACGTGAAGTAATTTTTGAGACTAGACCACTGCTTTATTACTGTGAATATTATAAATCTTTCTATACCATTGCAGTTTATTTTGTACCGTGGACTTAGAAAGCATACGATTTTTAATACTTCGCTATAGCTGTTGCCCAAATTGAAATTTTCTATAATTAAAGCTCTTACTCACAAACTGACTCTGGCTAACTTATCTACTCAACTCAAAGCATATGTTTTTTTTTATATAAAGTTAGTCTTACATTTATGTTGACATTTAACTTTTTTCAGTATTATTTTTTTGAAAAAAATAATATAGCCGTACCAATTAATAATGGTCAAAAATAAGTCGTGTATTATAAAAGTTGTCTTATTTAAATTGGAATTTTGCATTATTGTTATGTGAAACGCGTGCATGTTTTGATATTAAATTAAAGGTAATTCAATGACGTTTGTGCAATGATCACCTAAAAAGAAATATAAATCATTGAAAGTTGCGCTATCGAAAATTATCTAACCGTACCAATTAATAGTGGTTAGGAGTAGTAGTATATCCTTTTACCCTATGATTACAGGGTATAAATAAAACAATTGAAGCATTATCGACCAATTGTAGTTGGAATTGCTCGCACCATAAAGGGAAACAGATGCCAGAATTTCAGATTCCTTACCTTTTGGATGTCCGTTGGGTACTTGACGAATGAATCGAAATATAAATAATTGCTTTCTATGTGATATTTTGAGATGAACGCTTTTTAATTCAAACTCATTACAACATACATATTTGTATTTTGAATCATGTACTTATTTATAAGAATAAGTTGTTGAATTATTCTTCGAAGTTAGGAGCCGCGCTCTTGGTCTTGGAGTAATCTCTCACGGGGGAGTAAAACTACAATAATAAATAATATTATTAGTTTGATATTCGAACATCCATATGCATTTTAATATGTACTTAATATAAAAATTCTTATAAAGTTAACGGAGTTTTTAAATACCTTGTATTGTTTATCTTTATATTCTTGCCAAGGCTCTGGGTTGGAGGTTCGATTCCAAGTTACATCAGGATTTCTGGTGGCAAGGCGAGTCATGTAATAAACAGCACCAATGGCACCTGCTCCAACGCAAACGTACAATGGGATCAACTACGTTTAGGTCGCATTCATAATAGATTATGTAATACCAAGAACAGCTCAAAATTTTGAACACTTACCGCAGGGTTCTTCTTTAGACTTTGTAAACCTAGACCTTGCATTTTGCTGTTTTAATAAAATAACAAGAATTTACAATTTTTGCAATTATTATTATTGAAAGACGGAATTAAAATATGTGGGCTTAATGCGAACACAGCAAATGAATTCTATAAAAGAGAAAAGAGTTGTAATGAATTAAAAATTCCGATGGCACTATCGATACTATCGATAGTTTTCAATTTTTCGTAAGTATCGATGGAATTACGGCCACAGCGTGGTGTTCCCTGAATACCGATCTAATATGTTTGCTCATATACATTACTAGCAGGTATTGCCCGTCTTAACCCGGCTCAATATAATGTTTCCAATTGTATTTATTTTGTGTGTGCATAACCTACCCATATGTTTTCGTAATTTTAAATTCACATTTGAGCCTTTTCGTGCCATATTGAGTCAATACGGTCACGCACAACCTCGGAATATGAAACACGGCACTCGTGTCAATGCCGTGCAGCGATGAGCCACGATCAAAAAGCACTGACAATTCTCATCTCAATTTGCTAGAGTAAAACTTTCGATAGTTGAAGCCACCGATACCATCAAAATATCGAAGTTTGAATGCAATAAGCAGAATATTTAAATAACAAAATCTAATTATTTATTGACATCAATAAGAACAAATCATATACATACATACATCTGCCCGCAATGCGAAGCAGAATATGCGTAGCTCCGTTATTCGGTTTCTGCTTTACTATCGCTTACGCAGTCGTTGCCTAGCGACGGTAACTGTAAACTTTTGGCGTTTTGCCTTTACAATTAACATTAAATGGTGACAACGAAAGAAGAAGAGCGAGCCAATGACTTGCAGTTGTTGTTGTTGTTTTGTATGTACATGCTCCATACATATACAGGCATACATACATATGCATGTACATATGTATGTATGCATGGGCACACATAGACACGAATTGTTGCTTGTTGTATGTATGTGTGAGTGTGTGTATGTGATGTCCCCAACTATTTGATATTTGATATATGGCAAGTAAAAAACATATTGCTATATTTTAATCGTTGAATGCCAATTTGTTGATATAGTTATGTTGATTACATTACCCAAATTTGAAATCGATCGGACAAAATTTATAACACAAACTATTCATTTGAAAAAGTGAATAAATATTAAAACCCCAATAATAAAATTAAATGCGATATATCGAAAATATCGATGTTGATATATCGTAATACATGTCGAATACAAATACATCGAAAAACATCGTTAGAGAGTTATTGATTATAATACTGTACTCGATTGTTCACTGTACACATACATACATACATACACACAAATGTATTTGTATGTGTACTGTAACTGTAAACTTTTGGCATTTTGCGTAAGGCGGCCAACTTTTTCAAAAGCCAAAGCGGGACAATTTAAGGTGGTGTTTTTTTCGATGTGTCATATGTACAGTTACATATGTATGTAGTGCGCATTTACACCATGATAGGATACTTGAGCCCAAATTTCAGTTTCCTAGCTTTTACCGTTTGGGCTGTGGGGTGTTGATTGTGTTTCAATTTTTCCACGGAAAACCCCCCCCTTTTTCATGCCCCAGGAAAAATGGTGAAAAACCACGTATACAGTTTTTCTTGTATTCTTTTTGAGAGTATACAAACTAAGTTTGAAGTTAATTGGATGAAAATTGTAGATTTTTCATACAAACGTTGGAGCTCGTTTTCCCCCCTTTGGAGCTCGAATTTTCTGAAACCTCTTCTTAGTGATCACTTTCACTATAAGAGGGATCTTGTGTCCAAATTTCAGCTTCCTAGCTCTTACCGTTTGGGCTGTGCGTTGATTGCCAATTAAATTATTATAAATTATTATAAATTATAAAATTTAATTGCGAATTAAAAAAGAAAAAACAATATTTCTTGAATTATAAAAATATGTGCATACATACATACATATAAAGATATATGTATTTTTATTTTTTTAATTACACCAGTTTTAAAAATTTTACAAGATTTTGAAACCCTTAAATGTACATATTTTCATATAAAATATCGGTCAATTTGTCAACTGACATTTTTAGAAGAACATAAATTAAATTAAATGAAATATTTTTAAATTAATTTGATTTGAATGCCTACTGACATTTTTACCAAATATTTTTAAATTAATATGCAAGCCAATCAAACAAAAATAGTCGATCAACATAATTGCTTGTGCATAAATACAAGTTGAGGTAGGTCATGACAATGTCAAGGCTACTGTCTGCATATGAACACTACATTTGCACACATACACACATATGTATGTATGTGTGCTTTTATAGGCAACAGTGTATGAAATTCTCATGCCCATGTAGCAGGTGAAATCTGAAAACGAAAAGCGAAGCTACTGCTCGCAATGCAGCAAAAGAACAAATACATATAAATGTATACATGTACATATATATGTGCACGCACACATTCAAAGAGCATAAGCGGCACAGATCGACCGTCGCTGTTGACTGCCTCTCTGTGAATGAAATGAAATTCGCTCACAGGGAGCACGAATGCGACAGCTCCCAGTCGGGTTAGCCGAAGTGCGACAGCTCCCATTCGAATACCCGAACAGCTATGGGAGCTGTCGCTCACAATTTTGATGGGACGTTTTCGTTGTATGAAATGAAGCATCTATATGTTGTATGGTTAGTGGTAGTAACCAGGTATTTATTTAAATTATATTTATTGAACAATGAGCTGAATGATTGATATGCTCATGTGGTCGTGAAGGCGGCATTGCTGGTGATAACGTTGGCTGCGATGCATCCAGGTCTGGTGCTGGACAAGAAGGCGTAACTTCGTCGTTTGGGGGATCGAGGTTAGAGAGGAATGCAGGCTTGAGTAGGTCGACCGAAATTGCTTTTTTTACACCGTTTATGTTAATGACGAAGACCTGGTCATCGATGCGACGGACAATGTTGTATGGTTGCTCGAGAGGCTTTTTCACTGACGCCACCAGTTTCAAAACGTGGGTACATGTTTTCAATTCTTTTGAGCAGCGGGAATTATTACATTTTTCTGCACGAAAAAGTGATTGGGAAGGCGAAGTGCCGTGCCGAAGAGCATTTCCGCAGGGGAAGATTGCAGGGCAGCTTTTAAGGCTGTACGTAGTCCCAGCAAAACTGTAGGAACCAGCTCTTCTGGCCAAGCAATTTGTGAATTACATATTAACGCTGCCTTGATGCGATGCCATCTCTCAACCATGCCGTTGGATTGTAGATGGTAAGTTGTAATTCGAATCCGCTCAGCTCCTATGAATTTTAATAACTAATCGAACAAGGCTGACTCATACTGTATACCCTGGTCTGTTGTTATGGTGAGAGGGGTGCCGAAAAGGGAAATCCATGGCGTGTATAAAGCTGATACCACAGTCTCCACTGACATATTTGGTAGGGGAAATTTTTAAAAGCTTTGTTTGCCTCAGTTGTCCAGGCTATTTCACGCTTGTTGTTCTTCATTGCGCCTTTAAGATACTCAGTAAGCGGAGTTTGCATTTCGGCTGCATGGGGAATGAGCCGTCGATAGTAGTTGATCATTCCGAGAAACCTTCGCAACTCCATAATTGATTTGGGCTTCGGAAAGTCGCTGATTACCTGGGTGCGCTCGGCTGGTGGCTTAAAACCTTGAGAAGTAACTGTGAAGCCCAGGAAATTAACCTCACTTTTACCAAATTGGCATTTCTGTGGCAACACTTAGCAACACTTAGACGGTTTTTGCGTAGTATTTCAAACGTTGTTGAAAGATGTTGCAGATGCTCCTCGTGGGAACTGGAGTAGACGATTATGTCGTCAATGTAACAGCCGACAAAAGAGAGTCCGCGGAATAAGTTGTCCAAGTGACCTTGGATGTTTTGAGCTGCATTTCGCAGGCCTGGCGGCATGCCAATGGCTTGTCGAAAGCTGGGGGGACGTGAGTCTCGATGTAATGCGCTTCGTCATTATTGACGTGTGTTGCAGGAGACGTGCTTGGTCGAGTGATTTCGAAGTAACGGGTAACTAGGTCCACATACGGCTGGGCTGTGCTGCAGTAGTTCTGCGCGTTGATTGTGGAAATGTTGTAGAGTTTAACTTCAGTTAACTTTCCTTTTGTTGACCGTGAAGTGGTGGGATCGATGAGGGGTTCGCCTTTGAGATCGATTAATAAGCCGTTATGCATGAGCACCATTTATCGCCGATTGCACGATGGCGATTATAATGGACCAGTTGAACTTTCGTTGTAGGTTGAAATCAGACACGTATGAGATCACTACAACCATGTTCGCCTACAAGCATTGTTATTTGACATAGCAGTTGCGATGGTTTTTTATCTCCCAGCTCGAGCTCTGATGTTGCCCGGTGCAGTTGGCGATCAGGGGATTCAGTGAATCGTTTGATAATGGCTGCCTTAAATGGTCGTATTTATTGGCCGAGAAAGGCTGCGTTACTACATCAGTAAGTTTAGGCATAATATCTGCGCCTAGTGCGCTTAGCAAGTGAAAATACCGTGTATTATCGGCAGTAATGTCGTTGCACTAGAAGTGCGCTTCAATTTGCAAAAACCAAAACTGCGCATGATGCTTACAAAATGGCGGCAATTTGCAGACGCTGACTGTCTCAACTACCGGCGTGCCGTTGCTGTTGTTGTAATTTTGCACCAGCGTCTGTTTTCAACGATGCGGTGCTGCCAGACCGGGTTGTGTCCGCTGGGAGCGAGTCGCACAAGTTGTAATGCATCGTTTAATTTTAGTATCGTCAATTTTAAGCCCGATATTATCCAATTGTTTTACAAAATCGATAAATAGTCAACTCAAAATTAAGAAATACTGTATAATCAGGGTGCCACAGAAATGTCTTCCGACCAAGATTCGCCTCAAAACCAATTCTCAGTGCCACAGAAATCGCTTTCGGGATGTTTCAAATCTTGCTTGTTTTAATTAAAAACACTACCAAAGACATTTTTCCAAATAAAAATAATCATTGGAATATAAAACTTATACTGTTTATACTCTGTAAATGAAATGTACAGAAGTATATTAGGTTTGCGGGAGCTGAAAAATGTAACATGCAGAACGAGGCGTGGCAGACCCCACAAAGTATATATATTCTTGATCAGCATGACGAGACGAGCCGATCTAGCCCTGTCTGTCTGTCTGTCCGTCCTTATGAACACCTGGATCTCAGAGACTATAAGAGATAGAGACACCAAATTTTCAACAAAGATGCCTTATGTGTGTATTCTATACGTTTGTTTTATTTTTTTGATTTTCCCCCCATATCTCGGAGACTATAAGACCTAGGAACACCAAATTTTAGTCCAAGATGCCTTGTGTGAATACGCAGAAAATGTATATTTTGGAATTTCCCTCCCTCCCCAAAGCAAATGCGATTTTCTCTAACTCCCGTTATTCTTGGAATTTCGAACTAAAATTAATTAAACTAAAATGCAAATACCCCCAGTTAGTAATTATGTGTCCGTATGCCAAGTTTCACTATGATAGACCGATTTACCAAGAAGTTATAGCCATAAATATATTTGCTCAAGCGCTGCTCAAGCGCTGCCCGCGGCTGTTGTTGATGTTGCTGTTTGGTTGACTGCGAAAATGCTTACACAGACACGAATAGATGCGCATAGGCATACATACACTCACAAAGACGCAATTGCTATGTAAATGTGCAATTATAAACCCTTTACGTGAGTTCGAATACCGAGAGAGGTAAAATCGATCAAATTTTTGTTTTTATTTTCTTAATTTTTTTTATTTTCTATAATTATTGTAAACATATGTACAGAGTATTTAAAAGTCGGGACACTCGACTTTAGCTTTTTTACTTGTTTTGAACAATTTTTATCCTACAATATGATATTCAATGAGATATGTATTTGTGAATTATTGATTTTTAATACGATATCTCGGAAAATGTTTATTCATGATGAGACTCTAATCTCTTCTCGTGGTTTATTGTTCCTTCGTTTGTTTTGGGTTCGCGCTTTAAATTTTTGAATAGATTTGGATTGCCTCCATTTATATCGGTGTCATCGCGCTTGCAGATCAACATACAGCTGTATGTATATAAAGGGCATGCTTTGTGTTGCCGCCAAAATCATATTTTCAAATTGAAAACAATAAAAAATCTTTTAACACTATTGTGTTGTGCCAATGTAGACAAATCGTAATATCGATATATTGTCACTCCAAGCTTATTGTATCTCGAATCCTCACTAGCAAGCTAACAGATGTTAGTTGTACACAAGCGGAGTAGACACATCTAAAGTTTTTTAAGCTTCCTTCCTCAGTAAGCTTCCTCAAACTTTTCACCGTTTAATTGGATTGTATTCTCGGAACTGTGATTTGTTTGCAACGACGCCAAATACGGTGATCGTCTTCACACTTGTGTATAATAAAGGTGAAGATAACTGCAAAGGAGACAACTTAATATTCGCTAATACGCCAAATACAAAGACCGAGTAACAAACAAGTGCCAATATACATAAATAAGTGAATAACCAATACTCACTCGGGTCGCACATACATACAAAAGTGCAACGAGTGACGAGTCATATCACGTAAATACTTTAAAGTGGCGACATCCTGATGCTTCAATTTGCAAAAACCAAAACTGCGCATGATGCTTACAAAATGGCGGCAATTTGCAGACGCTGACTGTCTCAACTACCGGCGTGCCGTTGCTGTTGTTGTAATTTTGCACCAGCGTCTGTTTTCAACGATGCGGTGCTGCCAGACCGGGTTGTGTCCGCTGGGAGCGAGTCGCACAAGTTGTAATGCATCGTTTAATTTTAGTATCGTCAATTTTAAGCCCGATATTATCCAATTGTTTTACAAAATCGATAAATAGTCACCTCAAAATTAAGAAATACTGTATAATCAGGGTGCCACAGAAATGTCTTCCGACCAAGATTCGCCTCAAAACCAATTCTCAGTGCCACAGAAATCGCTTTCGGGATGTTTCAAATCTTGCTTGTTTTAATTAAAAACACTACCAAAGACATTTTTCCAAATAAAAATAATCATTGGAATATAAAACTTATACTGTTTATACTCTGTAAATGAAATGTACAGAAGTATATTAGGTTTGCGGGAGCTGAAAAATGTAACATGCAGAACGAGGCGTGGCAGACCCCACAAAGTATATATATTCTTGATCAGCATGACGAGACGAGTAGATCTAGCCCTGTCTGTCTGTCTGTCCGTCCTTATGAACACCTGGATCTCAGAGACTATAAGAGATAGAGACACCAAATTTTCAACAAAGATGCCTTATGTGTGTATTCTATACGTTTGTTTTATTTTTTTGATTTTCCCCCCATATCTCGGAGACTATAAGACCTAGGAACACCAAATTTTAGTCCAAGATGCCTTGTGTGAATACGCAGAAAATGTATATGTTGGAATTTCCCTCCCTCCCCCCTCTCCAAAGCAAATGCGATTTTCTCTAACTCCCGTTATTCTTGGAATTTCGAACTAAAATATATACAGATGTTAGTTGTACACAAGCGGAGTAGACACATCTAAAGTTTTTTAAGCTTCCTTCCTCAGTAAGCTTCCTCAAACTTTTCACCGTTTAATTGGATTGTATTCTCGGAACTGTGATTTGTTTGCAACGACGCCAAATACGGTGATCGTCTTCACACTTGTGTATAATAAAGGTGAAGATAACTGCAAAGGAGACAACTTAATATTCGCTAATACGCCAAATACAAAGACCGAGTAACAAACAAGTGCCAATATACATAAATAAGTGAATAACCAATACTCACTCGGGTCGCACATACATACAAAAGTGCAACGAGTGACGAGTCATATCACGTAAATACTTTAAAGTGGCGACATCCTGATGCGTCGTGTGTATATGATCGGAATGTAACGTTTCTTTTGGCGTCTGCATATACACATACAAGCGCATAGCTACAAGCATATTCTATATCGGTTTCCTAAAGGGAAAACGCTATGAACAGTAATACGTGTAAATTGTACAAGACAGAAAGAAACGAAAACGTTACAAATTGGGTCCAGTGTGACGTATGCAACTGTTGGTCTCATTTTGAATGCGCTGGAGTCGATGAAAGCGTAAATCAGTGTTCTTGGAATTGTACTGAGTGTCAAACAAATAGTTTGCGGGAACAAAAATGCTTACAAGGTAGAGCACGCGATTTGGTCAGAGATAAACTTCTTCTGCCAAATATGGTTCGTGATGTTTCTTTGGTAGGCCAGAACATATACTGGAAAGATTGATTGAAAAGGTGAGAAAATTACCACAACCCAAAGATTAATTAGAATCTTTAATAGAGTTCGCGCTAGCCGTATGGAACGTATGTTCTACGATCAAAACCCGCAAGCTTGAGGCGCGTCTCCATAACCCGATACTGGTGAGAGAGCTCGTCGATAAATTATCGAACCAGCATAAGCTTTCTTGGGCCAAGCACCCTCAATTATCAATCATTTAGTGACTGGTTATATCGCATAGCAGAAGCAGCTTCAACTGTGGTTTCACCTATGGCACACAAGACAAGCGCTGTCAATACGCACAACAGCTATGTCACAGAAAAGGTTTACATCATACCACAATTCGATAATGCATCGTCAGACAATCATGCGGTACTTCAATGCGAAAAATTTTTGAGTACGTCTGTGGAGCAAAGGTGGCAGGTTGTAAAAAATGGCAACGCCTGCTATAGATGCCCTGAGAATCACCGCAAGTGCTGTTTCTCGCGATTGTTGTACCAAGAAACACCGTCCTTTGCTGCACCCGGGAAGTGCAAATAAAGCCACAAAAAAATCGGAGAAAAAAGAAATTGTCAGCACTCACCGGCTCCTCAGTGCCCCTAATGGACGAGGCGATATTCAGCAAACTCGACATTAAGGGAACGCCGTGCTCAATGTTCCTACAATGGACCAGATACACAACGAGTTGAGAGTACATCCGTGCGGGCTTCATCACGAAGTCAAAGAAAGTTTCAATTTTGACAATACCTTCCCTCGAAATTTACAATCAAAGGACGACAAATAAACAATTAAAATTCTGGACCACACATGCCAAAAGAAGAATGGACAATATGAAGTTGGACTCTTGTGTCGTAATGAAACTGAAGAGCTACCAGAAAGTTATTCAAATGCGCTAAAGCGGCTTAACTGCTTGAAAAGAGGATTAGCAACGAGCCCGAACTCTACACAAAAATAAATACCCAAGTTACAAATCTTCTGGAAAAAGGTTATGCAATTCGATTAAAGGATGCAGCAGCCGATGGGAAGAATAAACACGTTTGGTACTTGCCTATATTCATCCCTCTAAATCCAAATAAGCCAAAAAAAAAAAAAACTCGTCGGGGTTGCGGCGGCCAAGTCACGCGGTGGATCGTCTAAATGATTTCTTGCTTAGTGGACCAGATTGCTTAAAACCATTAACGTTGCTCTGGCCCGGGTATACTCGTCGGCCAGAGTCGCTGCAAAATTATTGGTTTGGTCCCCCAGAAATAAAGCGAGCCGCAGTTACCACTCAAATATGATGATTTTCCTTTTATTTCTTAAATCTCAAATAGGAGGGTGCGCTTCAAAGCACGTTCGTTTCCCTCTCCAACCGAACTAACTCCAAAACTCTCTTTCACTTACAACTACTTACACCTACTTAAAACTACTCATCGGCATCGTGACGACGCGTTGCGTAGCTGGCAGCTGTGCGTCGTTACACCTCCCCCTTTCCCCAAAGGGTCGAACGGCCCGATCGATGGTGTTTTTTTTTTTCCAAATTTTGTTAGCGTCGCGCCATAATCGAAAGGCAGATGTGTAGCAGCTGGGTGGCAGCGCTGCCACCCCTCGCGTTTGACCACCTGTCGACGCCACCTGTATCTTCACAGTCAGCTGCTCGCGCTGTCATTCTGTCGCATCGTTGTCTTCGCTCTCCATTTCCGCCACGTGTTTGAATTTCAAATTCTGGGGTGCGGAATCTGTTGGTGATTGCTGGGCAACGAGCTGCATCTCGCAAAAGTACTGACTATACTTTCCAGCCTGCGTGGCCTGCCGCTGATGGACTACCAACGGCTAATTATGTGCCAGCGGCAAGCACAGTGTACATCTTATACTGCGTCGACTGCAACCAGTGCACCGGGCCTCCCATCGGTGCCGTTGAGGTATCATTTGTGCAATATGTGGCTGAAAAGTAATAAAATTCGATTATGTCTGCAGGATTACGTGGACGTTATTCTTTAGCTAGGAGCGCCTGCTTTGGTTGCCCCGACGCTTGCCCGCTGGCCTGGCTGTGTTGGCGTCGCCGCCATGGCTGCCGCTGCCTCCGCTGTTGTCGTCACCTGTTGCCGCGGCTGCCGGCGTCGCCACTACTGCCTTCATCAACGTAGCCGCAGCCGCTGCTGCATTGGTGCCGCTGCTGTTGACGTCGCTACCGCTGCCGTTGCTGCGGCCGCTACTATCGTGTCGCTGCCGCTTACGCTGTTGCGGCTGTTGTCGTGGCTGTTGTGATGGCTGCTGTTGAGAGATTGTTAGTGGCATGGTCCCCATACCAGCGCAACTGCCGCTGTCGCTGCACTCGTCGGCGACGCTGACGTCTGCATTCAGCGCCTTCAGATCTCGCACATGTGCTGTTCTACCTCTGCCGCCCGCTTCTGGTCGTAAGCGCACTATGACTGGGGATATAAATGCACGCATTGTGAATGGCCCATCGAAGCGAGGCGCCAGTTTGGCCGCAAACTGCTCTGCGGCGTTGGACAGGTGATGCTGTCGCACGAGAACCTCGTCGCCTAGTTGGGGTCGCCACTCGCGCCTCCGCAGATTATACTGACGCGCCTGATCCTCACTGGCCACCACTTGGTTTCTTTTCGCTATTCGAGCAATGAGCTGTACCAGTGTCGCGTGTGTTTGTGGGCTACCTGGTACTGCCTCAGGGGCGTCTGGATCCCTGCCGTACAGTGTGCGTGGGTGCCTTGGTTCTCTCCCAAATAAGATGAAAGCCGGTGAGTAGCCCGTTGCGTCTGAAAGTGCTGTATTAATAGCCAATTGTGCTTCCGGCAGTTGTTCGTCCCACGTGTTGTGCTGCCCGTCCGCCAGCTGAGCAATCAATGTTTTGACCGTTCTATTGGTCCGCTCCGTGGGATTCTCCTGAGGTGTATATGGTGCCGTCAGTTGTTGCTGTATGACTGCCTCAGCGAGGAACTGTTTCAGCGCGCGACTTGTAAACTGGGCTCCATTGTCTGTGATGAGTTTTCGCGGCGTCCCAAACCGCGCCAGGATCCGCTCTCGTAGGGCCAGCTTCACTGCCGCCGCTGTTGCCTTGCGGATGGGGACCAGTTCTGCCCACTTGCTGAACTTATAAACCAGGACCAGTAGATACGCGTTGCCCCGTTTGGACCGCGGCAGCGGCCCTACGAAATCGGCGCATACGACGTCCCACGCTGCCTCCGCTGGTTTGAATTGCATCTTGCCTGCTGTCAGCTGTTGCTGGGCTTTATAGCGTTGGCACAACAGGCACTGGTGCACATACTTCGCGACGTCGCGATACAGACCAGGCCAGTGGTATTGGTCTGCGACGCGCGCACATGTTCGGCGTACTCCCATATGGCCCGCCGTTGCGTCATCGTGGCATTCTCTTAACACCTCCTGTCGTAAAGGCGCGGCCACGCATGGCCTCCATGGTGACACCTCATCTTCTCCCAGCACGTTGGCGATGCGGCGGTACAGCCTGTCGTTCTGTATGGCGTAATCTGGGTATTTGCCGGGGCTCTCCAACACCGCTGCCGTCAGCCGCTGTAGCCATTTACAAGTTGGCGCTGTCTCTGGCTCCACGTGTGCGCGGCCGGCCACCTCGCGCGGCTGCCGTGACAGCGCGTCGGGCACCAATGCCGCACATCGTAGTCTGCGGCGCGCTTGACGCCTTCTCCGCCGTCGTCTCTCCCGCACATCTCGCATCTCCAGCTTATGGCTGCCGGCGGTGAGCTTACCATAGGTCTTGCTGATGAAATCTAGCCCTAATGAGAGCTCGTCCTCGCAGCCCGGCAGTGTCAACAGTGGTACCGAGATGCATTTGTCGTCCACTGTTATCGCCGTCATCGTCTCCTCGCAAACAGTTTGTCGCGAGCCGTTGGCCATCGACATTGACACCTCTACACTCCGTACGTTCTCCCCACCTGGCTCTGCTGCGAGTGGCTCCCGTATCCACCACTACGTCGAGGGCAAGACCACCGCAATCCACCCTCAACACCATCACTCGCGAGCGTTCTACCACTAGTTTTCCTGCGTGGGCTCGCCTATTGGGCTCGTTGGGCATTCGTTGTCGTGCCCCGCCATACCACAGCGTTTGCAAGACCGCCCCTGGTGTGCCGACGAGCTCTGCATCTCGGGCCCGGTTGCTGTTGTTCGCGCGGGTGCAGTCTGTAAAGGGACAAAGTCTCGCCTGTTTAACTCACCACCAGCCATGGGCTGCGTATCCGTTGGCTCCGGACGTCGGATCGGAAACCCCCGTGGGCCCATGAACGCTGGCTGGGATGGCCCTGCCCCAATGGTACAGGCCGGAACCAGGCCCAACTCCTCCAGCTCTGCTGCTTGCCGTTTGAATTCTGCCACAGTATGGACATCCTGATGCCGTATCCTGATGTTGATCGCTGGTCGGCTGTTGCGGTAGATGAGCCTCAGCTGCTCCTCTCCGGGCATGTCTGCATGGAGCATCAATTCCAGCATCGCTTGGACGTATGTCGCAGTGGACTCCGACTCGCCCTGAAAGCGTCGTTGCGCATTCTGTCGCCACCGCTCAATGTGAGGAGCGGCCGGGTACGCTTCTAGCAGTTCCGCGCGGAACTCTGCCCACGACTGGGTCGGGTTTCGCCTTGTGCGGTCCCACGTCAGTGCCGCGCCCTCCAGAATGTTTGGTAACATCGGCACCAAATTATCTACCGGCTCCCCACTCACTTCCGCTTTTTCTTCTAGCCTGCGCAAGAATGCCCGTGGGTCCCCGCTGCCGTCGAAATGTACTCCCCACTGTGCCACCTCCGTGCTCAGGGCTCTCCGCTCCGATCGTGACATTGTCGAGTGGGCCGAACCAGCCGTTACCACCGTCGTGGCCACGATCTGGTTCGTGGTCACGCATGGCGCCGCTGGCGCTTCTGTCGTATAGGTGGTGGTGGCTGTCACGGTCACTGGTGCAGCCCCAGCTGGTGCTGTTGCCGCTAATGGCCCCGTTGAAGGTGTCTTGGGTCGGTATTCTTGGCGATGCCGCAGCTTCCGTAGGCGGCAGGTGCATGCCGGGCGAACCTTCCTCTCGCTTGGGGACTTCCAGTTGTGCCTTCGGCGGTACAGGATGTTAAAGTCACGAATGTGTTAATTCATAAAAATATCGATAGTTTGTTAATCGTCCATCTTTAGCTTCACTTTAGCGCTCACCACTTATAGTTGGTACTGCACATTGATTCAATAAAGACGCACAATATCTTCCATATCTTTAATAGGTTATGGGAACAGCCACGTGTTACAGCGCAACACATAAGAAAGAGATATGGATCATTTAAGGCATTAAGGTATAAAGCTGTTGGCTTGTGAAGCAGATTGGCCACTGTGGAACGGAAGATTCGTGATATGCTAGATTATCATGACGGTGCTCTAGATGTACTGGATGGCAAGTTGGTCAAGCCAGAGGCACTGCCGGAAAACGCAAGTGAGGCCGAAGTTAAAAGTCATAAGGAGAAAAGTGACTGTTATAGAAAAGCAAACAGCTATGGTAAGACGTTGATCTCAAGTGCAGTCACAGACGAAGTTTACCAAAAAATTATGGACAAAGGCACAGCGCATGAAGCATGGGAAGCGCTAAAGCAGCAGTTCGAAGCCACGTCCAAGGATCAGCTATTTAAGATTTGTCCAGATTTCTTTGCATTTAAGTGGACACAAGGTAGTGATGTTTCATCACACATTGCGAAACTCAAAAGTTTGTGGGTCGAGCTTAACAATGGTCTACAGGCAAAAGAACTACATCAGCTCCCCGATTTAATTTTAGTGTGTAAAACTTTACACATCTTACCCAGCAGGTTTGAAAACTTCCGACACAGTTGGATGTTGTTGACAAAGGATACAGAAAAGACTTTTGATGAGTTCACAATGCAGATATGTATGTTTGAAAGGAATATACGTAAGAATGATACCAGCGAAACCGGAGATCAGGAGGCACTTATGCTTAAAAGTGAGAAGAAAAGTTATGGTAATCGCAGCTACAAAGAAGATACCTGCAATTACTGAAAGAAGAAAGGGCACTGGGTTCGCCATTGCAAGAAGTGGAAAGCTGATGGTTGTCCAAAAGAAAATCGATCTAAAATTGCACAAGGCAATTCAGCGGAGCCTGTGGTTAGTCTTGTCACAATTGACAATGAAGTTAACGCAGCAGTACCGGAATTGACAGAGTGGTGGATCGACAATAGAGCAACTAAGCATGTCACAGGATCAGCAAAGTATTTCACAGAGTTCCACAAGTTTAAGAGTTCATGTTGTATTAAGGCAGCAGGGAAAGAAACTCTTTCTGCAATTGGTCAAGGAACCATCATGATTAAGTCACCATTTAGAGAAATTAAACTAGAAGATGTGTGGCTAGTACCAGATATTAATAGAAATTTATTTTCAGTGCTTGCGGCTCAAGATAGAAATCAAAATAGCACTTTTGAATCGACCGCTACCGAGTGCACTCTAAAAGTGAATGACCAAATAGTGCTTAAGGGCACACGACAAGTAGGAGGATCGTTGTTTAAAGCAGGCGTTGAAGTAATGCTACCAGAAAAGAATCCAGAAGTACAAAACGCAGTAGCAGATTCTTCAATGTTGGAACTTTACCATGCAAGATGGGGGCATCAAGATAAAAGACACGTTATGAATATGCTTGATAGAGTGTTCGGCATTAAAGTTAAACTTGACAGTAGTATCTGTGAGCCTTGCATATATGGTAAAAGTCATCGCCTACCCTTTGGAACCAGACAGAAAGCAACAAGTCCTGGAGAGTTGTTTACAACGGATATATGCGGCCCATTTCATGAATCGTTCAAGAAAAAACGATATATGATTCTGTTCAAGGATAGTTATACCAAGTTTCGGATCGGCTTTATAGTAAAGCAGAAATCAGAAGCAAAAGTCATGTTGAGTAACATGATCGCCTATTGTGCTACATACGGGCACAAGATTAAGGAGATGCTAAGTGACAATGGAGGAGAGTTCGACAACGCTGAAGTACGAGAGATTCTACAGAAACATGGCATGGTGCAAAGACTTACAGCTCCTTATACGCCACAGCAGAATGGTAGCACAGAACGAGACAATAGAACAGTTGTGGAAATGGCAAGAACGTTTAAATATTCAAACCAAGAAGTCACATTTCCAGAATCTATATGGGCGGAATTAATCAGCGCCGCTATATATACTCTTAATAGAACTGGAAAATCATCAGTTCCGGATATTAGTCCATTTGAACTCTGGACAGGTAAAAGGCCAAGAATTAAACATTTGCGTATCATAGGGTCTACGTGTTACGCACATATTCCATCGCAAAAAAGGAAGAAAATGGACATGAAGGCTGTAAAAGGTTATCTTGTTGGATATGACGGTGATGAGCGATATAGAATTTATATACCAGAGAAGCATACAGTCGTACTTTCTAGAGATGTCAATTTTGTTGAAAGGATTGGTAATTGTGAGCAAAAAGTGGGTTTGATATTTAAAGACGCACCCAAAGAGAAGCTACAAAGCAAAGAGACCGAAGAAGTTGAAGAAAATTCAGATGAGATTGAAAGCGAAGAAACATTAACAGAAAGCGACAGCGAAGACAATTACGAGACTGGAGAAGATGAAAACTACGATACTGAAAGAACGTTAAGAGATAGATCAACACTTGTCAAACCAAAACAATTCAATGATTTTGTCATGGAAGCAGAAGAATTCAATTTGGAAACCAACCCAGAGTCGTTTGCAGAAGCTGTCAGTAGCAAAGAAAGACTTGATTGGCAGAAGTCTATGATGAGCGAAATGAAGTCATTAGAAGAAAACAAAACATGGAAGCTTGTTTCTCTACCGTCCGGTAAGAAAGCATTGCCCTGCAGATGGGTGTTTCGTAAAAAGGAGAATGCAGACGGAAGCATCGACAAGTTTAAGGCCAGACTTGTCATTAAAGGATTCGCCCAGAGACCAGGCATCGATTATACCCAAACGTTCAGTCCAGTTGCAAGGATGGGTACGATTCGATCAGTTTTGAGCATTGCAGCAAGCGAAGGCATGCATCTGTCTCAATTTGATGTATCAACCGCGTTTCTTTACGGAGAGCTTGAAGAAACCATTTACATGAGCCAGCCAGAAGGATTCGAAGATGGCACAAACAATGTGTGCTTATTGAAAAAGAGTTTATACGGGCTAAAGCAAGCACCAAGATGTTGGAATAAACGTTTTGGAGTTTTTCTGACACAACTTGGATTCAAAGTCAATGAAGCAGATCCATGTTTGTATGTCAAAGAGCAAAACGACAAGAAAATAATACTCGTAATCTATGTAGATGATGGTTTGGTTGCAGCAACGGATTTACAAGATCTAAAAAGTTTCACAGGCGAGTTGAGAAAGGAGTTTAAGATTGTCTCAAAAGACGCCACATTTTTCCTTGGATTATAAATCGAGCAACACAAACAGTTCATCAAGATTGGTCAAGCAGGATACGCCAGAAAGATTTTAGATCGTTTTGGATTTGCTGAGTGCAAGCCAGTTTCAACACCGATCATAAAACATACAGAAGCACTTGAACCAGGGAAAGAAAGCCGATTTCCATATCGCCAAGCAGTTGGGGCCCTGATGTACCTTATGTTGGGGACCAGACCGGATCTAGCATTCACCGTTGGATTTCTATCAAGGAGCTTAGAGAATCCAACACCACAGAATGTTATCCAGCTCAAACGAGCACTTCGATACATCGCAGGAACTGTAGAGAAAGGCATCCTTTACAGTTGCAGCAGGAATACAGGAGTTTTGGAATGTTTCAGCGATGCAGATTTCTCAGGCTGTATAAAGACGGGCAGATCAACATCAGGAGTTGTTATTAAACATGCTGGAGGTATAATAACGTGGATAAGTCAGCGTCAAGCAATGGTAGCTACTTCAACAACAGAAGCAGAGATTGTAGCAGCCAACGAAGCAGTTAAAGAAATTATCTGGCTAACGAAACTGTTCCGAGGCATCACTAAAATGAGAGAAGTGCCTATTCTACAAGTAGACAATTCAGCTGCAATGAGACTCGCTCAAAATCCCGAGTTTCATCGCCGCACCAAACATATAATGAACAAGCATTTCTTTATAAGAGAGAAGGTAACAGAGGGAATGCTTCAAGTCCAGCAGATCTCAACGGAAAAGCAAGTTGCCGATGTGATGACGAAGCCACTGCCGATATCTCGCCTTAAATTACTCTGCAGTGAGATGGGACTCTCCATATAAATTCACTATGTATTATTTTTAAGATTAACAAGGGAAAGTGTTAAAGTCACGAATGTGTTAATTCATAAAAATATCGATAGTTTGTTAATCGTCCATCTTTAGCTTCACTTTAGCGCTCACCACTTATAGTTGGTACTGCACATTGATTCAATAAAGACGCACAATGTCTTCCATATCTTTAATACAGGACTCACCGGACGTGACTCATAGCGGGCCGCTAGCAGTTCTAGGCGTGACTGGTGTTCCGGCCCCGCCGCTTTCACAAACGTGGCGAAGCGTGTTCTCAGCGTTTCCACGGTGCCCGCGTCGTCGATCCCAAACTCCTGCAGCAGCTCGATCAGCTCCTCCTTCCTCAACGCCCGCACCCAGCTCGTTCGCACCATCACGAGTCAACAATTCTCGCCTTACGTTTTCCAACTCGCCGCGTGGTCGCGGTCGTGTTTAACCTCACTTTATTTTGGGGTCCCTGCTCGGGCGCCACTTGTAACGTTGCTCTGGCCCGGGTATACTCGTCGGCCAGAGTCGCTGCAAAATTCTTTGTTTGGTCCCCCAGAAATAAAGCGAGCCCGCAGTTACCACTCAAACATGATGATTTGTCTTTTATTTCAAAAATCTCAACATAGGAGGGTGCACTTCAATGCGCGTTCGTTTCCCTCTCCAACCGAACTAACTCCAAAAACTCTCTTCAACTTACAACTACTTAAAACTACTCATCGGCATCGTGACGACGCGTTGCGTAGCTGGCAGCTGTGCGTCGTTACAGTGTTATTAGCCTTCAGAGTTGGTAAAGTTGAAGTTTGCGCTGACATTGCAGAGATGTTCCACAGGATAAACATACGCAAAGATTATATTAATGCGCAACGTTTTCTTTGGTACGATCAAAACAGCAACAAGATGAGCGTATAAGTCATGCGCGCTATGACATTTGGAATTAGTTGCGCGCCCTGAATTTCGCATTATGTGCGCAACAAAAACTCTACCAAGCTTGATGGAGCGAAATACGTTGACTTACATACCTTCGTCGACGCTAGCGTAAACGCATACTCTTGTGCTTCATACCTAAGAGTGACCCGAGATGATCAAGTTGAAATTTCCCTTGTGGCAGCAAAAAGCAAAGTTGCGCCATTATCAATACCACGAATGGAACTGCAAGCTGCTGTAATGGGCCTACGCATGGCACAAAAAATCATGGGAGTTCGCGGTCTCTGCATTGCTAGCGCTACGTACTGGACAGACTTAAAAACTGTGCTACAATGGCTGGTCATGGATCCTCGTAACTTTGGGAGCGTTTCGTGCGATCCACAAAGGCTGTTCTGAAAAGCATCTGCCCAAGTTAATCCTTTAACGACGATAATTGATAATCTATGCTATCTCTCCCGCAACATTATAGAGCTCACAACCGCCTTCTACGCAAACAAGGGTAAACAAATCACGAACTTCATAGAGCAACCGAAATAAATATAACACTGCTGCGTATCGTTTTTAACAAGTTTATTTAACTATATCTGATACTGATCTAATATAATGCAATGAAATAAAGTGTTGAGGAAGCTTACTGAGGAATACAATAAGTTTGGAGTGACAATATATCGAAGATTTTTAATTGTTCTAAATTGGAAAATATGATTTTGGCGGCAACATTCCCCACCTCGTAATTGTTCCTCGGATCAGTTACCATTCTCGGCGCCGACATCTAACATGGCTATCTTTGTTGCTGGTCACTCCATAACCCCATGTTGGGTTTGGACTATCACTCGCCGGACTTGTCCGTCCTTGGCCATTACTGCGTCGATAACACGCTCTTTTGGCCAGAGATTCCTTGGTAAGGTGTCATCCACGATGATGACGATGCTGCCAACCAGAGAACTGCAACGAGTACTACATTTTCGGTCATACTCAAGTATTTACCCATACTCGGTATGATTATTTCATTTGGGTATAGTGACAAGCAATAATTGGTTGCGAACGAGCACTCAACGAACACTCAGTTCGAATCAAAACTGCAAAAACTCAGAAGTGAGCGGTTGTGACCGAAACTTCTTGCATGAATGCAAGCAATGATTGGTTTTAAACGAACCCTCACCAACCAGTCGGTCTGACTCACAACTGCAAAAACTCAGAATTGAGCGGTTGTGACCGAAACTTCTTGCAGAATGCAAGCAATGACTGGTTGTGAACGAACGCTCGCCAACCAGTCAGTTAGACTCACAACTGCAAAGACTCAGAATGAGCGGCGGTCACCGAAACTTTTCGCCTGCATGCAAGAAATCATCGAACGTCGTATTTACAATCATGCCCGCATGACCGAAATGACCAATGATATCGGTGGGTGCACGTGCCCTTGCATTTTCACACTGATATCTCAATAGTAACTTCGTATACAAGTATGTATATGCATATAAATTATATGCAAGTATGTATATGCATATAAATTATATGCAAGTATGTATATGCATATAAATTAAATGTTGGTAATTGGCAACGCTCATTAGTATACAACCATATGTAATAGTACCGATCTGGTAGCACACAGTAGCAGTTAAGTTACATATTTGTCCTCAATAAAAGTAGTCTCTCATAAACCTTCAACAGATGCAGATCACTCTTTCTTATTTCCCCCTTCTATGCAACTTGAAATTACCAATAGGTTATGGGCCCAGGTACTTCAAGCGCAAAAGAAGTATAGAAGAAAAAGGAAGGAATAAGAAATAAAGTGTGTGAATTAACGCGTAATGGACTTCGCGAGATAATTCCAGATAGAGACTGTGTGAATAAACGCGTAATGGACTTTGCGAAATAATTCAAGAGAAAAAAAAAAAAGTTAAACGGCGTGTGTAATATCGCTTTAGTGACTTGTTAAATAAAAAACTTAAAAATGAGTTCACTGTACAATATCGAAAAATTAAACGATTCAAACTATGACACATGGTGTGTGTTGATGCGTAGTGTGTTAGTGCATCAGGATCTGTGGGAGATTACCGGTGGTACCTCCATGAAGCCAGAAGATGAAACTTCTGTGCATTATATGTTGTTGAAAACACAAAATGACAAAGCAATGGCAGTGTTATTCCTATCTATTGGCACATCACTGATAAGCAGCATAAAGAAATGTGAAAGTGCACGCGGAATCTGGGATGAGTTAAAAAAGTTGCATCAGCCATCAGGTCCAGTTCGCAAGGTAACATTATTTAAACAATTGCTAAATAAGCAAATGAAAGAGAGCGACAATGTACAACAGCATGTATAGGAATTTGTCGATATAGCCGAAAAGCTGTTCGAAATTGGCATTTCATTGGATAACGAATTATTCGTTATGCCTACCAGCATCGTATGAGAATTTCGTCATTGCATTAGAAGCGCGCGATGCTTTGCCGACGCTCACGGTCATAAAAAGCAAATTAGTAGATGAAAGCGAACGGCGTAAAAATAATGTGCAAAACGAGAACACACAGGCATTTGGAGCACGTAATAATGTCCAGAGTACTGCAGAAAGAATGCCAAATAACGGATGCAGCAAAGACAAACGAAAGGAGATGCGATGCTTTAAATGTGGCAAGAAGGGGCATTTCGCCGCAAAATGCAGAAGCAGCGGAGAACATAGCGAAAATAAAAGTAAGGATCATTATGGCAACGGCAGTAATAAAAAGGGGAACTATTCATTCGCTGGTGTGGCAACAGTCGATATACTAAATAAACATGCATGGTGTATCGATAGTGGGGCAACTTCACATATGTGTTCCCGTCGTGAATTATTCGATAAGTTCGAATGTCATCACGAAAAAATAGAGTTGGCAGGCGACAAACACACAACGGCATGTGGTCGCGGCACGGTGGTCATCGATGGAATGTGTGTGGCTACAAAATAACATTAAAAAATGTGTTATATGTCCCAGAATTACAATACAATTTTATATCAGTAAGCAAAGCTGTAGAAAACGGTTGCACAGTAAAATTTGTTAAGCAAAACGCACAGATAAATGACAACAAAAGTCTAGTTCTTACGGCCAAGAAAGTTAATGGTTTGTTTATATGTGGAATGCGCAAACATGAAGTACTTTACCTTGGACAGGTGAGTAATAAACTTTTAAAGTGGCATGCACGGTATGCGCACCTAAACATGCAGAGCTTGAACGAGCTGAAAAATAGAGAAATGGTTCGTGGATTAACATTTGAGTTAGACAATAAAAACACAAAATGCGTATCATGTATGAAGGCATAAAGCGCCAGTTCACGGTCCCATATACACCACAGCAAAATAGCGTCGCTGAGAGATTCAACAGAACCCTAATGGAGATGGGACGAACCATGTTGAACAGTGCAGGGCTTCCTGAATCATTTTGGGCTGAAGCTGTTGCTTGCGCATCATATCTGCGCAACAGGTCACCTACAAAAGCGTTGGTAGGCGTGACTCCATTTGAACTATGGATGGGCTACAAGCCGATCGTCAAGCACCTACGAATTTTTGGGTCGATTGCTATTGCACTTGACAAGACGCAGAAGAAAAAATTCCAAGAGAAAGGCAAAGAGTATATAATGGTGGGATACTCAGAGACATCAAAAGCATATCGTCTGTATGATAAAGAAACTGGTGACGTGAAGTTTAGCCGTGACGTATACTTTGTGGAAAGTTTCGAAACAAAGGAAACTGTTAATGTCGACTCTGTGATGCTGACTGATTCTGAGCAAGTACTACACGAAAGCACAGGCGAGCAGAACGGCGAATCCAGCAGCAGTGAAGAGGACGACGATGAGCAAAGCGACGAAGCTGCAGAAGGGCATACTGCGGCAGATGACACACAGGTGTCCAGGCAGGCCAAGAATCATCAGAACGGGATTAAGAGGTCGACCGCGCAAGGCGTACAACGTTCTCAATATGATGTGCGGCGACGACATTCAAGTTCCAGAAACCGTTGAAGAAGCGCTATCGAGTCAACAGGCGCATAAATGGCAGAGCGCTATGCAGGAGGAGTGCAATGCGTTACTCAAGAACGAAACATGGCAGCCAGTCATGTTACCGGCAGGTAAAAAACCCATATCCTGCAAATGGGTATTTACACTAAAACGAAGTCCGGATGGCGATATCGAAAGATACAAGGCACGCTTGGTGCCAAAAGGATGTAGTCAAAAGTTTGGAATTGACTATCATGAAACATATTCACCAGTCGTGAGATATGCAACCATTCGCATGATCTTGGCTATGGCGGCTGAATGTAAATTACATGTCCACCAACTAGATGTATCAACGGCGTACCTTAATGGTGATCTTCAGGAAGCGGTATACATGAAGCAACCCGAGCAATTTGATGATGATACTGGCAACGTGCTGAAACTGAAGAAATCACTTTACGGGCTGAAGCAGTCAGGCCGCGTATGGAACGAGAAACTGAATAGCGTCCTAGAACAAATTGGCTACAGGGCATGCGAAAGTGAGCCATGCCTGTACACGAAGCCACAAAGAACAAGAAGAGCATCAACGTAATTGCAGTTTACGTTGACGACATGCTGTTAGCGTGCTCAGATCTAGGTGAGATGGTAAAGGCTAAAAAGGCTATCTCTTCTCAATTTCAGATAGTAGACAAAGGTCCAGTGGCAAACTTTTTGGGTCTGGAAATCGAGAGAGATGGTGATACGGGTACAATCCTTGTGAGCCAGAAAAGACATATTCTGGGCTTACTCAACACGTTTGGCATGAGCGAATGCCGCTCGGCAGCAACTTCGTTGGACCATAAATTCCAAGTTAGCTGCGAAAATTCTGAGTGCAAGAAAGTGGACGAGAAAGAGTATCAATCCGTTATTGGTTCTCTAATGTATATTGCACTATCTACAAGGCCGGACATTTTGCACATAGTGAGCATTTAGCAGCAGCCAAACAAGTATTGCGGTACCTGAAGACAACAGTGGATCTGAAGCTAAAATACGAGCAGACCGGTGAGCCTATCTGTGGCTATGCAGATGCAGATTGGGTAAGCGACTCTATGGATCGAAAGTCATACACTGGATATGCGTATATGTGGGGCGGTTCTGTATTCTCATGGGCATCGAAAAAACAGAAGTCTGTCACCCTAAGTAGCACCGAGGCAGAATACGTGGCTTTATCCGAAGCAACCAAGGAGGCAATTTACTTACGTAAATTAATCAATGAAATGTATTTACCATTTAAGCTTGATTCTGTTGTAATGCATGGTGACAATCTTAGTGCTATAAATCTTGTAAAGAATCCAGTGTATCATGCTAGAAGCAAGCATATTGATATTAAGTATCACCATATTCGTAATTATTATGAAAACAATGAAATTGATTTAAAGTACTGCCCAACAAAAGAAATGGTTGCTGATATTCTTACAAAGAACTTGTCAAAGAATATGCATCAAAATTGTACTGCATTGCTCGGCTTAAGTTAAAGAATTGTATTTGTATACATATAAGCATTGAGGAGGAGTGTTGGTAATTGGCAACGCTCATTAGTATACAACCATATGTAATAGTACCGATCTGGTAACACACAGTAGCAGTTAAGTTACATATTTGTCCTCAATAAAAGTAGTCTCTCATAAACCTTCAACAGATGCAGATCACTCTTTCTTATTTCCCCCTTCTATGTAACTTGAAATTACCAATATTAAAGAATCCAACAAAACTATTAGCGAAAAAAATACCTTCCTTTACAAAAAGTTATGCTATTTTAATTTATACTAATTTATTTATTTATTTTAAGATATTTGAGTTCCTTAGTTGAGTTCCCTAAAATCATGCTAAATATCATAATATAAAAATAAATTGTGTTTTCTTTTCATTCTGTACCTTTTTATTTAAAATACATACATACATATACACATGTTTCCGCATAATTGCAAACAACACATGCACGCACAAATACATAAATATGTACATACATGCATTTTTTATACGGTCATACTCGGGTAAAACCCGCGCAATACTCGAGACATACTCGGGTAAAACCTGCGCAATACTCGAGTAATACCCGAGTGTAGCTCGCGCAATACCCAAACAACTTTAATGGGGGAGCACTTTTAAAACCATTTAGTGCGCCTGGTGAGTACCGGCACGTACTCCTTTAGCCAGCGTTGCCAAAAGCGGTCTCCAAATAGTTGAACTTGATGCAAGTGCTGCTTTAGGTTTGTAGACGTACAACAGTTTAACAAGTGGAGGAGCTAAAGTCGTGTTCATACGGACAGACAGACAGGCAGAGCTAGATCGATTCGTCTTGTCATGCTGATCAAGAATATATACTTTGTGGAGTCGGCCACGACTCCTTCTGCCTGTTAAATTTTAGTCCAAGATGCCTTGTGTGAATACACAGAAAATGTATATTTTGGAATTTCCCTCCCCCCCTCCTCTCCCCTGCAATTCTCCCCTCTCTCCCGTAATTCTTGGAATTTCGAACTAAAATTTTGCAAATACCCCCAGTTAGTAATTATGTGTCCGTATGCCAAGTTTCACTATGATAGACCGATTTACCAAAAGTTATAGCCATAAATATATTTGCTGCTGCAGCGCTGCTCAAGCGCTGCTCAAGCGCTGCCCGCGGCTGTTGTTGATGTTGCTGTTTGGTTGACTTCGAAAATGCTTACACAGACACGAATTGATGCGCATAGGCATACATACACTCACACAGACGCAATTGCTATGTAAATGTGCAATTATACACCCTTTACATGAGTTTGAATACCGAGAAAGGTAAAATCGATCATTGAATTTTTTTCTTTTTTCTTATTTTTTTTTATTTTCTATAATTATTGTGAACATATGTGCAGAGTATTTCAAAGTCGGGACACCCGACTTTAGCTTTTTTACTTGTTCCACTTTTGTTTGAATGCATTGAATATTTTTTGTTTTATTTAAAAATTTAATTTTTTTTGGAATTAATTCGTTTTGTGGAAGTAGGTAAAGTGTATTTAAGAGTTGAGCCCGCTAGAGTTACGCATTCCTTTCTTGTTTTAAATTAATTTTGAAAATATTTTTATTCAAAGTAGAGTTTATTTGTGACTGACGATCGATTAAGCATAAGAGAGAGAACTGCTCGCAGGCAGAAATAAAGAACAGTTAGATGGGTATGCAAGACATAAAGAACAAAGAGACAATGCGTTGCACACAAGTATACACATACTTCTAACACTCCTTCTCAACGCATGTCTACTTTTACAAAAATTCAAATTCAAAAGTAAACAAAACAATTCAAGTTACATATAACTATGAATTTAACGCATACCCATCATGTTTATACATTTTTCATGCTTAACTCTACACAAGTTTTTAGTAAGAACATCAGAGATCATTTGCTCTGTAGGTACAATTTCAATTACATTGTTCTTACACATTTCTCTTATATGATGGTACTTAATATCTATGTGCTTGCTGCGCGCATGGAACTTAGAGTCTTTTGCCAGACACTGCGCGCTTTGGTTGTCGCTGAAGATCTTTGTTGCATGATCACTGCCGAAACCAATTTCGGTCATAACTTGTCTGACATATGCTGCTTCTTTTGCTGCTGTTGAAAGAGCAACATACTCCGCCTCCGTGCTACTGAGGGCCACAACGCTTTGCTTTTTGGACTGCCAGGAAAACGCTGCTCCTGCTGCAAACATTGCCCAGCCAGTAAAGGATTTCCGGTCCGTGCTATCTCCAGCCCAATCCGCATCGACAAAACAGTGAATGGGCTGCCCAGTACGCTTGTAATGCAGGCCCATTCCAGTTGTGCCTTTTAAGTATCTTAATACTCTTTTTGCGGCCAACTCGTGCTCACGATGAGGATCTACGTTCTGTTGCGCCAGCTTCGTCACAGAATGTAAGATGTCCGGCCTTGTAGCCATGGCTAAGTACATGAGTGAGCCTATTAGCGATTGGTAGCTGGTCTGGTTCACTCGCTCGCATTTATTGTCGTCACATTTCGTTTGAAATCCAGCTTCTAGGGGTATAACATTAGACTTGCAGTTATGCATACTCACGAAGAAGACTCTCGATGTATTGCTTATGGCCAATGGTTAGGTCGCCTGTTTCACCATTGCGCTCAATTTCCATCCCTAGGAAATGTTTCAGCTGGCCGCCATCTACCACATCGAACTCGTCTGCTATACGCATTTTTACATCGTTAAGATCATCTTTGCTGCTACTGGCCACTATCATATCATCAACATAGACGACAATGATGTCCAAACTGCTGCCCTTGCGTCGTGTATACAAACATGGCTCACTGATGCAGGGAACAAAACCAATCTTGAGCAACACACCATTTAGTTGCTCGGTCCACTCACGGCCACTCTGCTTAAGGCCGTACAGAGATTTATGCAATCTTAAAACACGCTCAGGAGCATCTTGGTCAGCAAAACCCTCTGGTTGACGCATATATACCACATCGTGCAGCTGACTGTTCAGATACGCAGAAGATGCATCCATTTGATGCATGTACATGTTATGCTCGACTGCTAGAGCAATCACCAATCTGATTGTTGAGTATCTAGCCACAGGGGAGAATGTCTCGGTATAGTTGACGCCGTATTTTTGGGCGCAACCCTTAGCCACTAAGCGAGACTTGAAGCGCACAACATTGCCAAACTTGTCGCGCTTCACTGCAAATACCCATTTGCAACCAATTGGCTTCTGACCATTTGGCAACTCGACTAACGACCATGTCTTGTTGGCTCGTAAACTTTAAATTTCCTTCTCCATCGAGATTTTCCATTCATCGGCATATTTTGATTTGTACGCAGCATCGACTGTCTCTGGTACATCTATATCGTCGGTTGTCATAATATTCACCATGTTATACTGCTTTCGCGGGCGTCCAGGCATTCCCGTGTATATTTTCTTTGGCCGCCCTCGACCTTTTCTCTGGCTTGCTATTGTTTCGTTACCGACTGAAGTTTCTCCTTCTGCAGCGCTGCACTCTGCAGCCTCCTCGTCCTCTGGAGTACTGCTGCCATGCCGATCTTCATCAGCATAAACGTGGCTCTCATTCTGCTCTGCAATGCCCATCGGAACAGAATCTGGTTCCGGCACCAACATCGGAACATCGATATCACAAATCGACCAACTTGCCTTTTCTCTGTCACCTGTTAATGAGTCTTCGAGAAAAATTACGTCACGCGCTTCTATTACCTTTTCTGTACTGGGATTGTACAAGCGATATGCTTTTGCAGTTTCAGAGTACCCAACCAATACTCGCTCCTCACCTTTCGGCAGGAATTTACCAGTACGCTTCTTGTTCAGCACAATAGCCTTCGTGCCAAACACTCTGAGATGACTTACAGTTGGCTTTCTACCAGACCATGACTCTATGGGCGTCATGTCTTTCAGTGTAGACGTCTCTGAACGATTCCGCAGATATGCAGCTGTATTGATAGCTTCTGCCCAAAATCTTTCACTGAGACCAGCATGCACCAGCATGCTACGCGCCATCTCTACAAGTGTTCTGTTTGCGCGTTCTGCCACACCATTCTGTTGCGGTGTGTGTGGCACAGTGAGCTGCCTCTTAATACCGTTGCTCACTAAAAAGTTGTCAAATGCACCACTCAAATATTCACGGCCATTGTCACTTCTGATGCATTTTATTTTCTTGCCAGTTTGCCTTTCTGCAAATGTTACGAACTCTTTAAACTTGTCAAATATTTCATCACGCGTTTTCATAAAGCACACATGCACATATCGAGAACTGTCATCGATGAAGGTAGCAAAATATCGCGATCCACCAATCGAATTTTTTTTTCATCGGGCCACAAATGTCCGAGTGCACCAAATCCAACACATTTTTAGCACGATTTTCAGATTTTCTTGGAAATGGTTTTACACTTATTTTACACTTTGCACAAGTTTCGCATGTATGCTCTTCAAAACACTGGCCTGCCTTCAAACCGTACACCAAATCGTTTTTAATCATTTTATTTAAACTGCCGATATTTAAGTGTCCAAAACGATTGTGCCATTTCATTATCTCTGTTGCATTTCTGTGCGATAAAACATTTATTTTCTTTTGTTTCAACTAGAAACAATCCATGGTGCTCTTCAGCCACCAAAACAGTATCGCCCTTGCGATATACTATACTCGCACTATTCCTTTTAAATTCAACCGTGCAATCCTTTTGCATTGCCTTCGAAACAGATATGAAATTACATTGAAGGTCTTTCACATACAACACATCGCTCATTTCGATTGTTGTGCCATGCCAATTTAAACGCACTGTACCAAGCCCGTTCGCTTCTACATGATTGTCGCCCGCAATTATTATTTTCTCTTTGTGCTCTCTCATATTCACGAAATACGATTTATTACAACACAAATGCGCCGTTGCGCCACTGTCCAGGCAAAAGACAGACTTTGATAATTCGCCATCTATTTGCGCCGCAGCCGCAAATACCGAGAGCGACTTCTTCAGTCTCATGCTTTCCTTTTCGTCTATTCTCTCTCGTGACGCAGTTTCTTGCTATGTGCCCTTGACGACCGCACGATCAGCAACCGGCATTTTTTCTTTGCTGCTGCGTCTGTGCTCTTATTTTACTGTTACGCGACGGTTTACCGTTTTCATTGCGCGACGAGAACATTCTTTGTTCTCCGTTTTCATCGGTGCTCACTTTGCTTGCCATGCGCCTCTCACCTTCTTCGAGCAACTTAATTTTTAGCGCCGTCAACGATGGCAACGAATCCCTTGTCTCAATTGCCACCACAAAGTTGTCATAGGTTTCAGTTAAACTCGACAACAACAATATGGCCAAGCACTCATCAGGCATACTAACACCGATCTCATTTAGTTTTTCAAGCACTTCCATAAATTTGTTAATATGTGCCGCAATGCTGTCCGACTCCAGCATTTTCATATGAAGCAACTGCTTCAGCAAACTAACACGACGCGCCGGCCCCGTTGGCATATGAATTTCCTTCAGCCTTTGCCATGCATCCTGATGTCTGGCAGTTTTTTACATGATTTAGTTGCGATGCCTTAATGCAAAGCATAATACCTGCCAACGCCTTTTCATCTTTCGCGTCGAACGCGGCATTTTGTTCAGCACTGTCTTCATTTGTTTTCACAACGCGACCGCACACCACTGCCCACAAATCGGCATGAATGAGCACACTTTCCATTTGAATGACCCACGAACTATAATTTTGGTCATCAAGCTTATCGATCGCCTGCATTGCTGAATTCATTTTTATTACACTTGCGAAAGTCCAGAACTTCTCTAAAGTTCACTTTACACAAACCACTTGCCTAAAACGTCCAGAACGATTTTCTCATTCACGTTTTCACTTTTATTTACTTGTCCGAAACGTACAGAACGATCTTCTCATTCACGTTTACAAATACACTTGTCCAAAACGTCCAGAACGATCTTCTCGCTCACGTTTACAAGTTGCCGATTATTCCAGAAACACAACGAATTATTTTTTCAACTCGCTTAGTCACAGCGTGTTCTGGGCCCATAACCTATTCAAAGTAGAGTTTATTTGTGACTGACGATCGATTAAGCATAAGAGAGAGAACTGCTCGCAGGCAGAAATAAAGAACAGTTAGATGGGTATGCAAGACATAAAGAACAAAGAGACAATGCGTTGCACACAAGTATACACATACTTCGAACAATTTTTAAAATGTTGTTTCTGTTTTGTATGAGTGTGTACAGGATATGTTAGAGATGAACCCGCTCGACCCTAGCATTCCTTTCTGATTTGATTTATTATGTACTGCACACATCCACGTATAAATAAACACGCATAGACACTGTCATGATGTAAATGTAATCTATTAAATCTGTTCATACACATACACCTGTCTCCACTTATGTACGTATACCTTGAATATTATTATTTGATTTCAGCGTATTTAGGAGTTCAACTCGTTCGACTCAAGCATTCATTTTTTGTGGATTTTGAAAACGCCTATTAACAGAGTTGCCATTTAAGAATTTTTCCGGATAGATCTCTTCTTTTTATACCCTGTACCCATAGGGTATATTAGGTTTGTGCAAAGTATGTAACATGCAGAAGGAAGCATTGTTTTGGTGTT
The DNA here is from genome assembly GCF_003285725.1 of Scaptodrosophila lebanonensis. NCBI lineage: Eukaryota > Metazoa > Arthropoda > Insecta > Diptera > Drosophilidae > Scaptodrosophila > Scaptodrosophila lebanonensis. The sequence goes on along the minus strand of NW_022060580.1, from coordinate 1,677,681 downwards.
TGATAACGTAATGATGTAAATGTAATCGTAAATGTAAATGTAATGCGTATTTGATGGCTTTTACAGCTTCGGCTGTAAAAACGGAATAGTATTTAGGGAGATAGCCATAGGATATAATCGATCCGACTTGATCAACGACAGCAAAGGTTGTTGCTGTATCTGATTTTGATCCATCGGTGAAGAGTCTTCTTCAGTTTGGGTATTTTCCAGTTTCCACTGTAAAGAGTTCCCGAAATATAGCTTTGAATGTAGTGGATTTTACGAAGTTATGCAACGCTGTAGTTTCCATGGTGGAGATGGGCTGATTTTGTTCCAACAATGCGATATTTTAATGTCGTGTATAAGCTTGAAAATATTTGGTGGCTATATTTGGCAGGCCCGCTTTCGCTAATATACAATTTGAGGGCGTTGTTGAATAAGCGCCTATGTTCCATCGTACTGCCGCGTGATACGGGGGAAAACCCATTTTGATGTAAGACGTGGCACACCAACCATAAATGGGCAGTCCATAGTCAATTTTAGATAACATTGTAGCATGAATGAGTATAGTTGGATGAAAAAAGGATGATTTTGTGATTACAAATTTTATTATGATTAGGCGTTGATTTAAATTAATTCTGAGATCATAACAATGTTGTTGGATTGTAAGTCGCTTGTCGAATGTAATGCCGAGAATTTTCAAGAAGTTTACCTGTTCTATCACTACGTTATTAAAAGTTAAACTAGGATAAGTACAATGGTGTTTCTTACATATACAATCAAGCGCCCCCTGGTGGCGCTATCTATATTATCGATTGTCCAGTAAGAGTTTCATGACATTTCATCAATTGGAAGTGAAGTTATTGCGTTTTAAGTGTCAGTATGTTTGTGTTATCGGTGCAAATTGAGCTTCGAACAAAGAGCCAACATTAAATTTTGTTTTAAAATTGGTAAAACTTTTACCAAATCGTTTCAATTGATGGAACAAGTTTATGGCGATGATTGCCTATCCCGTAGCATAGTGCACGAGTGGTTTCAACGTTGTCAAAGTGGTCGTGAGGACATAAATGACGATCAACATGTGGGCCAATCAAAATTCGTGATCACCGAAAATTCCATCGAAACTGTGGTGAATTCATCAAAAATCAGCCGAAATCATCATTGAAATTGATGGAAATGGAATTGAACATCTCCAAAACATCGATTTATCGCATTTTGACCGAACATTTGGGCTTACGAAAGGTGTGTGCACGGTTTGTTCCGCACAAATTGACTGACGACCAAAAATTCCTCAGAATCCAACATTCGAAGGACATCATTAAAGAGGTCAAAAAGGACAAAAACTTCCTTTACAATATTGTGACTGGTAACGAAACGTGGTGTTCCCAATATGATCCTGAAACGACACGCCAGAGTGCTGAATGGAAGGCACCGGACGAGCCGAAACCCAAAAAATCGCACATTTAGAAGTCTAAAGTGAAGACAATGCTGATTTGTTTTTATGATTCCAAGGGTATTGTCCACAAAGAATTTGTTCCACCCGGCCAAAACGTTAATGCGGTATTCTACCTTGGAGTTTTGAAGCGTTTGGTGCGCCGTATTCGACGTGTTCGGCCCGAATATCGCGAAGATGAAAGTTGGCGTTTGTTGCACGATAATGCGCCGTCTCATCGATCGACACTTGTGACCGGATATTTGACCAAAAATCACATTTTAACCATTAACCACTCGCCGTATTCACCTGATATGGCACCGTGCGACTTCTACCTTTTCGGAAAAATGCATTTGCCCATGAAAGGAAATCGTTATGCAGACGTAGAGGCCATTCAAAAGACTTGCACCGGCATACTGGCGGTCATACCGGCCAACGAGCTAAAACACTCGTTCGACATGATTTTGGGTCGTGCAAAAAGCTATTTTGAGGCACCGAGCTTTTTCGGGAGCCTTTTTTAGTCTATGGGTTTTTTCTGAAGCGGGCGTCAGACACGACAATTAAAATAAAAACGATTTATTTTTAAATGTACATATGTATATTTTGCCGCGCAGGGCCAATTATGTTTGTCTATAAACCGAATTGATATACACGAATTTAAGAGGCCACCAACTCATATAGTTGAGCCTTTAAGCAATATGCGCAAAAGTAGAAGTGCGTTGTCTCGTACAACAGCACAGCGAGAAGCGTTAGATTGGCACGGCGAATCTAGGTCAACTAACTTCGTTTGCAGCTGCACTGGCAGCTGGAGAGACTAAGAAAAGGATAACAAAAGGAAATGTATAAAGAGAGCAAATATGAAGCGCGATCAAAGCAAACATTATAAGAGTTATTAAACGTTTAGCGCTTCTTGCTTCGCAGAGCAAGGTACAATTTGTATATATGAATAGTTATGCGTCTGCTGCGGACGACTGCGCTGCCTGCGCCTGCTGCTTGACCAAACATCCTCATCCACCTCATCGTTTTTTGGCAGTGCACACAATTTGCGCACCGCTCGTCTAATGATTCCAGATGCAGTCTGCAGCACCGCGACCCTCGAAACACCGTCAGCTCCAGAGATCAGCTCGATGACTCTTGCCAATGGCCACTTTAGAGGAGGCAAGTTTTCATCCTTGACGAGAACCTCGTCGTTGACAGCGACTCCAGGGCATGAAGTACGCCATTTTGAACGTTCTTACAGTAAAGTGAGGTACTCTTCGCGTCAACGATTCCAGAACAGCTGCTGCAGATAGGTGACTCGCTGCCAACGGCCCAAACGATCGTAATTGAGCTTGGTAACATCAGGCTCAATATGATGTAAGCGGCGCCGTACCTAGGAAGTGAGCGGGAGTCAGCACGTCAAGGTCTGAAGGATGCTCTGAAAGTGGAAGTAATGGTCGAGAATTAATTATAGCGCCGATCTGGCAAACCAAGGTGCGCATCTCGTCGAAGTCGAGTATTGCAGAGGCAACAGCACGGTGAAGATGATGCTTTGCCGTCTTCACCGCCGCTTCCCAAAGTCTGCCACAGTGTGGTGAACGAGGAGGTATAAATCGCCAGTCAATCGACTCTGCTAAGCAAAACTCTTGCACCGCCTGTACATGCTCAGCACTCAGGAACAGATGCTTTAACTTTGCCAATTCATTTTTGGCGCCAACGAAGTTAGTCGCATTATCGGATCATATCCGAGCGGGTCGACCACGCGTGGAGATAAAGCTTTTTAAAGCGCCAAGAAAAGCAGCTGTGGACAGGTCTTTGACGAGCTCTAGATGCACAGCCTTTGTCGCGAAGCATATGTAGACGCTGATGTAGCATTTTATGGCTGGCTTGTTGCGAACCTCACTCCGGTAGAAAAATGGGCCGCAGTAGTTAATGCCAGTAACCATAAACGTATACGACAAATCCACTTGATTGCCAGGCAAGTCGGCCATCAGATGCTCAACCAAGCGCGGCTTGGCTCTGAAGCATACTGTGCACTTGCTGACATCAGCTGAAACCGTCTTTCGGCCGCCTATGGGCCAGTATTGTAGACGAATCGAGGCCAACAACGCACGTGGCCCAGCATGTAAGCTGCGAATGTGGTGATGATAAATAAGCGCTCTTGTCACAGGATGCTGCCTGGGTAAAATTGCTGGATGCTTGGCTGCGAAATCCAACGAAGAATTCTTCAGCCGTCCGCCTACGCGAAGCAATCCAACCACATCAATAAATGGCGCGAGCGAGGCCAGGGAACTGGAGGGTTTCACTCACTGCCCCGCCTGTAGCGCCTTGTAGTCCTCGAAAAGCGTTGATAGTTGAATGGAACGTAGCAGAATGTGAGTTCCATGATGTAGGCAAGCCAGTGTTAGGCCAGAGCACCGGATACGATGAATAAATTTGTAGACGAAACCAAAAACCCTTTGTAACTTGTAGAAAGAGTTTACGAACTTGGAGCCTGTCGAAACTTCTGTGTAGCATGCCGCTCCAAGCAGCACCTTTTGACGAAGTTCAGGCAGCGACTGTACAGACAAGCAGGATTCAGGATATTTTATTTTGCTTTCCGTTATAAATTTGGGTCCATGAGCCTACAACAAAGATTCCAAAAGTTCACCGGTCAGAGCCCCTCTAGATAAAATGTCTGCCGGATTTAAATTCGTTGGCACGTATTTCCACTCCATTCCAGATGTCAGCTCCTGAATTGTGGCTACACGATTGGAGACGAATATCTTGAAGCTCGAAGACTCGCTGCGAAGCCAAGATAATACGACGGATGAGTCAGACCAGCAAAAGCATGGACCACAGAATATCTTCATCTTGGCCACTTCATGCATAAGCTGCGCCAGTAATGCAGCACCGCAGAGTTCCAACTTGGGTACTGTGGTCATCTTTAAAGGTGCCATACGCAATATAGCGCAAAGAAGTTGCACCGTCGTTTTTCCCTGAGCTGTAGAGACTATGTAGACGCAGGCTCCATAGGCGCTCATGCTGGCATCGCTGAAGCCATGGACTTCAATAGTTGCGTTAGGAATGAGCACCAGCCGTGGAAAAGTTAGCTTTGGCACACGTTCAAAATTTTAGCAGAAACCAATCCAAGTGGTTGCTCACGCCGCCGCAAGACTCTAATCCCACTCCAGCTTCGCCTTCCAGAGATCCTGCATAAAGATTTTAGATTTGGTTATTACAGGACAAACAAGACCAAGAGGGTCGTAAAAACGTGCGATAGCTGACAAGACAGAACGCTTGGTAAGCTTAGAAAGCAGCTCTAAGGGTGAGAGCGAAAACAAAAACTGATCGGAAGCCGGATCCCAGACCAAGCCCAATGTTTTGGTGATGTCGCTACCATCATCAAATTTTAGCAGCGATTCCTTATCTGCATCAGAGACGCCTTGCAGTACTGCAGAGTTGTTTGAGCACCATTTCCGAAATTTGAAACTGCCCGTCGACAGTAGACTAGTAGTCTGATGCATGATCTCCATCACCTCCGGAACTGAACTGCCTCCAGTAATGAGATCATCCACATAGAAATCACGCTGAAGAATTTCGGCACCAATGGGAAATGAGGCCTGCTCATCCATGGCCAATTGGTGCATTGTACGTACCGCGGGAAAAGCAACAGGTTTTGTGCCGTATGTTACGGTATCCAACTTATAGACTTGCACTTCTTGGTGCGGTGTATCACGCCAAAGAATACATTGCAAGAAAGTCTCGGGATCTGCCACCCGTACACAGCGACACATCTTGCATACATCGCCTGTGAGTGCAATTGCAAACGAACGAAACCGTAGAAATGTGTTGAAGAGCTTGCTTTGAATGGTGGGACCTGCCATCAAAACTTCGTTCAATGAGTAGCCAGAAGTTGTTGCCGCAGATCCATCAAACACAACTCTGAGCTTCGTAGTTGTACTATCCTCCTTTAAGACGCAATGATGCGGTAGATAGTACTTGAGTCAGTGCTGACAAGAGAGATGTGATTCAAATCCTTGTACTCCTTTATGAAGGCCGAGTACTGGACCTTTAAATTGGGGCTGCGCTCCAATTTTCTCTCCAAATTTAGAAAACGGTGGCGTGCCTGCTGGTATGAGTCGCCTAGCAACTCAACGCTGTGTTTCGGAGGCAGCCGCACAGAATACTCGCCACTAGGTAGGCGAATAACGTTGGCCTTAAAATGCGCTTCGCACTCCAACTCCTCCTTGGTAGGCAGCATATCCATGTCGATGCAGCTCTCCAGCTCCCAGAATCTGCGTATGAGCCTTTCTATGCGAACATTCGACTCTGTTTCCTCATCTGCTACAGACTGAAATGAAACGAGAGCCGATTTACGGATTTGTGAACCACCTCCTGTTATGATCCATCCCAGGCGAGTCTTCTGAATCATCGGCAATCCGGGAGCCAGTTTGATCTGCCCAACGCAGAGCAGTTCGAAGAACAGGCTGGCGCCGCTCAGCATGTCAACTTGTTGCGGCCTGTTGAAGCTAGGATCAGCCAAATGGATATTAGATGGAATTTTCCAATGCGTCGTATCGACATTAATGTTGGGCTGGTTGTCCGTGATATTCGGAGCCACCAACGCCGAAATGTTGGTTGAATAATCTGACGACCGAGAATCCAGACTAATGTCAACCGCGAATCCATTCGAAATTAAATTTGCCTCACCAAAGCCAGAGACGCAAGTTGTTGTTTTAAATTTTCGCAATTGAAGCTGATGAGCAAGTCGAGAAGTAACTATATGCACCTGCGATCCAGAATCGAGCAAGGCACGACAAGATACCAATGTGCCAGCGTGACTCCTCACGTTGACAACGGCGGTGGCGAGAAGCACAACATCAGGGATGAGATTCTGGGCTGAAATGGGCGGCTGCGGAGATGTGGCAGTCATGACGCTTGGAAATAACGACGATGTTGGCATTTCCGTTATTGCTTGCTACGGATCCTTCAAAATGCAGAAGGCTGTGATGCCTTGCACCGCAGACTCTACAGGATCGAGCAATTAAGACAGAGGGAAAGCTTTCTGGCCTTCTTATGGCGCAGAACTGACGACAGATTTGCGAATTGGGAGCAGGTGTGTATTGAATGGCCCGTGGCATCACAAAATACACAGACTTTCGTACTAGGGTTAGTAGCAACAAAAGACCTTCTATTGTTGTTAGTATTTTTGCTACTCTTTCCCACCTTCCAACCAGAATTGTACACTGCGGAACAGGCTAGTTCCATATTTTCCAACTTCTGACATCGCTTTTCCAGAAATGAAGTGAACTGCTGTAGCGTCGGAACCGTGTCAAATGTGACAGTTTCTTCCCATTTGGCCTGAGTCGCATTGTCCAATCTGTGCAGCAGCGTATGGATGATGACACAATCGGCGATCTGATCCGAATTTCCCATTCCATGTAATGCCCGCACGTGCGCGTTCAGCTTGTCCGAAAACTCTCGCAATCTGGCAGTCGCACCATCTTTAGCCCCAGAACCTCAGCAATGTGTGCCTGAAATATAAGACGTCGATTAAGCAAATCCAATGCCACTGTATAATTTTCCGTCGATATCTCTAAAGAGCGAATCGCATCTAATGCATTGCCCTTGAGACACGAGCGTAAATGCTGCAGTTTTTCCACTTGGGTTAACTCCAAATCCTTGGCGATCATTGTTGAAAAGAGCGACATAAAATCAGCATAATCAGTGTAACTGCCGCCGAATGAAGGCAACTTTAGCTCGGGCAAGCGAGACCGATTTTGGACCACCATAGTTTGAGTCTCTGTAGTCAAGTCATTCCGCATAGTTGACGAAGAGGGCGCTTGAAACTGGCGCTTCCGTAACTCTATTTCCAGCTTGGCAGCTACAGACGCGGGTTTTTTGCCAAACTCCTCATGTAGGATGAAGCTAGCGTCACCACAGTCGAACTCCTCCAAACTACTGAGCGCGCGGTTAAAATTAATCTTCTTATCCTCGAGCAGTTTTACAAGACAGAGCAACTCATCTTCTCTCAACAAACCAATTTTGTCATCTTTTAATTCTCATTCCATTACCTTGAGACTTTCACAAAGATATTCACATGGACCCACTGCAGTGGGTCCACGTTCAATCTGACGCTCACACGGCGGTACAGATGAATCATCACCATCCATTATTAGTGCAGTACTCTCATACGAATGAAATGTAATGCACAACGAAAACACAAGTCTCGGTTTGGCAACGGCAGCAACAACAACACGCACTTCAAATGTTCGGACCGAAAATTGTCATTCGCGCCAAACACCGGCATATAAGCAAAGGCGAATGACCGCACAAAGCAACGCCGCTTGCTTGCGGTTTATATGTACAAAAACTATGCGCTTTGTACAGTCAATTATGTACACATATACGTGCACTGATGCTGCAGCGGTATGTATGTATGTATGCACACTAACTTTGCACACACTTAGTGCTTAGTTAGTACACCAAATATATATCGTTTTGAGCCACAAATTATGGCTTTTCAGGGTCACCGATTTTTTAATGTAAATCACGTCGGGTGTTCACCAAAATGTTGAGGCACCGAGCTTTTTCGGGAGCCTTTTTTAGTCTATGGGTTTTGTCTGAAGCGAGCGTCAGACACGACAATTAAAACAAGAACGATTTCTCTTTAAATGTACATATGTATATTTTGCCGCGCAGGGCCAATTATGTTTGTCTATGAACCGAATTGATATACACGAATTTAAGAGGCCACCAACGCAAATAGTTGAGCCTTTAAACAATATACGCAAAAGTAGAAGTGCGTTGTCTCGTACAACAGCACAGCGAGAAGCGTTAGATTGGCACGGCGAATCTAGGTCAACTAACTTCGATTGCAGCTGCACTGGCAGCTGGAGAGACTAAGAAAAGGATAACAAAAGGAAATGTATAAAGAGAGCAAATATTGAGCGCGATCAAAGCAAACATTATAAGAGTTATTAAACGTTTAGCGCTTCTTGCTTCGCAGAGCAAAGTACAATTTGTATATACGAATAATTATGCGTCTGCTGCGGACGACTGCTCTGCCTGCGTCCGCTGCTTGACCAAACAGCTATAATGAAGCAGAAGGAGACTATTTTGAGTAAAATAAATTGATTTTGCCGAAAAAACCATTTGTTCTGTTTTTTTGTAAAATGTCCTGTTTACTTTGGGACACACCTTGTATGATATATTTTGCATTTTTCTATAGAGAGCGTGGAGGTTTTCCCCCAGCTCTTAATATCTTTTAACATTTTTTTAAATGTATTATTCAGAATTGTTTTGCCTTTACATTTACTAAAAATTAATGATGATGATCCGCATACACTGATAGTTCTATTTTTCTATAAATCAGTATGATGTTATTAAACGATTGGATGGCGATCATGAACAATGCGACTGACAGTGGTGATACTTGAGGGATCCCGTTGTAGAGTGTGTATAATTTTAATAGAAAGTTGTTAGCTCAGACACGAAAGGAGCGATTGGTCATGAACGCCTCTACCAGGTTGAAGATCCTAGGACCTACACCCTAACGGGAGAGTTGATCCAATAGAGTATGCACCCCTACGCGGTTAAAGGCCTTTTCAAAATCAGTTGCCAAGATGGTAACATGATTTTTGGTCGAAAGGGCGCCTGACGCGTAATGGTGGTGGTGCAGGAGGGAATCCAGCGTACTGTGTTTTGGTTTACATGCCGTTTGGTGGGCGCTAATAAAATTGTGATTAGTGATATACCACATAAATCGTTTTGCAAGGATTTTTATACTCTGTACATGAAATGAACAAGAGTATACTTGTATTAGGTTTGCGGGAGCTGAAAAATGTAACAGGAGGCAAGGTAGACCCCACAAAGTATATATATTCTTGATCAGCATGACGAGACGAGACGAGCCGATCTAGCCCTGTCTGTCCGTCTGTCTGTCCGTATGAACACCTGGATCTCAGTGACTATAAGAGATAGAGACACCAAATTTTGCACAAAGATGCCTTATGTGTGTATTCTATACGAGTTTGTTTTATTTTTTTGATTTTCGTCCCCACTTCCCCCCTATGAGGGCTTTCCCGATTTTCCATTCGTACAATCGCCTATATTTCGGAGACTATAAAACCTAGGAACACCAAATTTTAGTCCAAGATGCCTTGTGTGAATACGCAGAAAATGTATACTCCCTCCCCCTCTCCCAAGAAGTTATAGCCATAAATATATTTGCGCTTGAGCAGCGCTGCTGCAGCGCTGCCCGCGGCTGTTGATGATGGTGCTTTGGTTGACTGCACACATGTTTACACAGAGACGAATAGATGCGAATAGGCATACATACACTCACACAGACGCAATTGCTATGTAAATGTGAAATTATACACTATTTACGTGAGTTCGAATACCGAGAAAGGTAAAATCGATCAAAAACTTTGTTTGTAATTCTCTTACTGAAATTTGGGCTCAAGTATCCTATCATAGTGTAGGTGCGCACTAGAAGGGATTTTCAAGCTCGAAAGGGGGGAAAACGAGCTAAAAAGTTTGTTTGAAAAATCTTCAGTTTTCCACCAATCAACTTTAAATTTGATTTTTATAATCTATAAAAGAATACAAACAAAACTGCATACTCGGATTTTGGTTTTTTTTTTTTTTTGTGGTGGAGCTGAATTATTGGGGTTTTAATATTTATTCACCTTTTCAAATAAAAAGTTTGTTTTATCAAGTTTTTCCGATCGATTTCAAATTTGGGGACTGCAATCTACGTAACTAAATCTACAACTTTGCGTTCAAGGATTTTCAAAATATGAATTTTACAAATGCAGGCAGAACAAACAATACAAAATATCAAACAGTTGGGGACAGCTAAGTATACATACACACACACACACACACACACACATACAAGCAGCTGTTCGTGTAGTTGCGTGCAAACGATTGAAATAGCCAAAGCAAAATGTGAGAAACTAATGTGTGAATGTACACACATACATATGTACACATCTATGTACATGTACACATCTATGTATGTATGTATGTTCATTCGTCTTGCACTGACAGAGCTAGAAATGTTAATTAATTAAAAATTATTTAACATTTTTAAAAGGAATTTTTTCTTTTTTCATTAGTAACTTTATGCAGCAACAACAAATTACAAAGAACGCAAATATCAAATAGTTGGGGACATCGTATACACACACTCGCACACAGAACAAGCAACAGTTCGTGTCTATGTATGAAAAAGTAAAGAGAAACATGCATGCATATGTATACACATATGTATGTATGTATGCCTGTGTACGTACATATATAGCATGTATGTATGTACATTCGTATGTATGTATGTATACATTGGACAATCGATATAATGTTCTATGGTTTTAAGTCAAATTTTTAAAACGAACAAGATAGAACGCTACAGTCGAGCAAGCCCGACAGTAAAATAGCCTGTACTCTCCACAAAAAAAAAAATTAAAAAAAATGAATGAATGAATTTATTAATTAAATTAAATTAGAATACATGTTTATGTTCAGTTTTAACAGCATACATTTACATCACGTACCTATGCGTATTTATATGCGTGTATGTATGCAGCACAAAGTTGAACCAAAGCAGCAACAACAACAACAGCTGCGGGCAGCGCTGCCGACAGAGCTGCCGACAGAACTGCCGGCAGCGCATGAGCAGCGATTTTACTTATGGCTATAACTTTCTTCAGAATTGACCTATCATGATGAAATTTGGCACACGGACACATGAGTACTAACTGGATGTACCTACCAAAAATTTCAAAATTCCGAGAATTACGGAAGTTATAAGAAAAAACACGAATTGCGGGGGAGTGGGGGGGTGCATCGAAAAAAAACTCAAACTCGTACTTTCTCGGTCTTAGGAGAATATGGAAACTAAGTTTGGTTATTCTAGCTCTTATACTTTCTGAGATCCTTGCGTTCATACGGACAGACAGACGGACAGACGGACAGACGGACGGACGAACAAGGCTATATCGACTCGGCTTCTCATCCTGATCAAGAATATATATACTTTGTGGGGTCTGCCACGCCTCCTTCTGTGTGTTACATACATGCGCACAAAACTAGTATAGCCTTTCACCCTTTGGGTACAGGCTATAAAAACAACAACAACTGCAAGTCATTGGCTCGCGCTTCTTCTTTCGTTTTGATCATTTAAGCCTGTTAATTTCAAAGGCAAAATGCCAAAAGTTTACAGTTACCGTCGCTAGGCAACAACTGCGTAAGCGATAGTAAAGCAGAAACCGAAAGAGGACCTGTTTCGCGTTGCGGGCAGATGCACATATGTATGTTTGTATATGATTTGTTCTAATTGATCTCAATAAATTATGAGATATTATTTAAATTTTCTGTTAATTGCATTCAAACTTCGATGGAATTATTGATTGTATAACGGATTCAACTATCGATAGTTTTGATGCTCTAGCACATAGATCATCCGACACATGCCCATCTCTGGCATCTTAACTGATCGCATATTTACAGCAACTTACCGTTTTAGTGTTAGCTAACAACGCTACAAATGTATTCTGAACAAATCTAAGAGTCATTTACCGTTAAGGCTATTTTGTGAGTGTATTCATGCAACAACAATCATATTTGGAATTGAAGACACAAATTAGTGTTGAATTAAAAAATGTAATACATACTTATATATGTATAGGCGGATAACGCCTGCATGAAAAATTTAAATGTATGTACATATCAGCGTTGCCGAACGCTCCAATTTTGGCGGGACGTCCCGATTTTTAAATCAAAATTAAATGTCCCGCGTCGGACTTTTCGGGGATAACTCGACCGTGCGTACAACGTGCTGAGGAAGCACACAGTTAAGTCAGGACTGGCATTCGCCCGGTGCGTAACGAAGATATGTACATATGTATGTATGTACATAGTACTTATTGTACTATATTTGCTATTTGAAAAATGTTTAAAAAACTTTAGAGAGCGTCGAAAGAAGAATATCATATTGTAAATAAACTTATAATTATAAGCACATTTTACTTAGCCCAGCAAAGACGGGCAAGACCTGCTAGTTGCTTATAAATCTATTGTGAAGGCTCCGCAGAAGTGAAGTTGCGCAGAGCTCTGCAGCTGTCCAAGAAGAGGACGTACCTAGGACAGGAGAAAAAAAATTAAAAATACATAGTTAATATAAATAATATAATAAATATATGTACACATTAATATAATGTATTATTTAATTATTATGTAGGCAATAAACATAATGAATTAATTTTTATTTGTGTATTGATTTTTCTGTCTGGCAGACAGAAAAGGGACCGGTTCATTTACCAGTCCGATGTTGGCGAGACGGGGAAAATGGTCCGCTTCGTATGACATCGTGTGTAAAAACGAAGGGAGTCTTGGTATGATGTTCGGACTAGTGGTGGTACTCGGCGGACCCCTATTTTCACCGGTTTTGGACTGGTATGCCGTACTGCTGGGTACATATGTATATGTATATACATGCATAAATATGTATCTACATAAAATACATACATGCATATATATATAACAACGACAAACATATGTATGTACATACATAGTCCTCACATAAATGTTCCACCCGCCCACGCTTCATCAGCACACTGAACGTTAAAAACGGGACGTCTGGCAACGCTGATATGTACATAAATTTTAGATTTTGATGCAGGCGCTATCTATCCTGCATGTACATACGTACATACGTATGTATTCAATTTTGAAATTCAATACCAATACATACGTGTTTTCAATATGAATGTTTGTGAGTGTAAAAGGCGTGATTCTGCTTTTGTAAATCGCAAGAATGCATTCAGAGAATAACGCTAAATGACTGCCAGGATTCTTTAGATTACATTTGTAGCATTGTTAGCTGACGCAACCGTTTAACACAAACGGTAAATCGCTTGTAAATATGCGATCAGCTGAGATGCTAGAGATTGGCATTAGGCCCGTCACAGCGCGATCACGTAATTGGCTGTAAAAGTACACGACTCCGTATGCACGGTGAATGGGTACACAAATTGTTCTTTGTAGACCGAATATTTAGGAGAAAATCAATATTTAATTTATGATTGTATACATGTGTATATGGTAGTCCAATTTCCAATGACCGATATACAAGTATGTACATAATATTATTTTTCATAAAATATTAATTTATTTTATGCAAATGTGGCTAACATCAACATTGGTTTTTTTGGGCTATGCGCTCCAAATCCCTTGCTTGTGTCACCCGCCCACGCTTCATCAGCACGCTGAACGGCAAAATTGGGACGCCTGGCAACGCTGATATGTACATACATTTTATTTTTTAATGCAGGCGCTATCTATCATATGCATGTACATACGTACATATATGTTTCAATTTTGAAATTCAACACTAAAACATACGTGTTTTCAATATGAATGTTTGTAAGTGTAAAAGGCGTGTTTCTGCTTTTGTAAATCGCAAGAATGCATTCACGGAATAAGCTTAACGCTTAATATTTCCCAGAATTCTCCAGACTATATTTGTAGCGTTGTTAGCTGACGCAACCGTTTAACACAAACGGTAAATTGCTTGTAAATTTGCTATCAGCTGAGATGCTAGAGATGGCCGTGTGTCTGCTTTTTTCGGCCCGTCACAGCGCGATCACGTAATTGGCTGTAAAAGTACACGATTCCGTACACAAATTTTTCTTTGTAAATCGAATAATTAGGAGAATGTTAAAATATTAATTTATTTTATCCAAATCCCTTGCTTATTTCAACAATAAAATACATATATGTACATAACACAATGTTTTAAGATAGACTTTGTGCAAAAAACTCGAATAAATATTAGAGTATTTCCTAACTTTAAATTATATTTTGGTCGTGTAGTTTTTGTTTTTATCGCACGTTCGTGTCTTTTAGTGCTTTATTGAGTCAACACGAACACGCACGAAATTGGAATATGAAACACGGCACTCGTGTCCACGCAGTGCAACAATATGCCACGAACAATAAAAAGCACCGACTTTGCCCATCTCTGTTTGTGTCTGTGAGTGTGTCGGATACCAAATTTGAAATCGAGCGGACAACATCAATAACACAAACTATCCATTTGAAGAATAGTGAAGAAATATTAAAACACCAATAAGACCAATTTAAACAAGTAAAAAAGCTAAAGTCGGGTGTCCCGACTTTGAAATACTCTGTACATATTGCAATTGCGTCTGTGTGAGTGTATGTATGCCTATGCGCATCTATTCGTGTCTGTGTAAGCATTTTCGCAGTCAACCAAACAGCAACATGAACAACAGCGACGGGCAGCGCTAGAGCAGCGCTTGAGCAATACATATATACATATATACAGACAGACAGGGCTAGATCGACTCGTCTCGTCATGCTGATCAAGAATATATATACTTTGTGGGGTCTGCCACGCCTCCTTCTGCCTGTTACATTTTTCAGCTCCCGCAAACCTAATATATGTACTTCTGTACATTTCATGTACAGAGTATAAAAACCCAATATGCAGTTTTTTATACCCTGTACCCAAAAGGTACAAGGGGATATTAGTTTTGTGCGAGTGTACATGGAACACACAGAAGGAGGCGTGGCAGACCCCACATCTATATATATAAAACAGTTTGTCCTGACTGACTGACTGACTGATTGGTGATCAACAGCCCAAACGGTAAAGGCTAGGAAGCTGAAATTTGGAATCAAGTATCCTTTCATAGTCTAGGTCCCCACTAAGAAGGGATTTTGGAAAACTCGAGCTCCAAAGGGGGAAAACAAGCTCCAACGTTTGTATGAAAAATCTACAGTTTTCATCTGATTAACTTTAAACTTAGTTTGTATGCTCTCAGAACAATTCCAAGAAAAACTGTATACTTGGTTTTTTGATATTTTTTTTGGGGCCTAAAATATGGGAGTTTTCCTGTAAAAAAAATGTTGGGGCACAAAAGCAAACCGCGTCAACAGCCCACAGCCCACACGGTAAAAGCTAGGATGCTGAAATTTGGGCTCAAGTATCCTATCATGGTCTAAATGAGAAGGGAAGGGATTTTGGAAAATTCGTGCTCCAAAGGGGGGAAAAATAGCTCCAAAGTTTGTTTGAAAAATCCGCATTTTTCAACCGATCGACTTAAAACTTAGTTTCTAAAATCAAAAAAAATTAAAGAATACAAACAAAACTGCATACTCGGTTTTTTAAATTTTTTGTTGGAGCTTGAATTATTGGGGTTTTCTTGGGGAACAAAAGCAAACCGCGTCAACAGCCCACAGCCCAAACGGTAAGGGCTAGAAAGCTGAAATTTGGGCTCAAGTATCCTATCAGGGTGTAGATGCGCACTAAGAAGGGATTTTGGAAAATTCGAGCTCCAAAGGGGGGAAAACGAGCTCCAAAGTTTGTTTGAAAAATCCGCATTTTTCAACCGATCGACTTAAAACTTAGTTTCTAAAATCAATTAAAGAATACAAACAAAACTGCATACTTAGATTCGAAATTTGTGTTGGAGCTTGAATTATTGGGGTTTTCTTGGGGCACAAAAGGAAACCGCGTCAACAGCCCACAGCCCAAACGGTAAAAGCTAGGATGCTGAAATTTGGGCTCAAGTATCCTATCATGGTGTAGAGGCGCACTAAGAAGGGATTTTGGAAAATTCGAGCTCGAAAGGGGGGAAAACGAGCTCCAAAGTTTGTTTGAAAAATCCGCATTTTTCAACCGATCGACTTAAAACTTAGTTTCTAAAATCAATTAAAGAATACAAACAAAACTGCATAGATTTTCGAAATTTGTGTTGGAGCTTGAATTATTGGGGTTTTAATATTTATTCACTATTTCAAATGAAAAGTTTGTGTTATAAATTTAGTCCGATCGATTTAAAATTTGGATAATGTAATCTACGTAACTAAATCTACAACTTTGCATTCAAGGATTTTCAAAATATGCATTTTAGAAAAGCAGGCAGAACAAACAGTACAATCAAACAGTTGGGGACAACTAAGAGAAAACTGTCAAAGTAACAACACGTATTTTTGGGTGCTCCTCAAAATATTTGATTTATTTTTAATTTTTGGTTAAAAATTCCGCTCTGATTATTCGCCGCGACAGCGTGACCCAGCTGCACATACACACACTGTGTGTATTATTACAAACTTTGGAAAATAGCAATAAGCAGACAGCGAAAACTTAAAATTTACGCAGCTTAAGCTTGCCTAACAGGCAGCTTATTTGTCCGCTTCCCCCCCACCCCTTTAGACACCGTCCATCATGGACTGGCAAGCCGTGTCTAGCGCTAGGAAAACGAATGGCAGCAAACCGAAGAAGAAAAAGAACTCCTTTCGCCATAGCTATTTCCGTGTACGCTTCAGCCATGCTGCGAACCGCCCGTAAAAAGCTGATATACAAAACCTCAGACATCAGCAGATACCATCACTGGCTGAACTCCATGAACCCGAACCCACCACTGGACACTCCCGAAGATATCGAGACTGCCGTCGAGAATCTCACCACGCAAATTAAGGAGGCAGCGGCACGTGCGGCACCAAGGCTCTCAAACCAGCTGAGAGCTACCAGCAGGGACGTCCACTTTTGGAATCCCCAAGTAATCGAGCTGAAGACCGAGAAACGGCGTCTCCGACGAGTATGGTTCCTCTCAAGAAATCCTAGAGACAAGACCGCTCTTAACAGAGCCACAAAGGAGCTTAAGGAGGCTTTGGCAAACCTGAGGAAGGAGGCCCTTGACAGCTTCGTAGGACAGCTTGCGCCTGGTGACCCTTACCACAATTTGTGTAATGTCACCAAGCACATTAAGCTGCCGCTCAAGAGGATTCCGCCCATTAAGAAACCAGACGACTCATGGTGCAGAACAGAGGCGGAGAGGGCCAACGCATTCGCCGAGCACCTGGAGGGAGTCTTCACACCAATTCTTCGATGCTCTCCCTATGACGCAACGGAAACGGCCAGACTCCTGGATGAACCTCTCGCAGACTCTGAGCCGATTCCCCAAGTTACGGAAGAGGAGACTGCCGAGCTAATAGCTGCAATGCATAACAACAAGGCACCAGGCGATGATGGCATCAATGCAATCGCATTAAAACTTCTTCCACCCACAAGCAAGAAACTCATAACGCTCATATTTAACAAATGCTTGCAAATGGGGCACTTTCCATCATCATGGAAACGTGCAGAGATAGTTATGATACCTAAGCCTGGAAAACCTGAAGCTAATCTTGCCTCGTATCGGCCGATCAGCTTACTGCCAGTACTCTCAAAGATACTCGAAAGAGCATTCTTAAATAGAGTATTGCCGATAATGGACGAGGCTGGTCTGATCCCCGATCACCAGTTTGGATTTAGGCGCTGCCACGGAACCCCAGAGCAATGCCATCGAGTGGTTCAATATATCTTGGACGCTTTTGAAAACAAGAAATATTGCCTAGCGGTCATGCTGGACGTCAAGCAAGCCTTCGATCGGGTCTGGCACCCTGGACTCCTCCTGAAGATTAAAACCGGCCTGCCCCAGCCCTACTTCAAGTTCTTGAAGTCATTCATGGAAGGCCGAAGGTTCGCCGTTAAATGTGGAGAAGCCCGCTCAGGTCTCAAATATATTCGCGCTGGTGTCCCCCAAGGAAGCGTCCTCGGCCCGCTTATGTACAATGTTTACACGGCCGACCTCCCGGTGCTACTGAGCCCCAACATTATGGTAGCCACATATGCCGACGACACGGCCTTCCTCACCGTAGCAGACACCCCAGCAGAGGCCTCCCAGGTAATGCAAGAGCAACTCCATCTGCTTAACTCGTGGCACAAGAAGTGGAATATCTCTGTTAACAGTGATAAGTCCACCGCCACCACCTTCTCCACCCGCTTCGGCAACTGCCCACCAGTTAGCCTCAATGATACTACAATCCCAGAAGAAGACACTCCCAAATATCTTGGCATCACCCTCGACAGGAGGCTAACGTGGAAACCGCACCTGCAGAAGAAACGCCGCCAGGCAGAAGACCGCATTAAAGCGTTCTACTGGCTGATGGGTAGGAGATCCAAGCTGCCGACGTCATCAAAGCTTCTTGTATACAAGGCGATCATCAGGCCAATCTGGACTTACGGTATCCAATTGTGGGGCACCGCCTGTAAAACTAATGTCCGAATTATACAGACATTCGAGAACAAAGCTCTCCGCATCGCCACCAACGCTCATCCTCTGCACGACAACGACACTATTCATGAAGTCCTCAGCTTCCCTTGGGTGAAGGACGAAGTTAAGAAAATCAGCAAGCGGTACATGCAGAGGCTACATGACCACCCCAACAACTTGGCGATGAACTTGCTGGACAACAGCGAACGGACCAGGAGGCTGCTCAGGACCCATCCTCTGGACCTCCCCAGGGACTAGCCGGATACTACAACTACACTCTAAATGAAATAATAAACTGAGAAGTTTATCTTTATCAAATTTAATGATTGTCCATGATGGACAGTTTTAAATAAAATACGATGAAAAAAAAAAATCTATGTACATATGTATCTACATATGTATGTATGTACATTCGTCTTGCACTGACAGAGCAAGAAATTTTAATTAATTGAAAATTATATAACATTTTTAAAAGTAATTTTTTCTTTGTTTAGTGCATTTGGCATTAGGGTTTTCATTAATAACTTTATGCAGCAACAACAAATATCAAATAGTTGGGGACATCACATACACACACTCACATACACAACAAGCAACAGTTCGTGTCTATGTGTGCGGTTCTCTACGTACGGTTGAAAAAGTAAAGAGAAACATACATATGTATGTATGTATGTATGTATGTATGCCTGTGTATGAATATAGCATGTATGTACATTCGTATTAATGTATACATTGGGCAATCGAACACAGTTGTTTGATTGTAAAAAAAAATAATGCTCTAAAAACAACAACAACTGCAAGTCATTAGCTCGCTCTTCTTCTTACGTTTTGACCATTTAATGTTAATTGCAAAGGCAAAACGCCAAAATGTTACAGTTACCGTCGCTAGGCAACGACTGCGTAAGCGATAGTAAAGCAGAAACCGAATAACGGAGCTACGCATATTCTGCTTCGCTTCTGAATTTAAATTTGGACTCAAGTATCGTTTCATAGTATCCATCATAGTGTAGGAGCACACTAAGAAAGGCTTTTGGAAAATTCTAGCTCCAACGGGGGGAAAACGAGCTTTAAAAAATATTAGTTATAGTGGTCATGTTCGTTTAACGAAATAGTTTGTCAAGAACAAGAATGTAACGGACTACTGAACAATTTTTTGTCAAGAACAGAAAATGTTCATTTAAATACCTTAAATGCCTTCCTACTGGTAACCTTTAAGGTGAAAACATATGGGTGCATATGCATAACCTTATGCACACACAAAATAAATACAATTGGAAACATATTGAGCCGGGTTAAGACAGGCAATACCTGCTAGTAGTACATATATTCTTTATCAGCATGACAAGCCGAGTCGATATAGCCATGTCCGTCTGTCTGTCCGTCTGTCTGTATGAACGCAAGGATCTCAGAAAGTATAAGAGCTAGAATAACCACACTTCTCCTGAACCGGAGAAAGGACGAGAAGTGTATATTAGTTTTGTGCGAGTGTACATGGAACACAAGGAACACAAAGTATATATATTCTTGATCAGCATGACGAGACGAGTCGATCTAGCCGTCTGTTTGTCCTTATGAACACCTGGATCTCAGAGACTATAAGAGGTAGAGACACCAAACTTTGCACAAAGATGCGTTTTGTGTGTACGCTGTGCAAGTTTGTTTTTTTTTTTTGATTTTCCCCCCACTTCCCTCCTGTATGGGCATTTCATGCCTTTATACTTAAGTATAGATTTAAGTTTGTTGAAATAATCTGAATTGTAGATATAAGTTGTTTGAATTATCATTGAATTGTAGACTTAAGCCGTAAATGTAAGTCATAAATGTTAATTTGTAATAACAGCTGTTTATGTTAGTCTCTTGGTCGCTGTTAAGTTAATGTCCACATTATGTTATGCGTATGCTAAGCCTTGCATGGCTAGCAATAAAGCACTTGAACTTGGATGATCTGAGCGATCATTTTGGCGCCCCCGGGTGGACTCATCGTGGTGACTTGTTGGACACTGGACATTGGGTCTGGAGTCATTCCTGCCATCTGGTCGTGTATCTGGAGATTTGGTTTGAAACTGTCCTATTTGCGGTAGCTGGCGATGCAGTGCCCAATTCCACAGGGAAGTTATACACAGGTAACGAGTGCAAATTAAATAGCGGCCAAATCTGTCTGATTGGAATTGGCACATACATATGTACATCCATATGTTAATTGTCTATAAAGGCACATATGTATGTGAGTGTATGCGTTCAATGCTTTCGCATGACTAGGCCGCAATTTACATGTTGGCATTCGATTTGTTTGTTACCATATACCATATACATACAGTAAACTTTTAAATAAATAAAGTTTAATATACATTTGTTGGTACATGAGTGCATAATTTTCATTTGGTCATACATACATGCAAATTTGCCAACATACATACATACATACATGTATATATACACATATATATAAATACCTATGTATATACATTTGTGCTTGTACATATGTACATACATATAACTGCTGTACTTTGGACATTTATTATACCAACGTACCGCAAGAATTTGAAAGCGCCAAAGTTAGAGTTCAGCGCGCCTTTCTTCTGTGCCGTTTAATTTTGGATTCTGCCTTTTGCGCTCTCTTCGTTATTGCCGCACTGGTCTAGCACGACGTGCGTCGCTCAGCTAGCTTTCTTGCCAATAGTATACAGTGTATACATTTGTGTATATTTTTGTGTATATTGTGTATATTTTTCTGGACATAGTCCAATTATACATTTATACACTTTAAGTCTTGTGCACACATTTAAAGACTCGCTACAAACATGCCATCAAAGCGCAGCAAGCAAACTTACGGCAAGCTGTCGAATGATTTGGAGTCGAGCAAGTTCGATGCATTATTGCAATCACACAACAATGGTGTCAGAGATATAGAACGCATTAAAGATTCCGTGCAAAATGCCATTAAGCCCATTGAGTCTGTTGAAATGGAGTGCCGGTTGAAAATTGTTATCCAGATATATTGACAGAGCGTTCAATCTGCAGGAAGAGTTGGATCAAATCGATCCGGCCTTAGCCTCAAGAGCAGATTTAGAAAATTTGTGCGTCACGACAGAAACGCTGCTCATGAGTAATAGTGTTCGGCCTAAGCCTCATAGGGATAGCCTGGCAAACTCTACAATGTTTGGATCAGGTTGCCATAGCAAGCAGCTGCCGTCGATGAAACTCCCAAAATTCAGTGGCAATTTATGAATCGCTGTTGTCATTGGGTGATGAGAAGCAAATAGCGAACGTCATCCTCATACATTTGGTTATGGGTAAAGTTGACTCCATCACTCGATCCAAATGGGAAGAGGGCCTTGACTACAGTCAACTTCCATCTTGGGAAGAATGCGAGGCCACTCTTAATAAACGCTACCAGCATCTGTCTGCTGAGGAGGCATCGTCTGGCCGGCCTAAGAAGCCAAGTTCCGATGGGTCAAAAAGGAATGGTAAAACGGCGTTGGCAGTAGCACAGCCAAGTCAGCCATTGACCCCTAAGTGTCCGTTTTGTCAGTCGAATGACCACTACATACAAGTATGTCCTCAATTTTCAGCGATCGCTAGAGATGAGCGTTTTAAATTTGTGAAACGGGTCCAGTTGTGCATAAACTGTTTGCGAAAAGGTCATACGACTAAATCCTGCAAGTCTGGTTGTTTCAGAGTCTGTTCGAAGCCGCATCACACGCTCTTGCACAAGTACGAATATAGTTCGAACATTTCGCAAGCGGCGGCTTCTAGTCACACGTTGGTAGCACAATCGGCAGTACCAACGCAAACGTCGGCGGTAAACCACGCCACGACAGTGACTGACCAAGTAATCTTAGCAACAGCAATTGTTAAGGTAATGGACCAGTCAGGTTCCTACCAATTAGCCAGGGCACTTTTAGACTCTGGTTCGCAGGTCAATTTTATGACCGAGGACTTGGCCAGAGTCCTAAAGCTTAAGAGGGAGCGCAAAGACATTTGTTTATTAGGCATAGGCAAACGAAAGTCTGAAGTACGTCATATCGTTCAAACTTCTATAGCTTCTCGAATTGACAAATTTGAGCTGACGGCAGAATTTGCAGTGTTGAATAACATTTCTTCGTACCAGCCTGAAAAACTGGTAGTAGACGTTGACGTGCCTAACGGTTGTGAATTGGCAGATCCGCAATTCCATCGGCCGCAACGCATAGATCTGCTACTTGGGGCAGATGCATTTTTTGATTTGCTACGAGAAGGGCAAATAAAGGGTACCAGTGACTCGCCGGCTTTGCAATTTACGGCACTTGGCTGGATTGTAGCTGGCCGTTGCCGTTCTGCGGGGTCAACTGAGCTGCCGTCAACATCGCTCGTGAGCTTAAATCAAAGCTCTTTGTCAAATCCAGAATATCAAGAACTAGATAGTCTCATCCGTAAATTCTGGGAGTTGGAAGAAGTTCCAAATTTGTCCGATCAGAGTTTGTACACCCCAGAACAAGTGCTTTGCGAGAAAACATTTCTCGAATCGGTCAATCGCTTACCCTCGGGCAGGCTGACTGTTTCGTTGCCATTCAAATCCAGTCCCAAAAGTCTCGGAAATTCGTATGAGACAGCCTTAAGGCGGTTTTTGGCTCTGGAAAGAAGAATGGCAAAGCAGCCTGATACACAGTCGATGTACGTTACCTTTATGAAAGAGTACATTTCGTTGGGCCATATGAGTGCCATTGAGAACAGTGTACCGAGAGAGCCGCATTATTTTATACCGTACCAATGCGTGCTAAGGCCACAAAGCACATCAACAAAGTTGAGAGTCGTTTTCGACGCGTCTAGCAAGACGTCGTCACAATTGTCTTTAAATGACATCCTGATGGTTGGTCCAACCATACAGCCATGTCTATACTCAACATTGTTGCGATTTCGACTTCATCCATTCGCCCTGTCGGCAGACATTGCAAAAATGTACCGACAAGTCGAAATCAACGAATCGCATCGCAATTTCCAACTTATTATTTGGAGAAGCAACTCCACTGAACCACTCCAGTTGTATCGTTTAATGATACAAGATGATCTGCTATCTGGAGCAGACACAGTGGAAGAATTGCGAATGCTACGGAATGAGCTAGTTTCAGTGCTCGAATCATTCGGTTTCACCCTAACGAAATGGGCATCAAATTGTGAAACATTTAAAGCGTCGCCTTCTGACGAAATGGTGATCGGCCATCAGGAGGATACGAAGACGTTGGGGCTCATTTGGAGCCCGCGTGAAGACGCTTTTAAATATTCGATGTCGAACATGTCGATAGACATTGCCCCCACCAAGCGCTCGATTTTATCGTTTATATCCAGGTTATACGACCCTCTTGGTTTACTTTGTCCGATTATCACTCGACCAAAAATTCTGATGCAAGAAATTTGGCTTCAAAAATCCGCTTGGGATGACCAAATTCCCGACCATTTACTGTCCGACTTGCAGTCAATTGCGCAGTCATTTTGTGAGATTGAAGCTATACGCATTCCCCGATATGTCGGCGTCACCAAAGGCACAAAGTGTCAGGTTCATGGCTTTGCCGTCGCATCGACAAGGGCTTATGGGTGCTGTATTTACCTGCGAATTGAGCGAGAGCACACAGTAACTGTGAATTTGCTGACTGCAAAGTCGAAGGTAGCGCCTCTGAAGACAAAGTCGGTGCCACGCTGAGAATTGTGCGCAGCACAGTTGCTAGCAAATTTGTGGGAGAAAGCTCGGCATCTTCTCCATGTGCCTGTTGACCAAATCGTATTTTGGTCTGATTCAGAGGTAGTCCTGCATTGGTTGCAAACTCATCCTTCACATTTGAATACATTTGTCGCCAATAGAGTTGCTACCATACAGGAATTGACATCAGACGCCACTTGGCGCCATGTACCGATTGCAAAAAATCCAGCTGACTTAACTTCGCGTGGTTGTACCACTGCAGAATTGATTGATTCACATTGGTTTGGTGGTCCAAAGTTTTTACAGAATGACCAGAACCTTTGGCCAACTAATTCTCACATTAAGTTGACCGAAGAGCAATCAGTGCTGGAGAAGCGGAAGAATGCGACGGTTCTCATCGCGGCCGATAATGCTTCAAATCCAATTTTGGATTTAATTGAAAGGTCGTCGTCGTACTTAAAAATTCTCCGCATAGTGTCGTACATGTTTCGATTTATAAACGGAAAGGGGTCAGGACACATATCGCACTTCGCCTTTTTGGCTATTGTGCACGTGATCCAGCATACTGCTCTCGCAGCCGAAATAGTCAAATTAGACAAGTCGGTGATCCTGCAACCGTCGTACCAAAAGCTTAATCCATTTCTGAGTCCGTATCAGTATGGAAAGCGAACTTTGATGGTGGTACGAGTTGGTGGCCGTTTACTCAAAGCGCCGTTGCCCCACAATGCGAGATTCCCATTACTCATGCCAAAGGGATGGCGATTTGTTAATTTATATCTGCGATACTTGCACCTTACCAATTGCCATGCAGGCCCTCGTGCGCTCTTGGCTATTCCTCGCCAGAATACTTGGCTGGTAAACGCTAAGCAAGCGTGCAACGCAGTGGTTCGGCAGTGTGTGCATTGTTTTCGATACAAGCCAATACTAGCCAACCAAATAATGGGAAATTTACCTGCTGATCGGCTACATGGATGTAGGCCGTTTGAAATCAGCGGAGTGGACTCTTGTGGTCCAATTCCTGTCACGCTCGGGATACGTGGCAGAGCGCCAGTTAAGATGTACGTTGCCGTCTTTGTATGTTTTACGTCCAAAGCTGTGCACATTGATATCGTTTCTGACTTGACTGCTAATTCTTTTATAATGTGTTTATCCAGGTTTGTGGGTCACCGTGGAGCAGTCAAGCGGCTATATTGCGACAATGCCACCAATTTTGTGGGTGCAGCGCTCTTGCTGGAGGAGTTCCGGGCTACTTTCATCAGCAACCAGGATGCCATCAGGTCGTATGCTGCCACCAAGGGAATAACGTTCCAGTTTATTCCCCCTCGAGCGCCGCATTTCGGCGGCCTATGGGAAGCGGCGGTAAAGTCGGCAAAGGGGCTCCTCCTCAAGGCAATAGGAAGCGCCAAGCTGCGGCAGGACGAGCTAGCAACCGTACTGGTAGAGGTGGAGGCCATCCTCAATTCGCGGCCAATCGTGGTGGACGGAGCCAATCCCAACGACGGCGAGGCGATAACTCCAGCTCACCTACTCGTAGTTCCGCCTACGCTCGTGCCGCTGCCAACCGGGTCAGGGCAGCCCGTGAGAGACGACAGGCTGACCTACTTGCAACGCTGGCAGCTGATCTCAGGCATCAAGCAGCGGTTTTGGGCAGACTGGTCAAAAGACTACCTGCTGAGCCTGCAGCAGCGCCAAAAGTGGGCAGTGGGTCGGCCAGATCTGGAAACCGGAACGATCGTACTCGTACACGAGGACAACGCGCCGCCTCAGCAGTGGATGCTGGGAGTCGTCCAAGAGGCGATAAAAGGCGCAGATGGAAAAGTGCGCGTGGCGATAGTACGGACGAAGGCAGGAGAATTTAAGAGGGCAATTCATCGCTTGGCGCCTCTGCCAGTCGAGCTGTTTTGAAGCGAATCGCTTCAACGCGGCCGATGTATGGGCATTTCATGCCTTTATACTTAAGTATAGATTTAAGTTTGTTGAAATAATCTGAATTGTAGATATAAGTTGTTTGAATTATCATTGAATTGTAGACTTAGCCGTAAATATAAGTCATAAATGTTAATTTGTAATAACAGCTGTTTATGTTAGTCTCTTGGTCGCTGTTAAGTTAATGTCCACATTATGTTATGCGTATGCTAAGCCTTGCATGGCTAGCAATAAAGCACTTGAAAATTGGAAGTCGATTTGTGCAGTTTACTTTTTTTCGTTTCGGTGCTCTTCATACACAAGCCAGTGCGTTCGTGCATATAAGTACAAGGGTACTTATATACACACATGTTATGTATGTGACCGGTCAGTTCGTTCACTGTCACACGAACTGGAGTCAGTTGGTTCGTAGACGTCTGTCACTTCACATCGCCCCGCGCAGCGATCATAATCAATACATATTATACCACACAATTGTTCACCAGCTGCAATTATTATATTCAATAAACAATACTACATAAGCAATGCGCGCATATCTAAAACTGGCGACGAGGATGGGATAAAATAAAATATTTAGAGTGCGTACATTGTTTAAAAGTTATGTGTACATACGGCTGTACATACCTCAGTGCATAATTACCCAACAACCGCGTGTTCACGAAATTGGTGCGAAAGGAGAACTCGCAAAAGACATACATACGTTACCGAGTGAGCGAAAAGCAAGCGGGGTGAAGAGGAATCGATCAAATTCCATATTGTATGCAGCGTGGTCATTGTTGTGCGTAGCCGCAAACATACCAAGAAAAGTGCAGTAATTCGGAGTAACTGTTCTGCTGATAACGCATGGCTAGTCTAGAGAACAGCGAGCAAGCATCGAGTAGTAGCGACGAGGCAGTTGTTAAAAGTGAAGGTGGAGAATCACATGTTACTGATCGAGTGAGTGCAAAAATTACTCACATGGCCTGGGTTGGAAGTCTGGAGCCGTTCGACTTGGGTCATCCGCACAAATGGTCAACGTATATGGAGCGCTTTAATTTGTTCCTGCTGGCCAATGATGTTAAAGAGGAAGAGCGGAAAAAGGCGGCATTTCTTACGCTTGCCGGAGCGCCCTTATACGACCTTTTGACATCATTGGCATCTCCTAAACAGGTCAGTGAATTGAAATTAGCCGATATTTACAAAACTCTAACCGACCATTTGTCTCCACGTCCCTCCGAAATCGCCGCATTCTACCACTTTCACAAACGAGACCAACACGTGGATGAGTCCGTTAGCAACTATATGGCAGCACTTCGTACATTAGCAGTCGATTGCAAATTTGGAGCGGCGTTAGATCGGATGTTGCGCGACCGATTCGTATGTGGGTTAAGAGATGAAGGTCTGCAGAAAGGGTTCTTGGCAGATAAGGATTTGACTGTGCAACGAGCCTTAGAACGCGCCATGTCTAATGAAGCAGCAGCGATCAGTGCCATGGCTATTAGACAAACTGGCGACGCCGTTCATATTATTAAGATGAATCGTTACCGGCATTCTCAGCGCGGTACAGTCAACAACAAATACGATGGACAAGTATGTGGCGGCTGCGGAGGCCGACATTCCCGCAAGCAGTGCCCCCACCATGATACTGTGTGCCATGCCTGCGGTCATAAAGGGCATCTTAAACGAGTCTGCCGTAGCCCTGACGCAGCGAAGTCGACTAGATCTATATCAACACCCAACTCACAGCAAAGACATCGAGGGATGTCAACACACAGATCGTCTCGTGGAGAATCTGTCAACAAAATCGTGCCGTTGGTAAATCAGAAGAGGTCAATTTCTCTTGTCATCAATGGGTGCACGTGTTCTTTTGAAGTGGATTCAGGGTCGCCAGTGACCATAATGACGGAAACCACGTTCAACAATATCTGGGCTCAAGGACAGCCAGATCTCGCCAAGTGTGACTTAGACCTAACGGATTATCAACGCAACCAAATTCCGATTAAGGGTGTCATTGATGTGTCAATTCGTTACAATTGTCGTAAGATTGACAATCTGCCACTGATCATCGCCAATGTAGGAGGCTCAAATTTGGTAGGATGCAACTGGTTCGACGCACTGGGCATACGCATCGAAGGCGTGTTTGCAGTCAACAGTGGCGTCAACATAAAATCCGTGCTCAGTGAGTATGAGCATTTATTTGCTACAGAACTGGGGCGCCATAACGGTCCGCCAGTTACACTGCATATCGATACGAGCGTCGCCCCTGTGCGTCTGTCACCTCGCCGTATACCTTTCGCAATCAAGGGTCTGGTCGAAGAAGAGATCGAGCGATTATGCAAACAAGGCATTTTGGAGCCAGTAGAATACTCTGACTGGGCAACACCAATCGTGCCAGTCGTCAAGAAGGATGGATCCATACGCATCTGCGGCGACTATAAATCAACATTAAATAAAGCAATCAAACCTCATTGCTATCAAATTCCAGGCGTCAATACCCTATTAGCTTCGATCGAAGGAGGATCGATTTTTGCAAAAATAGATTTAGCACAAGCTTACCAACAGCTTGTAGTCGATGACAATTCAGCATTGCTTCAAACGGTATGCACACATAAGGGAGCATACAAAGTAACACGGCTACAATTTGGCATATCATCAGCGCCAGGGATTTTCCAGAGTTTCATCGAGAATCTTCTACAAAATATCCACGGCGTTTTGCCCTATTTTGATGATATAGTCGTAATGGGAAAAACAGAAGAGCTTGCGGAAAGGCTCATACAAATGTTCTCGCGTTTTGACAAGGCAGGGTTACGCCTACGCAGAGACAAATGTCAGTTTGAAGTGCCATCAATAGAATTTTTGGGCTTCAAGATCGATGCATGTGAAATTCGGCCAACTACTGACAAGGTAAAGGCAATTCACGACGCACCAGCACCCAACGACAAGAAGCAATTACAGTCATTCTTGGGACTGCTAAACTTTTACCATGCATTCTTGCCACAAAAAGCAACCGTGGCGGAACCTTTGCATCGCCTCCTAGATAAGCATGCGCGTTGGAAATGGGACGGAGAACATCAGAGAGCTTTCGAAGAACTAAAGAGTTTAGTTACATCGAGCGACGTGTTAGTACACTACAATGAGGAACTACCATTAATACTAACATGTGACGCATCGCCTTACGGACTCGGAGCAGTCCTAAGTCATAAATTACCAGACGGCACTGAGAAACCAATAGCGTTTTATTCTAGAACGTTGTCAAAAGCTGAACGGAACTACTCGCAAATTGATAGAGAAGCCGTAGCGCTTATATCAGGAGTCAAAAAATTCCACAATTATCTGTATGGTCGTTCTTTTACGTTAGTTACAGATCATCGTCCACTATTGGGAATTTTCAACGCGTCGAAAAGAGTACCGGATGTCATTTCATCAGTTATGCTGCGAAGATCAATCTTTCTCAATGCCTATAGTTATACACTGATACATCGTGCTGGATCAAAAATTGGAAATGCAGACTTCTTGAGTCGTTGTCCAGTACCATCAGAAGTAGAAACAGCAACTAGCGAGGACGTATTAATGATTGAACTGGTAGCAAAGCCAATCGTGAGTGCTGAACTGATTGCGTCCCAAACTTCGAAAGATATTAATCTCTCGAAAGTTTTAAACTGGGTGTTAAGGGGATGGCCCAGCACCAAAATTGACCCTTCGAGCAAATTATATCCATTCTACTGCCGTCGTAATGAACTCTCTGCTAATAGAGGAGTTATTGTATGGGGGAACCGCGCAGTGATTCCGCCACCTGCTCGAGAAGCAATTTTAAGCGCACTTCATTCGCCACATCCAGGCATTGTGAAAATGAAGGCATTGGCCCGCAGTTATGTATGGTGGCCAAACATTGATGCAGACATCGAGCTCGTTGTAAAAGGGTGCATGGAATGCCAGCACAATCGCAATGAAAAAAAGAAAACTGCAACTCACCACTGGGAGTCAGCCAAACGCCCCTGGTCGCGTCTTCATGTCGATTTCGCTGGACCGTTCTTGGCCAAGGTATTTATTTTGGTCGTGGACTCATATTCGAAATGGCTCGAAGTCGGCGTGGTCAGCTCAACCTCAGCAGCTGCCGCCATCAAATTTCTCCGACAGCTGTTTGCCACCCATGGGCTGCCAGACGAGTTGGTATCAGATAATGGAACAGCGTTCACGTCGGAAGAATTCAAATTGTTCATGGAGAACAACGTTATAAGGCACATACGCTCAGCTCCATTTCACCCGTCTACTAACGGACAAGCAGAGCGGATGGTACAGAGTACCAAAAACTATTTGAAGAAGTTTGGAAAGGACCAAAACATTGATCTGAGCTTGGCCAGATACTTATTTAATCAGCATTCAACCCCACATGCTACTACAAATCGCTCGCCAGCAGAGCTATTATTCAATCGCGGGCTTAAGTCATACTTTGACAAGATACAGCCGCATGAAATAACCTTTGGTAAGGTCGTCGATTCCGGTAATGCTAAACCTCTCATTACAGGTAGTCCAGTTTGGGTTCGTTATTATTCACCTGGACATAAATGGATTGAAGGCGCAGTAACCGATCAAACTGGCCCAATCTCGTACAAGGTACGCCTATCCGATTCTAGAGTCGTCCGGCGACATCAAGATCAACTTCGTAGTCGTGTCAGCCCAGCTAATGTGTCCGACTGCGAACCTAAAAACACAGAAGCAACTATTTCGTCGTCTAGTGATACCGAGCCAAGTATGTCCGATGTGGAAACTCAAAATGGATCAGGAGCCTTACAGCCTGAAGTTGCAACGCCCTCATCGGCAACACCACGAAGATCTCAACGGAAGAGGCAGGCCACTCAATTCTATGCTGCCACTGGGTGTTAAGGGGTGTTATGTATGTGACCGGTCAGTTCGTTCACTGTCACACGAACTGGAGTCAGTTGGTTCGTAGACGTCTGTCACTTCACATCGCCCCGCGCAGCGATCATAATCAATACATATTATACCACACAATTGTTCACCAGCTGCAATTATTATATTCAATAAACAATACTACATAAGCAATGCGCGCATATCTAAAAACACATATATCTTTGATTTGATCGTCGCGACGAGGGACCCCTTAACTTTGCCTACCGGCAACTTTGGATGATCTGAGCGATCACCCCCATTAGGGGTTTCCCGATTTTTCATTCGTATAATCACCTATATTTCGGAGACTGTAAGACCTAGGAACACCAGATATTAGTCCAAGATGCCTTATGTGAATACGCAGAAAATGTGTATTGTGGAATTTCCGTCCCTCCCATCTCTCCCATGCAAATCGCGATTTCCTCAAACTCCCGTAATTCTTGAAATTTCGAACTAAAATTTTGCAAATACCCCAATTAGTAATTATGTGTCCGTATGCCAAGTTTCATCATTATGGATCGATTTAACAAGTTATAGCCGTAAATATATTTGCTGCTGCAGCGCTGCCCGCGGCTGTTGTTGATGCTGGTGCTTTGGTTGGCTGCTAACATGCTTACACAAACACGAATATAAGAGCATAAACATACATACACTCACACAGACGCAATTGCTATTTATGCATTTATACACCCTTTACGTGAGTTCGAATACCGAGAAAGGTAAAATCAATCATTGAATTTTTTTTTATTTTCTTAATTTTTTTTTTTTTATAATTATTGTAAACATATGTACAGAGTATTTCAAAGTTGGGACACCCGACTTTAGCTTTTTTACTTGTTTTAATCAGGGGAGGAGGGAGATAGGCCGGAAAGATGCTAATTTGTTAGTTGGTTTATCGGGCTTCGGAACTGGGATAATATTAGCAGACCACCATACATGAGGGTAGGTACCTACTTCAAGCATTATGTTGTAAATTTTCAATAGCCTATTCTTCGACTCTATTGGTAAATTCCTGAGCAATGGGTAAGATATACGGTCATTACCCGAGCTGTTCCCTTTAGCATGGTGTAGGGCCAATTCCAGCTCAATAAGAGTGATATTGGATTCGATGTGGAGTGCTTTCGGAGATAGGTTGGTTCTAGAATATTGTTGGGATAGGAAGTGATCCTTGCATGATTTGTACTCCTGAGAGAACTTTTAATCTTTGGAGTAGTTGGACCATGTACTTCCAAAGGCATTGGCAATATCGATTGATGAGTGAAGTTCTTCAGCTCTATCTATTATAACCTTAAGTTGGGAAGGCGGCTTTCCTATCAGGGTGTTTATACCAGCCAATACTTTCTTTGTTGTGATAAAGGGCATTATTTTGGAAGTGTATGCCCCGAAACTTTCCCGTTTGGCCTTTTTTGCTGCTTTTTTAAACAATGCATTGGCTTGTTTGTATGCTATTAAATTGCCGATGGATTGAGTGTTCTTATATTTGTGCCACAGGTGCTGTTTCTGTTTTCTCAGTGCTTGAAGCACTTTGTACGGAAATTAGGCTTCGTTTGGGGTATTGCTACATTAGCCGCTGCTTTAATTGCCCTTGTTATTCTAGCTGCAAACAGGTTTAAATCGTTTGTAGTTGGAAAACCGAAGTGTTGTTTGCATACTGCCTGGAAGATTTTCCAGTTGGCTTGATCCGTGTGGTACTTGATCATTGGATGAGTCCCTTTAGTTTTAAAATGTGTCTGAATAACCGTCGATATAGTGAAATGATCACTCACATGTAAATTATGGGCAAC
Organism: Scaptodrosophila lebanonensis; assembly: GCF_003285725.1. NCBI lineage: Eukaryota > Metazoa > Arthropoda > Insecta > Diptera > Drosophilidae > Scaptodrosophila > Scaptodrosophila lebanonensis. The sequence continues at coordinate 1,644,906 of NW_022060580.1, read as the reverse complement.
CGATCATTTGCAGCGATTGGAGCAATGACGCTGAGGCTATTTTTAGATCGAGTGGGTTTATTAGATAAGCTCTATAGGTGTTAAAGATAGTGATATTGGGTTGTGAGAGGATCTCAAATTCAATAGAGCACGTGTTGTTGTTGGGATGAATTGTATTGTGTGGAATGTTTTTGCGAGTAAGAATTCCAACCCCTTGTTTAGCATAAAGGTTGTGTGCAAGGTTAGAGGGGTGATGCGAGAGGTTGCCGAAATTGGTCCGACAGAAGTTATAGGTTGTGCTTGGTTTTTATTATGCTTTTCTTTTTCGCTTTGATTATTAGCAGCGCTGCCCACTGAAGAGTACGATGCGGTATTATATGGTTTTGGTCCCTTTTGTTTGTAAATGGCTTTTGCATTAGTTTTGATTTTGAGGATTTTATTTTTGTTGCTGGTACTTAGGGCACTGGCGAGAGGAAGAGGGGTGTTCTTCCGAACAATTTACACATTTGGTCCGTGTGCAAGTGGTGGGAAAGTGCGGAGGTAGAGCACAGTTTGCACGTGTCGGTGGCTTATCACAGTGCTTCGCTGTGTGGCCAAGCAATTGCATCTCATTGAGTTAGGTGTGTATTGACCGAATGCCATCATATACTAATTTGGGGTGGGAGGTTATAACACTCGAAAGTTAATAGCATGACACCGCTTGGCTTAGAAACACTATCGTATGTTTTGGTAAACTTATGAATGGCAGTTAACTTTTGGGGGCTGAGTTCTTTAACTATATCTTCGTCCGGAATATCAGCAAGGTAGGGCGCGTAAACAGTACAAAGCTGAGTACTTCATTAAACTTGCATGTAATATCGCAGATCCCAGTTAGCACGGTTGTGTTAATGAACTTCTCGGCTTCAGCTTGAGATTTTACTAGCATTAGTAAGTTTCCATCTCGTAAGTTAGAGATGGATATTATTAGTGGATATCATGCACGGCCATGCAGCAGAACTGTGATATTTGTATACCCTGTACCCAAAGGGTAAAAGAGTATACTAGTTTAGTGCGAATGTATGTAACACACAGAAGGAGGAATGGCAGGCCCCACAAAGTATATATATTATTGATAAGTATAACAAGACGAGTCGATACAGCCATATCCGTCTGTCTGCCTGTATGAGCGCAAGGATCTCAGGAAGGTAGAATAAACAAACTTGGTATCGAGTTTTCCCTAAGTCCTAGGCAGGTCAAGTTAATTTTTTTTATTCAGATACACCCTCCCCCCCACTCTCTTGCATTTGTGTTTTTTTTTTCCGTAATTCTTGGAATTACGAACTAAAATTTGGTAACACATCCCGTTAGTGATTATGTGTCCGTATGCCATGATGACCTACCACCATGACCTACCATAATGGTCAATTCTGAAGAAAGCTATAGCCATAAATAAAATCCCGTCCCGCAGCTGTTGTTGTTGTTACTGCCTTGGTTCAACTTTGTGCTGCATACATACACGAAAATAAACACACATGGAAACGATTCTGATGTAAATGTATGTTATTGAAACTGTACATGAACATGTCCCCACTTTTGTACATATGTATTGAATAATTTGAATTTAATTTAATTAAATAATTTAATTAATAAATTTTAGAAATAGTTTAAAACTAAATTTGTTTTCGTTTTTTCGGTATTTAAGAGTTAGCTCGCTCGACTTTAGCATTGCTTTCTTGATGTTGGTTATGTTCGTGAATAGACCGCAAAGGGAAAAACGGTTAACAGTTATTTCCAAGCTCTGTTTTTAAGTCATTTGAGTTATAGATTTAAGTTGCCTCATTTTAATGTAACAGCTGTAAATTGGTTCTCTCTCGCTGTTAACATAAGGTCCACAAATTTGTTATGCGTATGCTAAGCCTTGCATGGCTAGCAATAAACGCTTAAAAGTTGGAAGTCGATTCGTGCAGTTCTTTCGTATTCTTTCTTTCGGTGCGTTTCAGTGCAAGTCAATTCTAAATTGTATATAAGTCTATAATCGGCTTATATACATACACTTTGTTTTGACCGTCGCGACGAGGGACCATTTGTTCTTTGCCTACCGGCAATTTTGATTGATCTGAGCGATCACCATGCTCTGCCTGCAGATCCGCCCGCAGCTCTGCTGCTTTGGGAGACACGATTCTGATGTAAATGTATGCTGTTGAAACTGTACATGAACATGATTCCACTTTTTATACCCTGTACCCGTAGGGTAAAAACGGTATATTAGGTTTGTGCAAAGTATGTAACATGCAGAAGGAAGCACCTCCGACCCCATAAAGTATATATATTCTGAATCAGCATGACGAGAGAAATGGATCTAGACATGTCCGTCCGTCCGTCTGTCCGTCCGTCTGGATTAACCCAAGGATCTCAGAAACTATAAAAGCTAGAATAACCAAAGTTGGCATCCATATTCTCCTAGGTCCGAGAAAGGACGAGTTTCTTCTTCTTCCTCTTTTTGCTGCTGCTTTGGGCGCATAAAACTCAATGACGGAAGTTTACCTGGGTACAGGGTATTACACTGTCGGGCTTGCTCGACTGTTGCGTTCTCTCTTGTTTATATATGTATTGAATAATTTGTATTTAATTTAATTAATATAATTTTTTTAAATTAGTTAACAAAATTTTTTTTCAATTTTTTTTATAGTATAGTTTATTTAAGAGTTGAGATCGCTCGACTTCAGTATTCCTTTCTTGTTTGTATATTGGTAAGAGGAGCCCTTATAATTATTCATCCATGATTGTTGGCTAATGAAATGGTTGAAAAGAATAGCTAGAAAATGGTTATCGCATTCGGCTATCGGGCGTGAAAATGGCTTAGAAAACTGCTATAAATAGCTAGAAAATGGCTAGAGAAACAACCCAATAAAATAGATAAAAAATCCTCTAGAAAATGGCTAGAACCGCCACTATAAAAAGCAATAAAGAAAAATAGGAACAAAAATAGATTTAAAAGAAACACAGTAACCGATGGTGGGCGATTAAGCTTTCAAGAGCCTCAGACAACGCAGTTCTATTTCGCAAAAAAAATATTTCTGGAAAACTACACCAAACAGCGAATCATAACTTACCAGGTAGTCATAAATAAACAGAAGACACATCAGCTGCTGAAGATTGCGGACTTATTTTAATGCAGTGGTGCTTCTTTTGCCTTCCAGTTCTCTTTCCATTATGTTTGGGCAAGTGGCACCATCCAGACGCACAAGCAGGGTGTCGATCGTGATCGCTTACAAAAACAAAATACATGCAGAAGTCACCAGTCATACGAAGATTAATGCAAGAACAAAATACACGTAGTGCTGGTGTCGATTTTCAGAAGCTGATTTTGGTTTACATTCATAATTTCAATTTCTTCAGCTGGGGTACTTGCTGTTCATTTTTGTACGCCTGTTACCGTGTTATTGGTGTACTTAAAAAACGTAGTTCAATTTGGCATCAAAAATCAAAACTACAATATACAACTGGGGGCCTCGGTGGCGTAGTGGATAGCGCATGCGCACACCAAACAAGAGGTCGTGGGTTCGAGCCCCACTCATGGCGAGAGCATGACCTAAATTTTCTCCTCTCGAAAAAACCCTCCTAAACTCATGCCTTCAACGTCGTGGTCATCTATCCACCCAAAAACACATCCACCCACGCTATCTGGACTGCACAATAAGTTAAACCCCCCAAGACGCCTCTCCCCAGCGGCGACAGGTGGCAGCCCCACCACTGGGATAAGTCGCATCTGGCCAATCACCAGGTCGACTGACAACTACATTATTATGGAAACTACTACAAGACAACTGAATCCAAAAAGGACTCCCACTACTTCGATGTCTGATGTCAGGGATGGCGCTGGAACCCCCAAGGAAAGCAGACGGGATCGGCAGACCTAAAAAAAAAAAAGACGGCAACCTGGCGGCGGATGCACCCTTCAGGAATTCTCCCAGAAACAACAACACCACATGGGACACAGCCAGACAGACGGCTAGAAGTTAGAGTGTTAAGATTGGAAAAAATGTCCTTGTAGTAGCCCTAAGCTCCCAAGTGGAGTACAAAGGAAATATAAAACAATATACAACGGCTCTTAAAAATTATAATCTACCAGGTAGTCATAAACAAGCAGAAGGCAAACCAACTACTGACAATTGCGTCATTTTAAGGCAGCGGTGGGCACGAAGTCTTTAATCGGGAGCACAACAACATCTAAAACAAAAATGGTAGAGTTATGAGTAAAATTTAAGGATTGAAGGAAAATCGAGCAAGGACACACGCACCACGTTTATTTTTGCATCATTCAGTTTGTGAGTCTGTCTGGCACCGTTACACAAAACCTTGCCGATCCAGCAGACAAGACCGTGTCATAAGAAGCTTCACTTCCAAAATAAAGACAAATACGTTAGTCTTGGATCATTACGATAACCGTGATAATACTTTGGAAGCGAAATCAAACAATGACAACATCGATGGTGTAGATTAAACACCATATGTCTGAAATGCATAATGTGTAATCTGAAAATGTATATGATTTTATATTATATTTTTTTAACTAACTTCAATTTCAGCTTACATGCTAATCTAATCCTAAGACGGCGAAAAAAGGGCGCGAGGCGATGTCCGCAAAACGACAGCACTCGCGCTCTCTTTTCGCCCTAAGCTAAAATCCAAACATTTCTCTTAAACTGTCCTAATCTAAAGTAGCATTTGCGCCAACACCAGCCCCCTTGAAGGGACATCGTCCTTCAACATGCAAATTTGACACCTGCCTCCCATAGACAGCCGAAGTGAGGTGCTCTAGGTGGTATGTACGCAAACTCGCATCCTTTTTTTGATGCGAATTCGCGTACGCCTTCCGCTTCCTTCTCCAACTCGCCCGGAACTCCTGCAGCTTCCGGTCGGCTCCTACGAAGTTCGTCGCGTTGTAGACCTTCCGTGGGACGCCTTTCCTTCCGACGAACCTTTCAAAAGCCAAGAGAAAAGCATCAGTGGTTAGATCTGACACAAGCTCTAAGTGAACCGCTTTCGAGGCAACACAAACAAAAAGAGCCACGTATGACTTGTACGGTGGCTTGGATACGGAGCGTTGTGCTTATAGGGCCACAAAAATCAACACCACATACTTCGAATGGGTGGAAAGGCTGGAGCCTGTCTGCTGGAAGATTTCCCATTACTTAGGAGGCCAATCGGGGCTTCCATTTGAAGCAGAGGATGCACGAACGTACTGTTCGGCGACACACTTCCTGAGCGTTAAACAGCCTAACTCGCTCACGAAGCAGACTCACCAGCAGTCTTGGGCCAGCATGGCAATTTGACACATGCAAATAAAATACATGTGATCTTATGAATTGCAACTTTTTCGAAAACAACAATGGAAACTTGGCTTCGTACGGGATAGAAGCATTAAATAATCTTCCCCCCACTCAGCAAGGAAAACAAGAAACCGTCTTCTTTAAATTGATGTAAAAATGAACTCAGACGCTGTAAATTAGCGTGGAGTGTTATCTTTTTTCGAACTTTGTCGATTTCGTCATTGTCCTGGACGACTAGAACCATTCTTTAGAATACAGAATTGTGTTCGCTTGGCTTGGCTATAGGATCAAACGGCTTCGAGACTTCACCTTTGTATAAATCGAAAAACCCAAACGAACACCCTCAGCAATTTTGAATGTGACGAGTAGCTATCGATAGCTTCGAGAATGTAATTGGCTTGCCGATCTGCGAGTAAAACTACAGCAGACTTACGAATTTCTAGGGCAGCTGAATTTTTGTGCGGCTCGAAGTGAGCATTCACAGGCCAATTTTCTTCCGATTCCATGAGGAAGGCCCTGTAAACCAAATGGATCTACGCAACTCGTCTACATTACATCCTCTGGACACGATGTCTGCTGGGTTGGATTTCGTTGGGAGATGTCGCCACGTTGCATTCTCGGAACACTCTTGGATTTGAGAAACCCTGTTCGAAACGAACACTGACCATGCCGATGGATGTGACTTGATCCAGTGGAGCGTTATTTCCGAGTCAGTTCACATGAATATCTTGTCTATTGGAAAATTAAGCAACGGGCGGACTTGACGAAAAAGATCTGCGAGAAGGTGAGCTGCACACAGCTCAAGACGAGGCAAAGTTTTCGTCTTGAGTGGAGCTGCTTTGGATTTTGAGGTCAAAAGTGACACTTTCCAACCATTCGCAGTCGAAACACGAGCATAAATACAGGCGCCATAAGCTCGCATTGAGGCATCGGCGAACACATGTATTTGAATGGGTGACTGCGTATATGTATGGACGAATCTAGGGACTTGAATACCGCTGAGGTTCAACAAATATTACTTAAAAAGGTTCCAAACTGTATGAAGATGCTCAGGAATGGATTCGTCCCAATCTAGCTTCTGTAGCCACAAATCTTGCAGCAACATTTTAGCTTTTGTGATCAGCGGGCAAAGAAGGCCCAGAGGATCGAAAACGCTGGCAGTCACCGATAATATGTTCCGTTTTGTTGAACGGAGATCTAGGAAGGAATTTTCCAACTGAAACTGAAATACATCTTCCTTTGGCAACCACATAACGCCGAGCGTTTTGATTGGGTCTGAGTCGACTGTGGCTAATGGAATAACTGTGCTATCAAATGCGGACAGTTCCGAGCAGTTCGAAAACCACTTTGCCAATTCGAAGCCTGCACTTTGAAGAACGTGCGACACTTCTGCTCGTACCTTTTTTAGCTGTTCAACACTTTCAGCACCATTTATCGTCGACATAAAAGTCGCTCCGAATAAATTCTGCAGCTGTTGACGTGCTAGCGACGTGCCATATGTTACAGTGTTTAACCTGAAGATTTTCAAAGACTCAGACGGATCTCTTCGCCAGCTGATAGTTTCTATCTGCTTCGTGCACCATCACCTGACGGTACATTTTTTTTATGTCTGCCGCTAAGGCGAACTTTCGCAAACGAAAACGAAGCAGCGTAGAATAAAGCTCCTCCTGAATTGTTGGACCGACCATTAAGTTGTCATTCAACGCAATCCGAGTGGACTGCGGAAAGAGGCATCGAAAACGACACGTAACTTGGTCGACGTGCTTTGAGGCCGCAGGACACACTAATGCGAGATAAAATAGTGTGGAGTATCTGTTGTCAGTTGAGGACATGTGATCGAGCGAAACATACTCGTCCATAAATTCCAGATACATGCTTTTCAGTTGAGGGTCTTTCGACAATCTCCTTTCCAGCGACAAAAAACGACGTTTCGCAATTTCATACGATGAGCCAAAATATTTTGGGTCAGATTTAAAAGGTAAACGTACCTGAAATCGTCAAGATGAAAAGATTTTTTATTCTCGACAAAGTGTTGTTCACAAAGCTGTTGCTCAGGTTAGAGAACTTTCGAATTATTAGGCAAGTCCTCAAAACTATTGTAACGTTGAGTCTATTGAAAGTAATTATTCTTCTTGGCAGCTTAAATTCACTGCTTCTTTTATACTCGTTGTTGGTTGAGTAGAGCATCTGCCTGACACTATCCAGCCGAGAAGCGTTTTTTGTAATGTGGGAGACTCAGGGCCTTGCTTTATTTGGCCTATCGATAATAAGTCGAAGAATGAGTCTGGTCCAATTACCATGTCAATTTTTTGCGGTTAATGGAATTGAGGATCAGCCGGTGGTGTTTACCGCTTGATCGGGATGATAACCAGAAATCGAACACAAGATCTAAAAATCTGCGGAAAACTCGCTACAATTGACGCGCGACTTCACCACTGTATGAATTCTTTTCTTGGCACTCGCATTGGTGTCTCCAATGCCGCGCAAGACCATGCACGTATCCTCTCGTCTGAGCTGTAGCTTTTGAGATAGATCCTCAGACACAAAGTTGACTTGCGACCCAGAATCTAACAACGCTCTTGCAAAAACGAAACCGCCACTATTCGTTTTAATGCTCACGACTGCTGTTGCAAGAACCACTCTGTCCGAAGCAGTTGCATGCATGGCATGCTAAGTGGAAGAGAAATCTTGAAAATGTGGTGGCTGAGAGGGTGGTGGTAACGCAAGATTTGTGCTAGCAGTATAAATATGTATCAGTGTGTGATGAGAACGTTGCCACACGCTATATTTCTTCGCCTTACACCTCGCTACTGTGTGGCCTCGTTGAAGACAGTTGCACAAAGGCGCACTGTTCAGGCACTAGCATGAACATGAGAACCTATCGTCACGGACCTGCAGCAGATAGACGACGAGGCTATCTGGTGACGTGTGCGATTTCCACATGCGGCGATCCTCTGTTTGTTTAGGCGATCCTTTGTGCAGCAATAAAATTTAATGACGGCTGCACACAGGTCACGTAGGCGACGGAAAAAGGGTCTTAGAAACGCGATAGTACTTATAAATAGAATTAAGACAACGCTAAGTCCTACAAACTCAGCGATAGCATAAGTAAATTTAAGATAACGCTGCGCCTTACAAACGCAGCATAGCATTAAGGGATGAAAAATAATTAAATAAAAGTATGCAGCTAGCAATAGCTGCATGTCAGAATATTCTACATCGTGTACGCACGCGTTTTAGTGTAAACATTTTTTGGTCCTTCGAGTCTTAACAAAAAAAAGTTACCAAAGCGAGCGTTTCTGTGGCTTTTAAACAACAGAAGGCAAAGTGATTTGTGAAAAAAAAAACAGAAAGCTTAAATTTTTCTTTGGCTAACCACCACTAGCTGTGAGTCGAGGCACAGTACGATCAACCAGGCGATCAAAACAAAAACCCCTCCAACGGGTTAAGCCAAACAAAAAATTAAAAAAAAAAATGCTATCTGAACAAACTCTGGCGCTGTTGAAGAAGCAGAATGCAGTGCGCGACCAAATTCTGGACGCCATAGCGAGGGGAGGAAATGCACCCATCGTGAAAAAGTTGGCAGGTGATTTCGCTGCCCAGAACACGACGTTATTGAAAATCGGTCTCGTCGATCATCAATATTTTAATGACAAAATATTTGATGCAACAATGGCAATCATCCGGACATATTTGGATTCGGAGATGAAGGTCGAAGTTGCCGACCAAGCCAAGAAAGACGATAACCCGATGCCGCTGGAAAAAACGGACATAAGGGAAGTGCTGCACATCAGACCAACTACATCTAAAGGACTAGATGATAATCAGGCAGATGCATCACAACGAAGTCCAATTCCTGTCGACAGCATGGTAGACCTAGTGGATAGGAGAGCAGAAAAGGTAAAGCAATTCATAAAAAGCGTGTATGCCTGCCTAGACCAGAGCGATTTGGAAGAGATCCTTGACCACAAAGTACAAATGAAGTTCCTGTGGTCAAAAATTCAGTCAACGCTCAATAAACTGGAGGCAAAATATGAAAAATTTGCCTTTGATGTCGACGAGATCGATAATCTAGAATGCAAAGTCCACTTATTATCTGAAAAGATTGACAGAAAAATAAGGGACTTGCAAAACAAAATAGACGAAACGCCCGAGCTACCTAAAGCGGAACTTCCTCATTTTAATGGAGATCCCAAAGAGTGGCCAACGTTTTTTGAAAATTTCTCCGAGGTCATACACTCGAGAAAAGATATCAGCGACATTAAAAAGCTGAACTATTTGAGGACTTGCCTTAAAGGCGAAGCCAAAATCGTCGTCGGACACCTACTGAATGGATCGGCGGCAAACTACAAGGCGGCATGGGAACTGATATGCAAGCATTATGAAAATCAGCGCAAAATATTTTCTGACCGCTTCAACCATCTAATGGACTTGGAATTGCTGAAGAACAATGATGAAGGCAATATCCGAAAGTTCTTGGACACAGCAAGAGAGAACATATACATCATAAAAGAAAAAATTGGCCAAGATTCTGATGTATTGTTCGCTCAGATTTTGCTGCGACGTTTTTCTACTGGAGTCCTACAACTTTACGAGCAACATGTTAAAAAGGCCAGAGAAATTCAGTCCTTGCAAGATGTGCTGGGGTTTATTGAGCATACATACCTCAATAGACTCTGTTCAAAATAATGGCATCTACAAAGAAGCACAGAAAACGACCAATAGAAGATGTCGTTTTTGCCAGATAGATGGACATGAAATAGCCAGATGTCAAAAATTTAAGGCCGAGCCAATCGGAAAGCGCAGAGAGTTTGTGAATAAAAACTCCCTGTGCTACAAATGCTTAGGTGCTCATAGCGTGAAAGATTGCAAAAAGAATTGGACATGCAATCGATGCTCTAAGACCCATAACAACTTGCTTCATGATGATGGAGCCAGAAATCAGGTCGTAACAAGTACTTGCTTAAACCACAAAGAGCAAGATACGCTACTGGCCACGGCTCTGATTCTGGTAAAAAACAAAACTGGAAATTATGAGCAGTTGAGACCGCTAATTGATGGAGGCTCACAAAAAACACTTATATCAGAGGAAGCGGCACAACTTTTGAAACTTCGGAGGACTAAAAGCAATGTGGAAGTCCAGGGGATATCAGAAGGTGTCGATTTCATCAAAAATAGTGTATGTTTGGAAATAAAACCAAGGTTTGCAAGCAGTTTTGAAACCACAACGCAAGCCTTGGTACACCCTAAACTGCAAAGAGATCTACCGAGTAAAAAAATAGACTTGGATGTCACCAAGGATTGGAGGGGTTGCGAACTAGCAGACCCATACTTCAATGAACCCAGCAGGATCGATGTTATTATTGGAGTTGACCTACTCCCATCTGAGTGTGAAAAAGTTTTCCAAAAAACAACTACGTGGGATAGTGGCGGCCGGCTTGTAGTCTCCATACCATTCCGCAAAGAATTTGAGCTCGGAGACTCCAGAAAGCAAGCCGTGGCAAGAGTCCTCCAAAAAGAAAACAGCCTAATTCCATTACTAAGGAAGTATTCCTCAATCGACAAGCTAAAGAGTGTAATAGCTTATGTATTACGCTTCATAGCTAAACTACGAGGAAGAGCCCGACAATCGACACATCTGAGTGTAGACGAATTTAAAAATGCCAAAACAGTTGTTGTCAAATTACAACAACAGCTAGATTTTGGTAGAGAAATTATCTTACTCCAAAAGAAAAGACCGCTAGAAGCAAAGAGTAAACTACAGGCGCTCAACCCCTTTTTGGATGGAGATGGCGTGTTACGAGTGGGAGGCCGGCTTCAAAACGCTTTACTGCCATATGATGTGAAACATCCAATAATTATTGGAAAGTCACATTTGGCTTGGCTTCTTATAAATAAAGCACATAAGGAAACCTTGCATGGCGGACTGAAGCTAATGAGAAACTACATTCCAGGAGAGTACTGGATTTTTGGACTACGAAACGCCTTGAAAAAGTATCTACAAAAATGTATTACCTGCATAAGGTATAAAAACGAAATGGCCAGCCAACTAATGGGAAATTTGCCAGTGTATCGAGTAACAGGTGACCATCCATTCCAAAATACTGGCATCGACTACGCTGGACCCTTTCAAATCCGATGTTCAAAAGGTAGAGGACAAAAAGCGTTCAAAGGATACATAAGCCTTTTTGTTTGTATGGCAACAAAAGCTATACATTTGGAAGCCGTTAGCGACCTGTCAGCTGAACGTTTTTTAGAAGCATTACGGCGATTTTTCGCTAGACGCGGGAAAAGTGAGCACCTATACTCGGGCAATGGCACCAACTTCGTGGGAGCAGCCAGAATATTGGACAAGGAGCTTGTTGCCGCAGTAAAAAGCAACAACAACCTGGCGCCGGTTCTCGAAAAAGAAGGCATCCATTGGCACTTTATCCCGCCGGCAAGCCCCCATATGGGAGGATTATGGGAAGCTGGAGTTAAGTCGGTGAAACACCATCTCAGGCGAGTCATCGGCGAAAGCAGTTTCACGTTCGAAGAGTTTACAACATTGCTTTGTCAAATTGAGGCAATGTTAAACTCACGCCCCCTGCTTAATCTGAACAATGATGACCATGGGGAAGAAATTTTGACGCCAGGACACTTGCTTGTGGGAAGACCACTAATTGGAGCTCCAGAACATTTTGATGAAAATCGAAGAATTGGATCTCTGGATAGATGGAGACATATACAACGCATCAGAGGGGAATTCTGGAGAAAATGGAAAGAGGACTATCTGGTGTCACTTCAACAACGAACAAAATGGCGTCATGAAAAGCCGAACCTTAAAGAGGGACAGCTTGTTCTTATTAAACAAGAGAACACGCCTCCTGCCAGATGGCCTATGGGACGAATAACTAAAACTACTAAAGGACAAGATAGTAAAGTCCGAGTAGTCACAGTTAAAACCAATAATGGAGAAGTCCAAAGGTCGTTAAATAAAATTTGTCTGCTGCCAACTCAAGACAGCGACGAACAAAGTAACGAACAAAACAACGAGCCAGCCGATGGAAAAAGGCACCGATGCAGTAGGGCAGCAAAAATGACGCCAATTATTAGCCTTCTTATGATCCTGCAAGTTGCAAGTACCGCAACAATACCTACAACTAATACAAGTAGGTTAAGCATTCAACATATGGAAGAACGAAACGCAATAATTATGGACAAAATTAAGAAGGTGGAAGTCGTCTCGTCAAGTTGGCAACTGCTATTTTTCTACAATATGCAAGCTTACTTCGAATTTCTAAATCAAGCCGATGATTTCCTGGATAAAACAGCCTCCATTTGTGAAAAACTGGGAGAATTCACAGAATATTGTACATCAGTTAGTAGTACAATGAAAGCAAAAGTAGACAACATACAGGAAAGAAACAAAATTATAACACAATCATCGGAAAGGAAAAGAAGGTTTATCATGTTCTTCGACATCGGTACCACAGAAAGAATAAAGGACAACATGGAAACTATCATCAAAAACGAGAAGCAACGAGTACAACAAAACCTTAAGGAACTAGAATGCAAGAGGGTGCGCATCGAGGATCTGGTGTTTCACACGGTAAATGGACACATATCGTTAGGCTTGGTGATAATCATATTAGCTGGGATAATAATTTACGCGAAGACAAAGAGGAATCAGACACAGGAGCTACTAGCTGTCGTGTTTCCTGGCCCCCCGCAGAATGTTCAGGCACTAGCATGAACATGAGAACCTATCGTCACGGACCTGCAGCAGATAGACGCCGAGGCTATGTGACATGGTGACATGTGCGATTGCCACATGCGGCGATCCTCTGTTTGTTTAGGCGATCCTTTGTGCAGCAATAAAATTTAATGACGGCTGCACACAGGTCACGTAGGCTACGGAAAAATGGTCTTAGAAACGCGATAGTACTTATAAATAGAATTAAGACAACGCTGAGTCCTACAAACTCAGCGATAGCATAAGTAAATTTAAGATAACGCTGCGCCTTACAAACGCAGCATAGCATTAAGGGATGAAAAATAATTAAATAAAAGTATGCAGCTAGCAATAGCTGCATGTCAGAATATTCTACATCGTGTACGCACGCGTTTTAGTGTAAACACGCACCTTTGGCGAAGTCAAAGCTTTGTTGCTCTGACAAGGCAATATACGCCTAGCAAATGCCAATCGAATGGTCAGCTGAATTGACAAAGGTTATTCTGTTCGTTTTTGGCAGCAACGAACGAATGGTTTATTCTGCTAGCGTTTTTGACTTTTTGAGTCTGAGTGTTATTACTTGACTTACTGCCATTCGCTTGAGCTTTACTAGCTTCTTCAGCAACAATATGCTGGTAGCGTCTGTTGAAGGGAGCCTCACAATCTCGCCAGAGCTGCCTTTCCCACTTCTTTTTTGTGGTAGGATCAACTTTGCACATAACGAGATAAATTAAGATGGCATTAGCGATTTTCTTGTCGTCACCAATTGATAGAATTGATTCATAGGTGGCCGATACTGCGTCTATCAGCTCTAACGAAATCGAGCCTTCTTTTAATTGCCGTTGCATACGACATATACTCTTCATACAGTCCTCGCGCTTTTAAGTTATTCGATCTAGTCCTTACTCATAGTGATTTAAGGTTTTAAACTTTGATCGAACGAAAATTGGTGGTGACAAACGAGAAATCGAAAATATTATGCTGTTCTCAGCAAGTGTAGGGGAGCGCAACAGATGGTCGTCTAGCAGTGCAAATGAAAACGAGAATAACTGCAGCTGACTGACCGTCGAAGGCAATACTTTTGGTGCAGCAGCGAAAGTGGCGACAAACGAAAATAATAATTCTAATACAAATGCTTATGTGCGTTAGCAGAACAGCTAATTAGTATGCATGCAGCTCCTTAAGCGCGAACACGACAGCAATGTATTAGCTAAGTTATGTACATATGTTTGTGAGTATGTCGGTATATATGTGACAACGGCAACGACGAATTTGATGGGAAATAATGAGAGCAAGCAACAAACGAAAACTGCCGACGGTTGACTGAGATTGATTTGGCACTTGAAACAGTTGCCTATGGCGGTTCACTATTATTTAATATTAGTACGACATGCGATTTATATTTGTGTTAATTATGCTCAACTATATACCTTATTTATTTATATTTATTATATTATTAAATTATCCCTTTTTTAAAGTTGGTATTCTGATCAGTGGAGTTCACATGGGTATCCACAGGAGCAGCTACTATGCTCTCCAACCTGCCGCATACCGATAATATTCAATGTCGCACCATTTACACAACACACAATGGCGCTATCACTCAGGTAAGAACGGCGTCCGTATTGGCAATCGCTGCATCGGCCGCGTTCACCACTACAATGGCCACATTCGCATGGAAATCCACAGCTGCACACTCCACTCGGTTTTAATTTGGAGGAAACCAGCCTTCATCTGAAATACAGACCTCTTATCGCCGAGCTCCACGGAGTATTCCATAGCATGCCAAATATGCAATGCCGCCAATATTTCAAAAACGAAGATGCTCAATCCGCCGATGGAAAACTCCAGCGCCAACTGGTCCTCCTTTACGTAGCAGCATGAGTATTTGTTTAGTAGCTACGTGTCAAGTTCCAGGCCCCGTGTTTATGCTTCCGCACACCCAGCCCCCTGGAGTAAATTCGCCGCATTTTCCTAGGAGTCCACGCACTGCGGCGCTGCCGCCGGTTTCATTGTCTCAATCCGAAGAAGCGCCTTCGTACTAATTACCAAGTACTCCCCTAATTGCTTGGCTCATCGGACGATCCTGCAGGTGCCGAGACAAGTGTCGCCGGTGCCAAGGAGATCATCACACATCGACAAACACAAGCAGTCGCATTCGCCCCTCCTCGTCTCATCAGTCACGCTCACCCCTGCGAGATGCCTCTTCGCATTGGTCTGGCTACAGATATGTGGAAAAAGCGATCCGGGACGAGTTTGCGACCCTGGGCATGCACGGTTCCGATAGTGCTCGGGGCAGACGTATATCTAAGGATCATATGACATTCATGTAGCCCAGAGCACCGTTTTTGGCTGGACTCTTTTCGGTGTCTAACGCCAATGAACGCACTCGCGTCCCCTCACATCCTGGACGTGACGAATTGACTGAATTGTTTATGAACTGGTTCAATTCGATCCTGACGCATTTTGTACTGCGGACACCAAACGCATGAGCAGTATTCTAGAATAGGCAGTAGTAGTTTAGTGGTATATGGATCATCACATTCGTGATAAGTTACCTAATGGCCGCATTCATCAAAGACAACTGATCACTGATCAGTAAAATTACTGGCCTGGGTATGTAGAAAGTTTACATATAAACAAAATATGTTGGAATTAGTTAATTAGGCTTTTGTGTACATTTATTTGTGTTGCTCATATTTGTATAAAACTTAAACAAAGTGCCCGTATATTGTGGAGTGAGACCATACTTTCTGCAGCTTTCGGCGAAAAAATAATATAGTCAAATTAAAGTTGAATATTTATAGTAACTTATGTTTAGTTTGCTTTTTGCGACTTTTCGGGCACTTTTATTTTGTAGCTGAGGTTCAAAGTGCACAGAAATCCTTATTCGTAATCACTATAATACCGCTAATTTTGGAAATATTTTGTGGTTAAATCGTAGCGCTTCTTACACATGATCTCTATCGTTTGACAAATACAAAATCAAATCAATTTTGACCTATCTGTGGGATGAGGGCAAAAGAATTTATGCAAAATGGCCATATTTACAGATTAGCAAAAGTTTTGCAATGTTGGTTTTTTTCAATTTGTTGTACTATTTATTAGTTAAAGCACAAATAATCATAAATACATTTATTTAGTGTAATACTAATACACGAACACACGTGAATGCTCATAAGTCGAAAAACAAATGACATCTGTGTCTTATATGGGCGGCAGGAGTGGGCGTGGTCCAATCAAGAACCAGTACTAAATTTCAAGTCTCTAACTTCATGTTTCGAATTTATGCCAAAAAATCGTCTGGCCTATGTGCAGCGGTCAAGTTGACATTCAATTCTTTAAATTAGTACATTTTACTTGCAGTTGCCAATGCACAAACCAATCATATGATTAAAAGTGATCACAAATGTAACATTCTATTTTTATAAGTTTTTAGTATTAATGATCACTAATTGGGATAATCATGAGAATCACTGATCAGTCCATTCAGAAGGGGGATCAAAGTGCCCTTACAAAACAAAAAATTATTCTATTCAGACCCCATGTAACAATTATAATTCATTTATTAACAAATCAAAGAGCTCTGATAATTATATGCACTGTGTTTAATTATTGTTACTTTTGTTATTTGGCAGCACTTTTCCTGGCTAGTGAAAAATTTAACTGATGCATTTCGAACACGGTCAAGCCGCCTCATGGCAGATTCGTTTTACATTTCAATGAGTTAATGTTAAATTTATTTTGGCAACAACTATGCCTATGGAATGTCATATAACAATGTACCAATATATACTACAATTTTCGCTTAGTAGAAAGTAGTGCTGACGTTAAAACTTTTAATCGAAAATGTTTATTAAATAATCGATAGCTGAACAGCGCTTACGCGTATAAGGTTCAGTATACAATGACGTGAGTTCAGTTTTGTCGCGGTGTGCATATTCATTAAAAATTGTAAGGATAACGATTAATCGCAAAAAAAATTATTTTGCTTAATATTGTGTATCACAGTACTATCGAAATGGAATCCGATAGTTCGATTAAATAAGTGGATTTGTATTTATAGTATATTTTTTTATAGTGGTTTGAGGTCTTTTGAAATTGTTTACTTTAAGTGATACGTTCAACAAACAATAAAGTCATTCTTTAATTAAAATCATCAATCGTTTTTGAATTAAGTGATAATTATTGCGTACCAAGTGTAGTTAAGGGTAGGCGTCTTAGTGATTAACTATATACATACATATTTACATACTTAAATATTTTTTGTTATTTATGTATTTTCAAACATTTCCATTTGCTGTTGAAGTCGTCTCTAACAAATTATTTCAGGTGAAAAACACGACCCTTTTTAAAGAAACGATAATATTAAAAAAGTGTTATCAAAAGGATGCTGCCTTAAAACCCCGCCCAAAGTATAATTGTTACCGTAGTTAAAACAAATACGTTTTATTTTTTGTAAAAATTTTGGTAATTACATACATACATATTTATTTAAGGGAAAACGTTTGTGTGTAATTATTTATGACCGGCTATATATGTATGTATGTATGTATGTAAGTTAAACCCACCCTTCCCTAAACAGTGCTTTATGTACTTAAAGGCATAGGTGTACATACATATTTATCCATACATATGTACATAAATACCAGAGAATTGCAACGAGTACTACATTTTCGGTCATACTCGAGTACTTACCCATACTCGGTATGATTATTTCATTTGAGTATAGTGACAAGCAATGACTGGTTGCAAAGGAGCCCTCAACGAACACTCAATTCGACTCACAACTGCAAAAACTCAGAACGAACGGCGGTGACCGAAACTTTTTGCTTGCGTGCAAGAAATGATCGAACGTCGTATTTACAATAATGCCCGCATGACCGAAATGATATCGGCGGGTGCACGTGCCCTTGCATTTTCTATTGTTTTTTTTCACACCGAGTATAGCTCGCGCAATACCCAAAACAATACTCGACCAATAACGGCACTATACTCGTTCGATCAAACGCTCATTCTGCAAAGTCTGGTTTGCTTCGATCAAAACCCAGTCATCTTAAACGAAGTGACCGAGCCTGAAGTGTTTGAAAGCAAACCAATCAAGGCTGGTACCCGTTCGCAACGAACAGAATACTCGAAGTGACCGAACCTAAATTGTTTGAAAGCAAACCAATTAAGACCGATGCTTGTTCGTAAAAATAGAAAGATTGGTCATGCAAGTTCGATCATAAGAAAAATGCTGAGAGCACTCAACTAGTTCGAGCTCGTGTGCAGCCAAGCAAAGATCTCATTTGATTGAATCTTTAGCAAGGGTGGTCGAACATACTTGTTGCAGTTCTCTGATAAATACACATGTTCATACATAGTACATACATATGTATGTACTATCAGGTATTGCCCGTCTTAACCCGGCTCAATATAATGTTTCCAATTGTATTTATTTTGTGTGTGCATAACCTACCCATATGTGCAATAATTATAAGGGTATATCCTAATTTTAAATTCACATTTGAGTCTTTTGGTGCCATATTGAGTCAATACGGTCATGCACAAACTCGGAATATGAAACACGGCACTCGTGTCAATGCCGTGCAGCGATGAGCCACGATCGAAAAGCACTGACAATTCTCATCTCAATTTGCTAGAGTAAAACTTTCGGTAGTTGGAGCCACCGATACCATCAAAATATCGAAGTTTGAATGCAATAAGCAGAATATTTAAATAATAAAATCTAATTATTCATTGAGATCAATAAGAACAAATCATATACATACATACATCTGCCCGCAATGCGAAGCAGAATATGCCTAGCGACGGTAACTGTAAATTTTTGGCGTTTTGCCTTTGCAATTAACATTAAATGGTCAAAACGAAAGAAAAAGAGCGAGCCAATGACTTGCAGTTGTTGTTGTTTTTAGAGCATTATTTTTTTTACAATCAAACAACTGTGTTCGATTGCCCAATGTATACATTAATACGAATGTACATACATGCTACATTCATACACAGGCATACATACATACATACATATGTGTGTTTCTCTATTCCAACTATTTGATATTTGTTGTTGCTGCATAAAGTTATTAATAAAAACCCTAATGCCAAATGCACTAAACAAAGAAAAAATTACTTTTAAAAATGTTATATAATTTTCAATTAATTAACATTTCTTGCTCTGTCAGTGCAAGACGAATGTACATACATACATACATATGTAGATACATATGTACATACATAGATGTGCACATATGTATGGACATTCACACATTAGTGTCTCACATTTTGCTTTGGCTATTTCAATCGTTTGCACGCAACTACACGAACAGCTGTTTGTATGTGTGTGTGTATGTATACTTAGTTGTCCCCAACTGTTTGATATTTTGTATTGTTTGTTCTGCCTGCTTTTGTAAAATGCATATTTTGAAAATCCTTGAATGCAAAGTTGTAGATTTAGTTACGTAGATTACATTACCCAAATTTTAAATCGATCGGACTAAATTTATAACATAAACTTTTCATTTGAAATAGTGAATAAATATTAAAACCCCAATAATTCAAGTTCCAACACAAATTTGGAATCTAAGTATGCAGTTTTGTTTGTATTCTTTAATTGATTTTAGAAACTAAGTTTTAAGTCGATCGTTTGAAAAATGCGGATTTTCCAAACAAACTTTGCAGCTACTTTCCCCCCTTTGGAGCTCGAATTTTCCAAAATCCCTTCTTAGTGCGCATCTACACCATGATAGGATACTTGAACTGTAGATTTTTCATACAAACGTTGGAGCCTGTTTTCCCACCTTTGGAGCTCGAGTTTTCCAAAATTCCTTCTTAGTGGGCACCTAGACTATGAAAGGATACTTGAGTCCAAATTTCAGCTTCCCAGCCTTTACCGTTTGGGCTGTGCGTTGATCACCAATCAGTCAGTCAGTCAGGACAAACTGTTTTATATATATAGATGTATGTAGATATATGCAAACTATAAAACCATCTGCATTTAATTTAGTAATTTGTGTACACATATCTATGTATGTATGTACAGAAGTAGTCAAAAGTATTTACATACATTTTATTTCCGTCAAGAGAACTTACACAATTACAAATTTGCATTTTTTCTTGGATTCGCTTTGTGTAATTGTTATCGTTAAGCAACTAAGGAATTACCCATTGAAGTTCGATCTGAGATTGTAACCAAATTTAAAAGTGGTATATCGCCATCAGACTTACTAATGTCCTAAACGATGTTATTTAAAACGGTGCATCATTTAGTTAAAAAAAGGACGTGCTCGGAAATTTGGAAAATTTAAAGATAGCGCGAAATGCTTTCTTTAACCAAAGGGAATTCAGTATATTATTCAAAACATTCATAAAAAATCCTACAGTACTAGGTAGGGTGAAAAGTAACCTCCTTGACCACCACAATGCGCTACTATCACAAAAATGATTATGGCGCCTCCATTCTATTCAGGTAGGCATGTTGAAATTCAGCGCGATACAGCCCTTAGTTTTGTTTTTATAGCTAATAGTTGTTGTCGTGTTGCGAACCTGTTCAGCATGGAAAAAAATGAATTTCATTCTCTCACAAAACATTATTTTTGAGACGCAAAACAGCGAAGGAAACTAAACAAAAGTTGGATAAATATTATGGGGCTCATGGTCCTTTAGATTACACCGTGAAATATTGGGTTCGAGAGTTTCGTGGTGGCCAAAACTCCACTACCGATAAAGTGCCTAGCGGCAGGACTTCTGATGCGGTTACAAAGGAAAAGGAAACGGCGTCAACAGCCCACAGCCCAAACGGTAAAAGCTAGGAAGCTGAAATTTGGGCTCAAGTATCCTATCATAGTGTGGGTGCGCACTAAGAAGGGATTTTCAAGCTCGAAAGGGGGGAAAACGAGCTAAAAAGTTTGTTTGAAAAATCTTCAGTTTTCCACAAATCAACTTTAAATTTGATTTTTATAATCTATAAAAGAATACAAACAAAACTGCATACTCGGATTTTCGTTTTTTTTTTTTTTGTGGTGGAGCTGAGCAGAGCTAGAAATGTTAATTAATTAAAAATTATTTAACATTTTTAAAAGTAATTTTTTCTTTTTTCATTAGTAACTTTATGCAGCAACAACAAATTACAAAGAACGCAAATATCAAATAGTTGGGGACATCGTATACACACACTCGCACACAGAACAAGTTCGTGTCTATGTATGAAAAAGTAAAGAGAAACATGCATGCATACGTATACACATATGTATGTATGTATGCCTGTGTACGTACATATATAGCATGTATGTATGTACATTCGTATGTATGTATGTATACATTGGACAATCGATATAATGTTCTATGGTTTTAAGTCAAATTTTTAAAACGAACAAGATAGAACGCTACAGTCGAGCAATCCCGACAGTAAAATAGCTTGTACTCTCCACAAAAAAAAAAATTAAAAAAAATGAATGAATGAATTAATTAATTAAATTAAATTAGAATACATGTTTATGTTCAGTTTTATCAGCATACATTTACATCACGTACCTATGCGTGTATGTATGCAGCACAAAGTTGAACCAAAGCAGCAACAACAACAACAGCTGCGGGCAGCGCTGCCGACAGAGCTGCCGGCAGCGCATGAGCAGCGATTTTACTTATGGCTATAACTTTCTTCAGAATTGACCTATCATGATGAAATTTGGCACACGGACACATTAGTACTAACTGGATGTACCTTCCAAAATTGATTTCAAAATTCCGAGAATTACGGAAGTTATAAGAAAAAACTCGAATTGCGGGGGAGTGGGGGGGTGCATCGAAAAAAACTCAAACTCGTACTTTCTCGGTCTTAGGAGAATATGGAAACCAAGTTTGGTTATTCTAGCTCTTATACTTTCTGAGATCCTTGCGTTCATACGGACAGACAGACGGACGGACGAACAAGGCTATATCGACTCGGCTTCTCATCCTGATCAAGAATATATATACTTTGTGGGGTCTGCCACGCCTCCTTCTGTGTGTTACATACATGCGCACAAAACTAGTATAGCCTTTCACCCTTTGGGTACAGGCTATAAAAACAACAACAACTGCAAGTCATTGGCTCGCGCTTCTTCTTTCGTTTTGATCATTTAAGCCTGTTAATTTCAAAGGCAAAATGCCAAAAGTTTACAGTTACCGTCGCTAGGCAACAACTGCGTAAGCGATAGTAAAGCAGAAACCGAAAGAGGACCTGTTTCGCGTTGCGGGCAGATGTACATATGTATGTTTGTATATGATTTGTTCTAATTGATCTCAATAAATTATGAGATATTATTTAAATTTTCTGTTAATTGCATTCAAACTTCGATGGAATTATTGATTGTATAACGGATTCAACTATCGATAGTTTTGATGCTCTAGCACATAGATCATCCGACACATGCCCATCTCTAGCATCTTAACTGATCGCATATTTACAGCAACTTACCGTTTTAGTGTTAGCTAACAACGCTACAAATGTATTCTGAACAAATCTAAGAGTCATTTACCGTTAAGGCTATTTTGTGAGTGTATTCATGCAACAACAATCATATTTGGAATTGAAGAAACAAATTAGTGTTGAATTAAAAAATGTAATACATACTTATATATGTATAGGCGGATAACGCCTGCATGAAAAATTTAAATGTATGTACATATCAGCGTTGCCAAACGCTCCAATTTTGGCGGGACGTCCCGATTTTTAAATCAAAATTAAATGTCCCGCGTCGGACTTTTCGGGGATAACTCGACCGTGCGTACAACGTGCTGAGGAAGCACACAGTTAAGTCAGGACTGGCATTCGCCCGGTGCGTAACGAAGATATGTACATATGTATGTATGTACATAGTACTTATTGTACTATATTTGCTACTTGGAAAATGTTTAAAAAACTTTAGAGAGCGTCGAAAGAAGAATATCATATTGTAAATAAACTTATAATTATAAGCACATTTTACTTAGCCCAGCAAAGACGGGCAAGACCTGCTAGTTGCTTATAAATCTATTGTGAAGGCTCCGCAGAAGTGAAGTTGCGCAGAGCTCTGCAGCTGTCCAAGAAGAGGACGTACCTAGGACAGGAGAAAAAAAATTAAAAATACATAGTTAATATAAATAATATAATAAATATATGTACACATTAATATAATGTATTATTTAATTATTATGTAGGCAATAAACATAATGAATTAATTTTTATTTGTGTATTGATTTTTCTGTCTGGCAGACAGAAAAGGGACCGGTTCATTTACCAGTCCGATGTTGGCGAGACGGGGAAAATGGTCCGCTTCGTATGACATCGTGTGTAAAAACGAAGGGAGTCTTGGTATGATGTTCGGACTAGTGGTGGTACTCGGCGGACCCCTATTTTCACCGGTTTTGGACTGGTATGCCGTACTGCTGGGTACATATGTATATGTATATACATGCATAAATATGTATCTACATAAAATACATACATGCATATATATATAACAACGACAAACATATGTATGTACATACATAGTCCTCACATAAATGTTCCACCCGCCCACGCTTCATCAGCACACTGAACGTTAAAATAAATTTTAGATTTTGATGCAGGCGCTATCTATCCTGCATGTACATACGTACATACGTATGTATTCAATTTTGAAATTCAATACCAATACATACGTGTTTTCAATATGAATGTTTGTGAGTGTAAAAGGCGTGATTCTGCTTTTGTAAATCGCAAGAATGCATTCAGAGAATAACGCTAAATGACTGCCAGGATTCTTTAGATTACATTTGTAGCATTGTTAGCTGACGCAACCGTTTAACACAAACGGTAAATCGCTTGTAAATATGCGATCAGCTGAGATGCTAGAGATTGGCATTAGGCCCGTCACAGCGCGATCACGTAATTGGCTGTAAAAGTACACGACTCCGTATGCACGGTGAATGGGTACACAAATTGTTCTTTGTAGACCGAATATTTAGGAGAAAATCAATATTTAATTTATGATTGTATACATGTGTATATGGTAGTCCAATTTCCAATGACCGATATACAAGTATGTACATAATATTATTTTTCATAAAATATTAATTTATTTTATGCAAATGTGGCTAACATCAACATTGGTTTTTTTGGGC
The DNA here is from genome assembly GCF_003285725.1 of Scaptodrosophila lebanonensis. Classification (NCBI taxonomy): domain Eukaryota; kingdom Metazoa; phylum Arthropoda; class Insecta; order Diptera; family Drosophilidae; genus Scaptodrosophila; species Scaptodrosophila lebanonensis. The sequence goes on along the minus strand of NW_022060580.1, from coordinate 1,620,780 downwards.
TATGCGCTCCAAATCCCTTGCTTGTGTCACCCGCCCACGCTTCAGCACGCTGAACGGCAAAATTGGGACGCCTGGCAACGCTGATATGTACATACATTTTATTTTTTAATGCAGGCGCTATCTATCATATGCATGTACATACGTACATATATGTTTCAATTTTGAAATTCAACACTAAAACATACGTGTTTTCAATATGAATGTTTGTAAGTGTAAAAGGCGTGTTTCTGCTTTTGTAAATCGCAAGAATGCATTCACGGAATAAGCTTAACGCTTAATATTTCCCAGAATTCTCCAGACTATATTTGTAGCGTTGTTAGCTGACGCAACCGTTTAACACAAACGGTAAATTGCTTGTAAATTTGCTATCAGCTGAGATGCTAGAGATGGCCGTGTGTCTGCTTTTTTCGGCCCGTCACAGCGCGATCACGTAATTGGCTGTAAAAGTACACGATTCCGTACACAAATTTTTCTTTGTAAATCGAATAATTAGGAGAATGTTAAAATATTAATTTATTTTATCCAAATCCCTTGCTTATTTCAACAATAAAATACATATATGTACATAACACAATGTTTTAAGATAGACTTTGTGCAAAAAACTCGAATAAATATTAGAGTATTTCCTAACTTTAAATTATATTTTGGTCGTGTAGTTTTTGTTTTTATCGCACGTTCGTGTCTTTTAGTGCTTTATTGAGTCAACACGAACACGCACGAAATTGGAATATGAAACACGGCACTCGTGTCCACGCAGTGCAACAATATGCCACGAACAATAAAAAGCACCGACTTTGCCCATCTCTGTTTGTGTCTGTGAGTGTGTCGGATACCAAATTTGAAATCGAGCGGACAACATCAATAACACAAACTATCCATTTGAAGAATAGTGAAGAAATATTAAAACCCCAATAAGACCAATTTAAACAAGTAAAAAAGCTAAAGTCGGGTGTCCCGACTTTGAAATACTCTGTACATATTGCAATTGCGTCTGTGTGAGTGTATGTATGCCTATGCGCATCTATTCGTGTCTGTGTAAGCATTTTCGCAGTCAACCAAACAGCAACATCAACAACAGCCGCGGGCAGCGCTTGAGCAAATATATTTATAGTTATAATTTCTTGTTAAATCGGTCTATCATAGTGAAACTTGGCATACGGACACATAATAACTAATTCCAAGAATTACGGGAGTTAGAAAAAATCGCAGTTTGCATGGGAGAGGGTGGAGGGAGGGAAATTCCAAAATATACATTTTCTGCGTATTCACATAAGGCATCTGGGACTAAAATTTGGTGTTCCTAGGTCTTATAGTCTCCGAGATATAGGCGATTATACGAATGGAAAATTGGGTAAACCCCCATAGGGGGGAAGTGGGGGGGAAAATCAAAAAAATAAAACAAACTCGTATAGAATACACACATAACGTATCTTTGTGCAAAATTTGGTGTCTCTATCTCTTATAGTCTCTGAGATCCAGGAGTTCATACGGACGGACAGACAGACAGACAGGGCTAGATCGACTCGTCTCGTCATGCTGATCAAGAATATATATACTTTGTGGGGTCTGCCACGCCTCCTTCTGCCTGTTACATTTTTCAGCTCCTGCAAACCTAATATATGTACTTCTGTACATTTCATGTACAGAGTATAAAAACCCAATATGCAGTTTTTTAGTCCCTGTACCCAAAAGGTACAAGGGGATATTAGTTTTGTGCGAGTGTACATGGAACACACAGAAGGAGGCGAGGTAGGCCCCACAAAGTATATATATTCTTGATTAGCATGACAAGCCGAGTCGATATAGCCATGTCCGTCTGTCTGTCCGCCTGTCTGTATAAACGGAAGGATCTGAGAAAGTATAAGAGCTAGAATAACCAAACTTGGTATACAAATTCTCCTGAGCCTGAGAAAGGACGAGTTTGTTCATTTTTCCTGATGCACCCCCACTCCCCCCTATTCAAGATTTTCTATAAATCCCGTAATTGGAATTTCGAACTGTTATTGAGACACAATCAATCTTTATAATCGATCAACAGGAACCCCTCAGTCTTAAAATTCGAGTCAATACTCCATCTTTATCTCGGCTAATCTCGGCACCCATCTTGCACTCTAGTCATGCCAAGTTTATCATGAAGAATATTAAAAGTGGATGTATTTCTATAGCTATTCTTTCTTCAGGCGGACATCTTCCAATATTTATTTTTCCACTCTTCAAGCCTTGCTTTATGCGGGTATGCCGTTTGTACATCAAGAGTCTGAGTAAACGTATGACAACTTTTTGTAAGGAAAGAACTTTATAACAGCGCGGTACTCGATTATCTCCATGTTTGACAATTTCTTCCCTAATGACTTGTTTGTTCGTCAATAGTTCAAAGAGTAATGCCATAGGTATTTGTAATATGGGCTACTTAATTCGTCATTTTCGTCTCATTCCGCGAACTTGAAAACGACCGCTCGTATAATATTGGTTAGCATGGCAAGATAAGTCGAATTAGCGCCGTCTGTTCGTTCGTCTGTATTAGCACTTAGAACTCGGGGACTGTGAGTGCTAGAGATACCAGATGCTCTATATGAGTACAAAGTACAGGTATATTTTGGGAAGTACATACTTGTAAAAATGAGCAAAGAATTTGGGAATTTGGGTTTTTATGGAATGCTTGTACAAGGAGCCGTTGTTTTGGAAATACAACCGCAACGAATACAGAAAGAAACATTTGCGCAATAAAGCAAGGGATATATTATTAAAAAAAATATCAAGAATAATTATTGGAATCGCCATTAAAATTGTATTTTCGTCCGCATCCTTTTAAACGTCTGTACTTGTCAAAATTTTCTGTCTCAATGATGTTCGAAAACAATGTGCTGCCGAGCAAGTTCAGGCAACATGCTCGCGAGTGGATGGCCAGCTTTAGCTTCACATTTAAATTGTAACACATTCTGGAAGTATACGCAGTCTGATACACAAAATTCCCAAAAATCGTTATGGTGTATTCATGTAAATAATCCCAATGGTTTAGGAGCAGTCGGGCGTTTTGGAGGTATATTGGCAAACCGACGTTGTTGGTCATTATTTGTTGAATAGGCATTGTAATTTTCATGATAAGAGTTTTGTTGCCGTGTTGTGAATTGATTATATTAGATAAATTTTGTTAATTGCCTTGTCGTCTGTGAGATTATGTGTGCTGCATTTCTTCTGGGAGGAACTGATGACGCTTGTTGGAGGAGAATCGAGCATATTAGCATAAATATTTAGTTTTAATTTAAATTTCACATTCGCCGTTAAAAACAATGTAAACGTTCTGGCAACGTTATTAATTACTCATAAGCACAACAAAAATGCACCCGTGTAATGAGAAAGCGGAGCGACTGTACGTACGCTCACTCACTTCCCTTGGAGACATTGAAGAAGACATTTTGAATAAAGCAACAAAATTTAAATCGTGCATGCTATAGGCAATCTTTTAATAAATTGTCACAGCAGTGGCAAAATAGCACACAGGATTCGGGAAGACACTTACGTCTATTGAAATATCATTGCGAAACGCAATTTAATCCAGAGGCAGGTCTAGAAACATTTGGCGACCATGACAGGACGGCTCCAATAGATAAGTCTCGTTCCAACCTCAAATTTGGAGTTCGTCCATCTCATAGCTTTTTCTACAACTGTAGCAGAAATGAATACAAGTTTTGTATACGCTTGTACATTTCCGTGTAACGATCTGGACTGTAAAGTGCCAGAGCCTCGCTAACCACGCAGGCTGGTTAGGGCTTCGCTAGACAACGCTTGTACATTTCCGTGTAACGATCTGGACTGTTAGTGCTAAAGCCTCACACACATGGAACACACATTTATCCGAGTTTCGCTAGTCATGCGCTGATTAGAGCTCAAGCATTTACATACAAACATATGTACATATATACACATACAATATGCCATGCATAGGCACTGCATATAATCATTCAGAGTAAGTGAGAACATTGCAAACCTAACGGTACCCTATCGGCATCTACTCTTTATCAATTGTTGCCAGCAGTACAATTGTTGGTAGATTTTCAAATTCGCTGCGATTCTTGCTGTTGCCCATTTAGTTAGCGGCAAAATTATTACGTAGGTACGCAAACATTGCACAGTGGTACAACTGTTATTGAGTATTGTGCAAATTTAAAGTTTGCGTTTGTCATATCGTTTAGTTAACGAAAAAATGGTTATTTAGGCACACAAACCTGCACAGTGGTGTGAATGAACACTGTACAAATATAAAGTTTACGTTATTATTGGAGAAACTTGAGAGAATTTACACAGACATAGTCAATTAGATAATCATGAGCGATCCAGAACCAAAGCCATCACCTAGCGATGGTGAGCAGGCTACTCGAGTAGCATTCGCTGATGCACACAATGCAGGGTTAGCCAAATTGCGGCTATAACGCCAAACAATGGCACGGAATATGGCAAATGTTAAAGCCAAAATAATCTCGCTTGGTGAACGAGTGCAATTTACAAATTTTGAAAATCTACTTTAACGATATTTGCCAAACACAATCCAAAATTGAGGACTTTGCAACTACGGACAATGGCAGATGAGCGATTGAAAATCTATACATCGAAACAAAGGCAAGGATTGTTAAGGTGCTCAACAAAACAACAAAGGTGAACTTGTGCAACTCTAGCTTTTTGAGCTCGACAGCAGCGCCAGCTCAGCACAATCGATTGCCAAAAATGAAACTTCCTGTTTTCGAGGGTCAGTATTCCGATTATAAACGCTTTATAAGTGCATTCAATAATCTGGTTGACCAAGACCAAGGAATTTCTGTGATAGATAAGTTCAACTACTTGCTTAACTGTTTATCTGGACCAGCATTAGAGGTCATACAGACGTTTCAAGTCACCGAAGATAACTACCCCAAAGCTCTTCAACAGCTAAAATCTCGATATGACAACGACGTCCTAATCTTTCTTGATTCCATTTCAAACCTGTTTTGTTTACCATCAATGCTAAAGTCCGATGCAATAACACTTCAAAGACTGTTGGATTCTGCTTCTGCCATTAGGGGTTCACTTTTGTCGCTCGGCTCCGCTGAGAATATCATGAATGCAATAATGATTCGTATTACCTTATCAAAGGTGGATGTATGACGAAAAGCAACTTTTCGAGACCCTTCCATCTTGGGAAGACTACTGCAAGTTAATTATGCATCGATGCCAATTTTTGCAGAGTCATGCAAAAGGCGTAACACTCAGAAACTTTCAGGAAACAAGGCAATGTTCTAAACAAGGGCAGACGTCCAAGTCGTTCGTTACAACCAACTACAGGGTCTGTGACCATTGCCACACCAACGTCCATTACATCTCAGCATGCACATCATTCGCTTCCTTAACTCTTGACCAACGAAAGTAGTGGGTTAAAAATCACCAACTTTGCTTTAATTGTTTGAGAAGAAACCACTTTTAAAACCAATGTCCGTCGAGATCCCGCTGCAGAGTATGTCACGCAGCACATCATTCTCTACTACACAATTTTACTAAGGAGGTAACTCCACAAGCTGGCAACAATTGCATGAATCTGAATGCGCAATCAGGATTCCCCAAACTTATCGCTTGTAATGCACTCTACTGAACGTGGCATTCTACCGACCGCAACTGTAAGAGTAAAGCACAGGTTCGAAAACTATCATTTACTTCGCGCCATGTTAGACTCTTGCTCTGAAGTCAATCTGATCACAGAGGAGACTGCGAAGCGCTTACAGCTGGCAAAATATCGAGTCTCACAAGCCGTGAGCGGTATCTCAAATGATGTATACACTATCGTATACACTATCACGTGTCAACGACGATAAGGTCCCTCATATCAGACTTGGAATGGACATCAACGTTCGCAGTCATTAAATCAATCTGCTCCAGCAAAACTAGCATCGACATTGACATAAATCAGTGGCACCTTCCCCAGGAAGTTGTACTTGCTGAACCACTATGTTATGAATCAAACAAGATAAATATTCTTATAAACACCGACGGATTTTTCGACGCTATCTTAATTGGAAAAATCTCTTTAGGGCCAGGCAACCCGTGCCTGTTAAATACCGCGTTTGGTTGGATAGTGGGAGGAAACACAGCTGCGTTTTCACCATCAAGCCAGCATTACCAATGTACGCTAGTACAGGAGTCTCCTACACTCGATAGGATAATGGAACGATTTTGGAAACTTGAAGAGTTCCACACACCAGAATCCAAGCTTACCACAGAGGAACAACTCTGCGAGGATCACTTCAGTAACAAGGTATCTATTTGCAACGATGGTCGTATACAAGTGCGCTTACCATTCAAAGAAGCACAAACGAACTTGGGAAATTCTTAAGATACCGCGTACCAACGCTTTATGGCGCTCGAGCGACCATTTAACAGAAACGATGAGTTGAAGAGTGTATTAAGGCCACAAAGCTTGACTACGAAATTACGTGTCGTTTTTGACTGTTCAGCCAAATCATCCTCCGGCAAATCTTTGAATGAAGTAACCCGACAGACAAAATTCAAATGTACCAATTAACCACAATAACATACGGTCTATCATCAGCACCATTCTTAGCGATTCGAAGTCTGCATCATCTCGCAAGTCTATACGAATCAGAATTTCCTGTTGGCGCATCGGTTCTTCGCACAGATTTATACGTCGACGATCTACTTACAGGTGCAGACACGGTGCAGGAACTACAAGAGAAGAAAGATCAGATCACGGCATTATTGGGTAAAGCGCATTTACAGATGACCAAATTTAACAACAACACAAAGCATTTCATTAATCCATCTACGAATGAATAATAGGAAATTAAGGTTGAGGAAATAGATACAGCAAAGACTCTTGGCTTGGAAGCCAAAGCAAGACTGCTTTGTTTATCGGTACGATCTGCAACCTAAACAAAAAAAATACCAAACTAATGGTATTATCTACAATTGCAAAGATGTTTGACGCTCTTGGCTTGATGAGTCCAATCGTAATTAGATGCAAAATACTCTTGCAGGATTTACACATTTTGAAGCTGGGTTGGGATGAACCTCTCCCTGAAACGTTAAATCAGTTATGGTACGAAATGAAAGCTGATCACGTGCTACAAATTCCTCGGCATTGTTTATGCCTCAGAGCGCGCTTATGGCTGTTGTATTTACATCCGAGTGCAAATCAATTCTGAAGTACACACTAATTTGTTAATAGCAAAATCTAGAGTCGCGCCCATTAAGGTCCAGTCTCTACCGAGGTTAGAACTATGTGCAGCTTTACTACTTAACAAAACATTCCGAAAATTTCATCACAAAATTCTTCCCTACATAAGCAGTATCACCTTTTGGACAGACTCAAGGATTGTGCTCCAATAGTTGACAATGCATTCATCTAAACTAAACTGCTTCGTTGCCAATCGAATTTCTGAACTACAAGAACACGAAGGCAATATACAGTGGCGACACGTCCCATCCTCTTAGAATCCTGCTGACATGTATCAAGAGGATGCCGCACATTTGAATTGGAAACCAATATTTGGCTAACAGGGCCTGAATTTTTGAAAAGACCGAGCGGCCAATTTTAAACCAATCATTGCCGGAACCGATAGAAGTTCGCAAACAAGCATTTGTAATATGCAACGAAACGTCTCCAGATTTTCATGCAACACACATCAAACTTATCATCATTGACAAGATCATCGAAACCTCATCTTCGCACAAGCGCACTCTACGCATTTTATCATTTATATGCAGAGCATTTAATAGAATTCAAGCAAATCATCAACGCTAGCGATATCGTAAACGTACCAGCTACCGAGCTAAACGTTACATTTTGGCGTCTAATATACATATACAGCAGATCTACCGGTGGACCGCCTGCGAGGTGAACGTCCATTTTTAATAACCGGCATGAATTTTTATGGACCCTTTATGACGACTAATCGACTGCGTGGACGACCAACGTATAAAACATACTCAGCTATTTTTGTATGTTTCGCAACAAATGCTGTTCATATCGAGCTCGTCTCATAGCTATCAACCAACGCATTCCTGCTGTGCATTCGAAGATTTGTCGGGCGTCGTGGAAAGCCTCAAAAGCTGTATTGCGACAATGCAACAAATTTTGTTGGCGCTGCTGCAAGACTTGCAGAGTTTAAGCAAGCCGCATTGGATTCAGAGGCGATCAGAAAAATAAGACACTATAGCTCTTGCAAGGGCTTTCAGTTTCACTTCATCCAACCAACCACATTTTGGTGGGCTTTGGGAGGCCGCAGTTAAATCAGCAAAGGCATTATTAATTAAAAACATGAGCGAAGCTAATTTGACTTTTTAAGAGCTGCAAACGCTGCTAACCGAGTTGAAGCCATACTTAACTCACGGCCAATTGCTCCACAGTCAGATGATCCAAACGACGGAAGTGCATTGACACCAGCACACTTGATAATCGGATCTTCACTACTTACAGCTCCCGACAGCTTACAGCTCTTCGTTACCTCGACCGCTGTGAAAAGGTGACTTTCTTAAAACAACAATTCTGGCAATTGTGGTACCGCGATTATATCCACACACTACAACGTCGATCCAAATGGACTTCAAACCAGGCAAACATTCGTGAAGGACAACTTGTGATTGTCCATGAAGACAATACACCTTCTCAGAAATGGATTCTTGCTCGCGTGACCTCAGCCATCGCTGGAAAGGATGGAAAGGTCCGAGTCGTCGATCTCCACACTAGCAAGGGTACTCTACGCCGCCCAATCCACAAACTAGCACCACTGCCCCTCGATTAGTTTAAAGGAATCTGGATCCCTTCAATGGGGGGAGGATGTTGGAGGAGAATCAAGCATATTAGCATAAATATTTAGTTTTAATTTAAATTTCACATTCGCCCGATATCGATAAGCCCAAAAAGCTCTCCTGGTGCTCAAAAATCTAAAAGGAATACCAATGCAATATTGCTTATCTATCGTCCAATACCTTCTCTGCTTGTATTTTCATTAATGAATGCTTTATGGACATCGGATAAAACGTCACTAAAAGTGGACATATTACGGGCGAAGCAGTATATGCAAATTATGCGTACAAAGTTTTACATAGCATTTGAAATGTGGACTGTATTGACCAAATTATGTTCTCGGACCTAGGTGAATCTGGATACCAACTTTGGTTATTCCATCTTTTATAGTTTTTGAGATTCTTGCGTTCATCCACATTGACGGACGGATGATTAAGAATATATATACTTTATGGGGCGGAGATGCTTCTTTCTGCCTGTTCCGTACTTTGCACAAACCGAATATACAGGTGTAGGGTATAAAAATTATTTTAAGTGTAATTGATGTAACTATTTACATGTACATATGGAACAGCAAAAATAACATCAACTTACTCTTGTACTACCTTCAATATAGTTGTAACTAGTTTTACTTAATTCATTTTTGCAATAGGAGGACTAATACTGCATTTGGCATATTTTGGCTTTGATTCTGATTTGTTGCACTGGTAGAATTAAATTGTTAGGATTAGACATGGTTGTATTTATATTAAGGAAGGAATACAAATAGTGTTACATAATAACTAAGAAAGAAATGCTAAAGTCGAGCGGGCTCAACTCTTGGGGTGCATCAGAAAAAAAATAACACGAACTCGTCCTTTCTCGGACTTCGAATAATGTGGGTACCAAGTTTGGTTATTCTTGCTCTTGTACTTTCTGAGATCCTTGCGTTCATACAGACGGACAGGCGGACATGGCTATATCGACTCGTCTTGACATACTGATCAATAATATGTACATATGTATATACATTTAGGGGTCTGCCACGCCTCCTTCTGTGTGTTATATATGTTGAGGCACCGAGCTTTTTCGGGAGCCTTTTTTAGTCTACGGGTTTTGTCTGAAGCGGGCGTCAGACACGACAATTAAAACAAGAACGCTTTATTTTTAAATGTACATATGTATATTTTGCCGCGCAGGGCCAATTATGTTTGTCTATGAACCGAATTGATATACACGAATTTAAGAGGCCACCAACGCAAATAGTTGAGCCTTTAAACAATATGCGCAAAAGTAGAAGTGCGTTGTCTCGTACAACAGCACAGCGAGAAGCGTTAGATTGGCACGGCGAATCTAGGTCAACTAACTTCGATTGCAGCTGCACTGGCAGCTGGAGAGACTAAGAAAAGGATAAGAAAAGGAAATGTATAAAAAAACAAATATTGAGCGCGATCAAAGCAAACATTATAAGGGTTATTAAACGTTTAGCGCTTCTTGCTTCGCAGAGCAAGGTACAATTTGTATATATGAATAATTATTCTGATGCGGACGACTGCGCTGCCTGCGCCTGCTGCTTGACAAAACATCCTCCCCCCTTTGGAAGGCACGGGCTTCCAACCTCATCCTCTTTTGGTAGTGCACACAATTTGCGCACCGCTCGTCTAATGATTCCAGATGCAGTCTGCAGCACCGCGACCCTCGAAACACCGTCAGCTCCAGAGATCAGCTCGATGACTCCTGCCAATGGCCACTTTAGAGGAGGCAAGTTTTCATCCTTGACGAGAACCTCGTCGTTGACAGCGACTCCAGGGCATGGAGTACGCCATTTTGAACGTTCTTGCAGTAAAGAGAGGTACTCTCCGCTAAGCAAAACTCTTGCACCGCCTGTACATGCTCAGCACTCAGGAACAGATGCTTTAACTCTGCCAATTCATTTTTGGCGCCAACGAAGTTAGTCGCATTATCGGATCATATCCGAGCGGGTTGACCACGCGTGGAGATAAAGCTTTTTAAAGCGCCAAGAAAAGCAGCTGTGGACAGGTCTTTGACGAGCTCTAGATGCACAGCCTTTGTCGCGAAGCATATGTAGACGCTGATGTAGCATTTTATGGCTGGCTTGTTGCGAACCTCACTCCGGTAGAAAAATGGGCCGCAGTAGTTAATGCCAGTAACCATAAACGTATACGACAAATCCACTTGATTGCCAGGCAAGTCGGCCATCAGATGCTCAACCAAGCGCGGCTTGGCTCTGAAGCATACTGTGCACTTGCTGACATCAGCTGAAACCGTCTTTCGGCCGCCTATGGGCCAGTATTGTAGACGAATCGAGGCCAACAACGCACGTGGCCCAGCATGTAAGCTGCGAATGTGGTGATGATAAATAAGCGCTCTTGTCACAGGATGCTGCCTGGGTAAAATTGCTGGATGCTTGGCTGCGAAATCCAACGAAGAATTCTTCAGCCGTCCGCCTACGCGAAGCAATCCAACCACATCAATAAATGGCGCGAGCGAGGCCAGGGAACTGGAGGGTTTCACTCACTGCCCCGCCTGTAGCGCCTTGTAGTCCTCGAAAAGCGTTGATAGTTGAATGGAACTACTGTGCACTTGCTCATCAATAAATGGCGCGAGCGAGGCCAGGGAACTAGAGGGTTTCACTCGCTGTCCCGCCCGTAGCGCCTTGTAGTCCTCGAAAAGCGTTGATAGTTGAATGGAACGTAGCAGAATGTGAGTTCCATGATGTAGGCAAGCCAGTGTTAGGCCAGAGCACCGGATACGATGAATAAATTTGTAGACGAAACCAAAAACCCTTTGTAACTTGTAGAAAGAGTTTCGAACTTGGAGCCTGTCGAAACTTCTGTGTCATGCCGCTCCAAGCAGCACCTTTTGACGAAGTTCAGGCAGCGACTGTACAGACAAGCAGGATTCAGGATATTTGCTTTCCGTTATAAATTTGGGTCCATGAGCCTACAACAAAGATTCCAAAAGTTCACCGGTCAGAGCCCCTCTAGATAAAATGTCTGCCGGATTTAAATTCGTTGGCACGTATTTCCACTCCATTCCAGATGTCAGCTCCTGAATTGTGGCTACACGATTGGAGACGAATATCTTGAAGCTCGAAGACTCGCTGCGAAGCCAAGATAATACGACGGATGAGTCAGACCAGCAAAAGCATGGACCACAGAATATCTTCATCTTGGCCACTTCATGCATAAGCTGCGCCAGTAATGCAGCACCGCAGAGTTCCAACTTGGGTACTGTGGTCATCTTTAAAGGTGCCATACGCAATATAGCGCAAAGAAGTTGCACCGTCGTTTTTCCCTGAGCTGTAGAGACTATGTAGACGCAGGCTCCATAGGCGCTCATGCTGGCATCGCTGAAGCCATGGACTTCAATAGTTGCGTTAGGAATGAGCACCAGCCGTGGAAAAGTTAGCTTTGGCACACGTTCAAAATTTGAGCAGAAACCAATCCAAGTGGTTGCTCACGCCGCCGCAAGACTCTCATCCCACTCCAGCTTCGCCTTCCAGAGATCCTGCATAAAGATTTTAGATTTGGTTATTACAGGACAAGCAAGACCAAGAGGGTCGTAAAAACGTGCGATAGCTGACAAGACAGAACGCTTGGTAAGCTTAGAAAGCAGCTCTAAGGGCGAGAGCGAAAACAAAAACTGATCGGAAGCCGGATCCCAGACCAAGCCCAATGTTTTGGTGATGTCGCTACCATCATCAAATTTTAGCAGCGATTCCTTATCTGCATCAGAGACGCCTTGCAGTACTGCAGAGTTGTTTGAGCACCATTTCCGAAATTTGAAACTGCCCGTCGACAGTAGACTACTAGTCTGATGCATGATCTCCATCACCTCCAGAACTGAACTGCCTCCAGTAATGAGACCATCCACATAGAAATCACGCTGAAGAATTTCGGCACCAATGGGAAATGAGGCCTGCTCATCCATGGCCAATTGGTGCATTGTACGTACCGCGGGAAAAGCAACAGGTTTTGTGCCGTATGTTACGGTATCCAACTTATTGACTTGCACTTTTTGGTGCGGTGTATCACGCCAAAGAATACATTGCAAGAAAGTCTCGGGATCTGCCACCCGTACACAGCGACACATCTTGCATACATCGCCTGTGAGTGCAATTGCAAACGAACGAAACCGTAGCAATGTGTTGAAGAGCTTGCTTTGAATGGTGGGACCTGCCATCAAAACTTCGTTCAATGAGTAGCCAGAAGTTGTTGCCGCAGATCCATCAAACACAAATCTGAGCTTCGTAGTTGTACTATCCTCCTTTAAGACGCAATGATGCGGTAGATAGTACTTGCATTTATCCCTTGAGTCAGTGCTGACAAGAGACATGTGATTCAAATCCTTGTACTCCTTTATGAAGGCCGAGTACTGGACCTTTAAATTGGGGCTGCGCTCCAATTTTCTCTCCAAATTTAGAAAACGGTGGCGTGCCTGCTGGTATGAGTCGCCTAGCAACTCAACGCTGTGTTTCGGAGGCAGCCGCACAGAATACTCGCCACTAGGTAGGCGAATAACGTTGGCCTTAAAATGCGCTTCGCACTCCAACTCCTCCTTGGTAGGCAGCATATCCATGTCGATGCAGCTCTCCAGCTCCCAGAATCTGCGTATGAGCCTTTCTATGCGAACATTCGACTCTGTTTCCTCATCTGCTACAGACTGAAATGAAACGAGAGCCGATTTACGGATTTGTGAACCACCTCCTGTTATGATCCATCCCAGGCGAGTCTTCTGAATCATCGGCAATCCGGGAGCCAGTTTGATCTGCCCAACGCAGAGCAGTTCGAAGAACAGGCTGGCGCCGCTCAGCATGTCAACTTGTTGCGGCCTGTTGAAGCTAGGATCAGCCAAACGGATATTAGATGGAATTTTCCAATGCGTCGTATCGACATTAATGTTGGGCTGGTTGTCCGTGATATTCGGAGCCACCAACGCCGAAATGTTGGTTGAATAATCTGACGACCGAGACTCCAGACTAATGTCAACCGCGAATCCATTCGAAATTAAATTTGCCTCACCAAAGCCAGAGACGCAAGTTGTTGTTTTAAATTTTCGCAATTGAAGCTGATGAGCAAGTCGAGAAGTAACTATATGCACCTGCGATCCAGAATCGAGCAAGGCACGACAAGATTGACAACGTTGACAACGGCGGTGGCGAGAAGCACAACATCAGGGATGAGATTCTGGGCTGAAATGGGCGGCTGCGGAGATGTGGCAGTCATAAATAATAACGACGATGTTGGCATTTCCGTTATTGCTTGCTACGGATCCTTCAAAATGCAGAAGGCTGTGATGCCTTGCACCGCAGACTCTACAGGATCGAGCAATTAAGACAGAGGGAAAGCTTTCTGGCCTTCTTATGGCGCAGAACTGACGACAGATTTGCGAATTGGGAGCAGGTGTGTATTGAATGGCCCGTGGCATCACAAAATACACAGACTTTCGTACTAGGGTTAGTAGCAACAAAAGACCTTCTATTGTTGTTAGTATTTTTGCTACTCTTTCCCACCTTCCAACCAGAATTGTACACTGCGGAACAGGCTAGTTCCATATTTTCCAACTTCTGACATCGCTTTTCCAGAAATGAAGTGAACTGCTGTAGCGTCGGAACCGTGTCAAATGTGACAGTTTCTTCCCATTTGGCCTGAGTCGCATTGTCCAATCTGTGCAGCAGCGTATGGATGATGACACAATCGGCGATCTGCTCCGAATTTCCCATTCCATGTAATGCCCGCACGTGCGCGTTCAGCTTGTCCGAAAACTCTCGCAATCTGGCAGTCGCACCAACATCAACCTTCTTTAGCCCCAGAACCTCAGCAATGTGTGCCTGAAATATAAGACGTCGATTAAGCAAATCCAATGCCACTGTATAATTTTCCGTCGATATCTCTAAAGAGCGAATCGCATCTAATGCATTGCCCTTGAGACACGAGCGTAAATGCTGCAGTTTTTCCACTTGGGTTAACTCCAAATCCTTGGCGATCATTGTTGAAAAGAGCGACATAAAATCAGCATAATCAGTGTAACTGCCGCCGAATGAAGGCAACTTTAGCTCGGGCAAGCGAGACCGATTTTGGACCACCATAGTTTGAGTCTCTGTAGTCAAGTCATTCCGCATAGTTGACGAAGAGGGCGCTTGAAACTGGCGCTTCCGTAACTCTATTTCCAGCTTGGCAGCTACAGACGCGGGTTTTTTGCCAAACTCCTCATGTAGGATGAAGCTAGCGTCACCACAGTCGAACTCCTCCAAACTACTGAGCGCGCGGTTAAAATTAATCTTCTTATCCTCGAGCAGTTTTACAAGACAGAGCAACTCATCTTCTCTCAACAAACCAATTTTGTCATCTTTTAATTCTCATTCCATTACCTTGAGACTTTCACAAAGATATTCACATGGACCCACTGCAGTGGGTCCACGTTCAATCTGACGCTCACACGGCGGTACAGATGAATCATCACCATCCATTATTAGTGCAGTACTCTCATACGAATGAAATGTAATGCACAACGAAAACACAAGTCTCGGTTTGGCAACGGCAGCAACAACAACACGCACTTCAAATGTTCGGACCGAAAATTGTCATTCGCGCCAAACACCGGCATATAAGCAAAGGCGAATGACCGCACAAAGCAACGCCGCTTGCTTGCGGTTTATATGTACAAAAACTATGCGCTTTGTACAGTCAATTATGTACACATATACGTGCACTGATGCTGCAGCGGTATGTATGTATGTATGCACACTAACTTTGCACACACTTAGTGCTTAGTTAGTACACCAAATATATATCGTTTTGAGCCACAAATTATGGCTTTTCAGGTTCACCGATTTTTTAATGTAAATCACGTCGGGTGTTCACCAAAATGTTGAGGCACCGAGCTTTTTCGGGAGCCTTTTTTAGTCTATGGGTTTTGTCTGAAGCGAGCGTCAGACACGACAATTAAAACAAGAACGATTTCTCTTTAAATGTACATATGTATATTTTGCCGCGCAGGGCCAATTATGTTTGTCTATGAACCGAATTGATATACACGAATTTAAGAGGCCACCAACGCAAATAGTTGAGCCTTTAAACAATATGCGCAAAAGTAGAAGTGCGTTGTCTCGTACAACAGCACAGCGAGAAGCGTTAGATTGGCACGGCGAATCTAGGTCAACTAACTTCGATTGCAGCTGCACTGGCAGCTGGAGAGACTAAGAAAAGGATAACAAAAGGAAATTTATAAAGAAAGCAAATATTGAGCGCCATCAAAGCAAACATTATAAGAGTTATTAAACGTTTAGCGCTTCTTGCTTCGCAGAGCAAGGTATAATTTGTATATATGAATAGTTATGCGTCTGCTGCGGACGACTGCGCTGCCTGCGCCTGCTGCTTGACCAAACAATATACATTCGCACTAAACTAGTATACCCTTTGGGTACAGGGTATAAAAATTTGCTCGAAGTGCAGGCAACGAATACAAAAATGAAACGCCACCTGTCAGCTTTAAAATGTTTGGTACTTTTTGTGCTATTTTTATTCATTTTGTCTGTGAAAATGTATTTACCTGAGCCCTAGAGCTGCAAAATAATCGATATTGACTACATCGATCTTTTTCGATTTTTAAACATCGATCAAATCGATTTTAGTCGTGGGGGAATAATTTTGCTTTAGACAATGCGGGCTAGATCGACTCTTCTTGTCACCCTGATCAAGAATATATATACTTTGTGGGGTCTGCCACGCCTCCTTCTGCCTGTTACATTTTTCAGCTCTCGCAAAATTAATATACTCTTGTACATTTCAGATACAGAGTATAAATATTAGCTCAAATTAAATTACTCTAAATAACCACGAAGTTTCACTTCTATCGCTTGTCGCCCGGACACACAATTTTTTTTCTTGGCTCGGTAATAGAATCATGAGATTGGCGTTTCAGAACACGAACATTCATGCACGCTACTCTAGAACTCGGACCAGCATGGCTGAGCCCGAAATTTATATAAGTAAACAAATCCCGTTTTGAGTAGTTTCAATTAGACGGAGCATAGCCCATAGCTCGCGACAGCGTCGGCAATAGAACGCTGACTCGGCGCCTCGTGGCCGTTCTTGCAGTGGTCACTCAGCGTAAGCATGCGGGTGTGAGGTTCCGCCGGCTGTGCAACGGCGTCCGGTCTGATGACTTGGTCAGCAGATATTGCCTTGCGCGTGTGAACTGGCATCTGTGTTGCAACGGGGTCCGGTGTAATGACCTGGTCAACAGATTTTGCCTTCCGCGTGTTAACTCCTCCCGGGGTTAATTGAAAGCCGTCCTTGGGTTTTCCCAAATGTGCTGCGAGTTCAATTCGGCGTTTAAGGGCTAGATGTCGGCGGACTCTCAGAACGCCAACATAGCAAAGAAGGACAAGTGCGATAAGGCAGCTGCTTAGTGACGGCCTTGATAGTAGTTCGGATTGCAGGTCGCCAATGCGTTGAAGATTCTTGGAGATCGTGGAGGAAGGGCAAACTTAGGTGCTCTCGATGGCTGGTCACGTTGATTTGTGACGCGGCAGACACCGCAGGTTTTTTCCACAAGACGCCGCGATGGTTGACATATAGAGTGCCGTTCAGGGAAATGCGGTCATCGTAGGTTCCCAGATATGTTGCCGAAACCAGCTGACTGATGCCATTATTATCTTCGACCTTATTGGTCTCGTCGTTGATAACAAGGAGGCCTTTATTGATTTTTGCTAACGTTATGGAAAATATTAGATCTTCAAGATAAGTGATAATTATTCTGTTCTTTGCAAGAATGGTTTCATACAAATGCTCATAATCTGAATCTTCTGTCCTGTGAATTGCGTTCAACGTCTTTGTAATTTCGTTAATTGGTGTCTGGAATTTAGTATTTATTTCAATTTGCTTGTTTTCGGCTTCTTGTAACTGTCCTTGCCTAAACTTAATCTGTTCCCAGTCGTCGTAGTCCGGTGTACCGTCATTCACATATACGTAACAAGTTTTTCCTATCTGGTCCCGGAGGACATCGTCTACTGCCCTCTGGAATATGCCTGGAGCGTTTTTTAGCAAAATTTTGCAAAACTCGTACATCCCATTATTGACAGAAAATGCTGTTTTTTTCTCTGTTTTTTTCCGCCAATTCTATTTGGTGGAAGCCCGATTTGAGGTCCAATGTTGTGAAATATTGTTCCGCTCCCATATTTGCTAATATTGTAGAAATGGGATCGGGTACTTGTCATCAGTGGTTTTTTTGGCTTAGTTTACGAAAATCGATAACCAATCGCTTTAATTTGTGCCTTGATTCATCGACACCTTGTTTGTCGACGACCCATATAGGATTGTTATAGGGCGATTTGGACGGTCTTATGGTGCCATTCGCTAGAAGTTGTTTAACCTCTGCGTTGACAAATTCGGACACGCCCATCGGATATGGATACAATTTGGAGTACACAGGTTCTCCATCTGTTAACGTCCGTCGTTAACGTTGGTCAATCATTTTATCAAAAGATTTTTTTTACTGCGTTGGGAACATCCGCGTCATCGATATGTATGAAATTTACATTCTGGCATTTTACAAAGTGAATCAGCTCTGAGCCGTGATTATATTTAAAGTCAAATTTCGCCTTGACCTGCTTTAACAGGATGAGACCAATTATGCCATCAAATTTTCCAATGTTTTCCGAAATGAAGAAATATGTTTTTATACTAAATAAATGAATCGGACATTTCTGCTCAATTTTTGTGTGCCCATGTATTGACCTTACTTGGAATGGTTTGTCAACGGGCAAAAAGTACTTCAGTACTGAAAGAGGTTTTACTAAACTTTTAGACGCTACTGTGTCAGTAAGAAATTTGATAGCTTGCCCCGCTACTGTACGTGTGAAGTACGGGAGCATTGAGTTACCTACCCATAAAAAATTACAGCTTTCAGCTTCAGACAATTCGATATCAAACGCTGGTGCTTCCGATTGTGATCGGGATTCATAATTCTCATTGTCTTGTTCTTGAGGCAAGTGGATTAATCTTTAGCGGCTTCGCATTGATTGGTCACCATAATTTTGCAATTTCCTATGTCCCTGCGACTGAGTGTTTTGTCTAAAACGTGACGAAGCTTTGCTTCGAACTACCTACCTTTGGTTGCCCTTGATGTTCCCTATGGCCCTTTTCGAAGAATAGGCTCTTTTGTTGAAAATTGCTCTCATATTGTAGGGTTTGAAAGCGTTGCTTCGAACTTCCTGCCTTTGGTTGTCCCTGATGTTCCCTATGGCCCTTGATTGATTTCCTCAATCCGGAAATGAACGTGTGAAGTGCTTCAGCTGCTGTTGCCGAATCATAAGTCATAAGAGTTTGTCGGCAAATGTGAAGTCCAACCTTGCAATGGTGGCTTTAAAATTAAGAACGGTATTAAATGATGCAAGTACTGCATTTGCTGGTCCCCTTATTTTTTTCGGATAATGGCAACTTTTTCCCGTTGTAGGGAGACATTGTTTCCATGAGACATAATTGTCTTGCTTCCCGTCAAACTCGGGAATGGACTTCATACACATAGGTACAGAGTATTTCAAAGTCGGGGCACCCGACTTCAGCTTTTTCATTTGATTTAATTTATAAATTGAATACAGATTAATTGTTAATAATTTGTTATTGTATACCATTTTAGATAAAATGGCGACTTCACCACCCATTGGAGTAGCTGATATGACATCAATATCTGAAATTGACGAAATGGGAATCAATAATAATCTTAAGCTTCGGTACACCAGCAATATAATATATGTATCCTTTTAAAAAAAAACGAAAAACAAACTATGAAAATAAAAATACGATGGCGTAATTGGTAACTATAGTAACTAATAAAAGTCAGCAGAAACAAGAATGATGCATAATTGTTCTTGAGAGACATGCTCTTCTTTAACTTTAAACATCAAAGAGAAATAACAGCCATGTGTAATAGGGTGTATGATATAGTTTATTAGTTATATTGCAGTAAGTTCTATGATACAGTTGATGTATTATATGTTCATTATGTGATGTTGGTTTGTAACAAATGTTGTGTACTACACGTATGTACTTGTATATGCTGGCGGCCGCATCGTGTGACTGCGTAATAGAGACTGACTGTCATACAAGTATATCATACTTTCATGACGCTCGCACTCTTCAAGAGAGCGGGAGAGAATTTACATAACTAAAGAGCGCCATCAGCTGCTTAGTAGGCTTAGACTGCTACAACTCATCCGTCCTGACTATATACAAGTAAGATCCCCTGATCCTACATGTTGCACATTTACAGCCTTACATTAACATGTCCAATATTGCAGTTTTCATATAGATATGTATTTCATTTTTCTTTTACACTATATACAGTACTTAAGCTTTATTTTTCTTAAGCAATGTCAAATATTTGTTTTTTTTTTAATATCTTACTATTAATGTATGGCCCTTTATCGTTTGATATTAATTTGATCGATATACCAGGCCGTACTATCAAAATTTTAACGATAACATAGTCTTGAATTTGCTCCTGCTTTAATGTTCCGTACTTTATTTCGTTCTGCTTTTCTTTTAATTCGCCATTTATGTTCCCTCTCTGATTCCTTCAAAACAACTTATTCAGGGGTGCCAAAATTACTTGCATTGATTTATCCCTATCATACTATATACATAAATATATGTACATATGTATGCACATATTACCATACATAGTATTTATTGTACTTTATGTCCTAACTCTCGAATCGTATCAAAGTAATTTGCTATTTGGGAAATGAACTCTTTAGAAGCTTTAGAGAGTGTCGGAAGAGAAATATCATACACAGGGATGTCACAGAAATATCCGGTGATTTCGGATACAGTTCTTTTTGAAAATTCCCAAAAAATAAGTTGGTGCCACAGAACTTCGAAAGATTTCATTTTTTCGAACTTCCCCTCCAAGCCAACTGTCAGCAACAGCTGTCGACCCTCACATTTGACTGACTAATTCTGTAAAAATCCTGTAACGCACTCAGCTGTCAGCAACAGCTGACTGTCGACGAGTACATTTGACTGACTAATTGTGCTTAAATTCTATAACATACTATGTTAAATAAAAAACAAATATGCCATTTGCATAAATATTAGCCCGCGAGCATTTGCGGAAACGCCCACTAGTTATTGAAAAAATACAACACAAATGTTTAAGAAGCGCATCTAATCCCACAAAAGAATATTGTTTATTAAAAATTAAATTTATTTTACGTTTTTTAAAACATCATTTGGAATTTTGCGCAATTACGGGGTGTACTTCCATAATTTAGACGAAAATTGCGTCCTGTTGTAGCGATCTATTTTTTGCAAAAATTTGCATTTGAAATTAAATTCAGAAATTACAAAAATGTACTTGCATTTTGTTTCCCTGGTCCGTATTGTATAATCAAATGGCAGCTTATGACTCCACATTTTCGCTAACAAACCGACTTGCCCAATCGACGACACACAATTTTCGTCAAGTTTGTTTAATTAATACACAGTTATGTGGTACTTATATGAAACAAGAATTGCGTCAATTATATTTTTTATTTTTAACTTTCGTTTAACTCACCAAATAAGACTTAACTCAGCAAAATGTGATGTTCGAAAAATGTAATGTTCTATTTGGGCCAATGGAGGCATCTCTATTGTGGATGTTTTGTTTTGTATTGTTTTGGATGATGTGTGTTAATGCTGGTGTTTTAAGTATACATTTGGTAATTTGCTAATTTAATAATATTAACGTAGGATATGCAATATATTTTGTAATATATTTCGAGCATTGCTTTATTTTTCAACAAAACAGAAATGGATCATTTTGCAACCATTTACGTTCGCGAGCAATGTCGAATGGGTAACCGAAATACAGTTATTCTTCCATTGTATTTAGCAATGAGTTAACTAATTTATTTCCATACATTTTCCGTTTTTTCATGAGCCAACGGAAAATAGCGGAACTCGTAGATCTGAGTCCTGGTAAAGTGAAGATTACCATCGAACGCCTTGTACGTGAGAATAGGGTAGCCAGTCCAACGGAATGCAGCGGGAATGGCGTATGCCGAATAATCCGCTTCAAAAGAAACATCTTATTCCCACATTTAGGCACAGAGGAGGAGGTGTACATGTTTGGGCCTGTATGTCTGACTCCGGAGTCGGGAAATTGGTTTTCAGGATAGAATCATGGATAAGAATATGTACCCCACCAAATTGAAAACTAATTTGATCCAAAGTACCAATATGTTAGTTTGGGTATCTTTTTCCATTTTACCAAGGCAATGACCCAAAACATAAATCGGGAATTGTACAGACCTGGCTGATCTGGAACTGTCCACACGGTATGATTCCGCTAGCACAGTCACCAGACTTGAATATCATATCAAATTTTTTGGTAATTTTGGATTTAGCTAGCAAATGGCAAATTTAAAACATAAATGACCCAAAGAAAGCGAAATGGGAAGAATGTCAAAAAACACCATTAGAAACTTCAAACAAATTTCTGGCTTCTATCAATAACCATTTGAAAACCCTTATCCAAATAAAAAAATTACCAAACCAAATATTAAATACTAATTTAAAATACATTTTTTTAATTATGAAGCCACTGCACGAAATAAGCTGTGACCTAAAATTGTCGTGCCTTTTCAGATTTTGTTATTGAAACATTATTAATAGACAAAAGAGAACGCTACAGTCGAGCAAGCCCGACAGTGAAATACCCTGTATCCAGGCGAACTTCCGACATTGACTTACATATATGCGCCCATAGCAGAAGATAAAAGAGGAAGAAGAAGAAGGAACTTGATGCTGCAGCTTGTGGGCGTAATGCCGGAGTGAAATTGTTTCGCTAATAACTTTTCTTAGAATTATCCGATTTAGATTTGAAACAAAAGTACATTATTTTGTATAAATTTTATGTGCAAAGTTTGGTTAAGGTGTCTTTTGAAATGTGGACGATATTGACGAAATTCTGTAGCGGTGAAGGGGGGAAATTCCAAAAAATACCTCAGTAAAATTAATATATGCGCAAAATTTGTTTTTAATATTACCGTTATTTTAATATATGTTTTAATGTTTTGTGTATATATTTTTTTCTCTTTTACTTTGTGTTGCTTTCTCATACGTTCGTTTCTTATCAGCTCTTAATCTCAAGTACCGTTAGCATTTAAAAGAATCCCAGAATCCCATTTATCAATTTGCTATGAAATGCTTGATTGATAAATGTGCATTTTATCCTTTCACATTGTAAGTCTGAAGCATACTTATTATCTCCAGAAAAAAATTGAATTGCTAAGAAGGTTATTTGGAGGCTTATTAAAAGCCGTGTCGTTGTGTTTTGGCGAACTTAAAATTAATAATTATTTAAAATGCCCCGCGAGAACGCGTTAAGCACAGAAAATGAAAAATTTACTAAAACTATGGCTGATTATGGCATAAAAGTCTACAAGTATGTTATTGCTAATGCAATAAACAAGCATAGGAATACCGTCTCAAACTTTTTAAAATATCCACGATAATATGCTCAAACAGCCGGAAAAGGGCAGTTCCCAAAGTTGGTGAGCGCACTTAACGGCATATTCGACCTTTGCCAACCATCAAAATAATGAGCTGATCCCAAATTAGGGCAGGATTAAAGATGCAAATAACTGGGCTACAGTTGCAAAAAATTAAGAGAATGGAAATGCGTTTCCAATATGATGCCAAGGTGCATAAACCAAAGGTATTAAACCGACATAAAATGGCCCGATTTGCACTTTACGAAAAATACAAATTTTGGGACAGGAAAATCAAAAGGGTCATCTTCAGTTATGAAAAAAATTTTTATTTAGTCGGCTCAAATGGAAACTAAAATTATTGGCGCGATTTAAGCAATCCCCGGCAGATTTGCCACAGATGCAACCATGGTGGTATGGTACTCATGGTATGGGCAGCTTTAAGATACTTTGGGAAGCAACCAATATGCTTTATACCAGATCGGCCGAATGCGCAAATGTATGCGGATCTCCTGAACAGCGAACTTATACCATTTCCAAAAGAGTTCCATGGAGAGGATTGGCAATTTCAGCAGGATAACGCCCCAATACCCGTTACAACGTATAACATGATGTTTTTCTAGACATGAAATATCCCCTTAATGAATTGTCCTGCAAGAATTCCGGATTAAATCCAATTGAGGACCTTTAGGGCATCCTATCAGTTCATAGGTGTGGATAACAATTTGACCCTTTAAAAAATGCATGAGGGGCCATTGTCTAGGAATGGTCAAAAATTGGCATAATCGTCCTTCAAAAGTTGGTTAATCCATATCCTGGCGGTTGCAATAGGCCGTATAACAAAAGGGAAACACTACATATTACTAAAACTATAAGTAAATTATATTCAAAATGTAAATAATAATTAAAATAATTTTTCACCTATTTAAAAACAAGAAAGGAATGCTAAAATCGAGCAGGCTCAACTCTTAAATACCCTGTACCACCCCACAAAAAAAGAAATTAAATTAATTTAATTAATTAATTAATAGGGTGGGGGGGGGGGGGTGGAGTGGGCGGGTGCATCGGGAAAAATGAACAAACTCGTCCTTTCTCGGGCTCAGGAGAATCTGTATACCAAGTTTGGTTATTCTAGCATTTATACTTTATGAGATCCTTGCGTTCATACAGACAGACGGATGGACGGACATGGCTATATCGACTCGGCTTGTCGTCCTGATCAAGAATATATGTATATACTTTGTGGGGTCTGCCACGCCTCTTTCTGTGTGTTCCATGTACACTCGCACAAAACTAATATACCCTTTTACCCTTTGGGTACAGGGTATAAAAATAAAAGTAAAAATCTAACATTCAATGGTTCCTAAGAAACTTAAAGACAAGTTGCACATATATCAATTTTACAGAGGTACTTTTTACCCTACTACTAAATAGTATAAAAATATATATTTATATTGATTTCTCTCGTCATGCTGATTCAGAATATATGTACTTTATGGGGTCGAAGATGCTTCCTCCTGTATGTTACATACTTTGCACAAACCTAATATACCCTTTTTACAGGGTATAAAAACAATGCAATCCCTTTTAAAATATATATTAAGTTATTAACAAATTGGCGTTTAAATTGTTTGGCTATTGTTCATATTTTGCCTGTAATGGCATTTCAAAGTCAATTTTTGCGCCTGCACGCAATAAGCTGTGACTCACCGTATATGTAAGCCTTTATCTAAACAATCTGCATCAAACATTTTGCATATCTTATGTATTATTATAATTTAGCAAATTACTAAATCTCTAGTTAAAACACTAGCAATCAGACACATTATCCAAAATAACCAGGGTTCGTAAAACGCGCTCACTGCACGCTGCTGCGAATGCATGCAGCGCTGCCGTGTGCAGTTGTGTGCAGACAGGCAGAGGTCGAGCGTCTATGCGTGTTTACATGCGTGTATGTATTATTATAATTTAGCAAATTACTAAATCTCTAGTTAAAACACTAGCAATCAGACACATTATCCAAAATAACCAGGGTTCGTAAAACGCGCTCACTGCACGCTGCTGCGAATGCATGCAGCGCTGCCGTGTGCAGTTGTGTGCAGACAGGCAGAGGTCGAGCGTCTATGCGTGTTTACATGCGTGTATGTATGCAGCACAAAGTTGAACCAAAACTGCAACAACAACAACAGCTGCGGGCAGCGCTACAAGAAGAGCATGGGCAGCGATTCCATTGATGGCTATAACTTTTTTCAGAATTTACCTATCATAATGAAACTTGGCATTCCAAGAATTACGGAAGTTATAAAAGAAACACGAATTGCGTGGGAGTGGGGGGTGTATCAGAATATAACAAGATAGAACGCTACATCGAGCAAGCCCGACAGTAAAATAGCCTGTACTCTCCACAAAAAAGAAAAATTTAAAAAAAAAATTTTTTTTTAAATTAAATTATTAAAAAAAATGAATGAATGAATGAATTAATTAAATTAAATTAGAATACATGTTTATGTTCAGTTTTAACAGCATACATTTACATCACGTACCTATGCGTGTTTATATGCGTGTATGTATGCAGCACAAAGTTGAACCAAAGCAGCAACAACAACAACAGCTGCGGGCAGCGCTGCCGACAGAGCTGCAGGCAGCGCATGAGCAGCGATTTTACTTATGGCTATAACTTTCTTCAGAATTGTTTATAATGAAATTTGGCACACGGACACATTAGTACTAACTGGATGTACCTACCAAAATTGATTTCAAAATTCCGAGAATTACGGAAGTTATAAGAAAAAACACGAATTGCGGGGAAGTGGGGGGGTGCATCGAAAAAAACGCAAACTCGTACTTTCTCGGTCTTAGGAGAATATGGAAACCAAGTTTGGTTATCCTAGCTCTTATACTTTCTGAGATCCTTGCGTTCATACGGACAGACGGACAGGCAGACGGACAGACAGACGGACGGACAGACGGACGGACGGACAAGGCTATATCCACTCGGCTTCTCATCCTGATCAAGAATATATATACTTTGTGGGGTCTGCCACGCCTCCTTCTGTGTGTTACATACATGCGCACAAAACTAGTATAGCCTTTCACCCTTTGGGTACAGGCTATAAAAAATAAACTTGACCTGCCTAGGGCTTATGGAAACCTGGATACCAAGTTTAGTAATTCTAGCTCTTGTACCTTCTGAAATCCTTGCGCTCACCAAATTTTAGTCCCAGATGTCTTATGTGAATAGGCAGAAAATGTGTATTTTGGAATTTCCCTCCATCCCCCTTCTCCCACGCAATTAGTAATCTTCCATAACTCCCGTAATTCTTGAAATTTCGAACTTAAATTTAGCAAATAAGTACCCCCAGTTAGTGATTATGTGTCCGTATGCCAAGTTTCACTATGATAGCCATAAATATAATTACTGCCCAAGCGCTGCCCGCAGCTGTTGTTGATGCTGGTGCTTTGGTTTCTTAATTTCTTTAATTATTCTAAACACCCGACACCCGACTTAAGCTTTTTTACTTGTTTAATTTATTATTTAAATATATTTACGCAAAGAATCGGCCTGCAACTTCGGCAATAACAAAGAAGAAGTTTGCATTCTGTAATTTATCTTATCGTCAATTTTAATTTCATTCACTGGATTCGCTAGATCCATATAATATATTTCTAACATGTCCCTTTCAAAATCATCATTAGCAATTGCCACAATATTATCCTCAACATTTTCGCCCATGCACAAAACCAGTCTCACTAACATTAAAATTCTCGCTCCTACCAATAATGTTATTAGAATTTTCGCCACCATTAACAGTCTTACTAACATTACCAATTTCGACATCACTAACAACCTCACTAACATGACAAATTCTCTAAAGTTTTTAAATAGATAGATTAATTAAAGTTCTATTTCATACTGACAACTTGGACCATTGCGTAAACATTTACTTTTCCATTTATGTTTTCATAGCTACAGGAACTATTTCCGTATTCCCCAACGTTACCATTTCAAAGCGTTTAGATTAACTTTAAATCGCATGCTTCCATGAAATCCTTTCCCAGTACTACGTCGTGGCACATAGATTCGTTTGCAGTTACAATAAGGTGACAATACATTTTTATTGAATTTTTCATAACGAAACATAATGATTTTCCATACGTTCCTGGCTTCCATTTATCCTAAAATATACATTTTCTACACAACACTTCTTTCTTAATGACATTGGACTCCTCGAATTAATGTTTGATTCGTTATACCAGACAAAAAATATCTTATCGGCCTTACGTAATTATTTTTGAGTTACCCTTCGTGTTTGGGCACTTCGCTATCCAGTGGTCCATCGCACCGTAAGCATAGCACGAACCGGGCTCACGCATTGGTTTGTTCCAGTCGTTAATCAAATCGCTTCAGCCGTTACAGTCTCGCGCACCTCTTTTCGCTCATCGGCCTTTGCTGCTGACGACGTTTGCGTTCCTCTGCTGCCCTTCTGTAGACGGAGTTCTGCAAATTCCCGAGGAATCTATGTCGAATTTGTAAAGCACTGGATGCGTAAATACTTTTATACTTTTATTTCATGTATATGAGATACTTAATATATAGTGTGTTTATTTTGAATAAACACACTATATTTATTTTAATATACCAGTTGTTAAACCCATCTATATTTAACCAGATATGAAGAAAAATTTTGTCTTCATGGTGGTGTGCCACTAATTCTTTATGCGGTAGCATTTTATTTCAAATGTATTACTAAAATAGCATGCGTTTATATACCTCTAAAGGTAAATACTTTTATGGTGGGTTAATATGGAATAAACACACTGTATTTCATATATATGGGATACTTAATATAGTATAAAGTGCGTTCGAAAGTAAACAGGACTTTTGGCTTATCCAATATTAGCCAAGAATTAGTTAATTAAGCTAGTTATCAAAACACTTAATTAAATCAATTAATATGCATTTTATAGTAACAATGTGAGCTTGACGCCATAAGTTTCAATCGAAGCCTCTTTTACAATCGTTGATAATCGTGATCGTTTTTTCCACCAGAGGGCTGCCAGATCTGCCACAGTACTCCCCCCCCAAATGACCATGTCACGATTTCCTAGGAAGGACTCGGCGATTTCTTTCATAGGTTTGAAGAGGCTTATTTGTCGTTGGCATAGCCTCCAGTGCTTTATTGTCTCTAACCAAAAAAGCTGCTTTTAGCCGGTCGACGGAAACGGCTACATCCTTGCCATCTACTCTTACCAGAAAAACACGATCGCTTACACGGTCTGTAATTTCGTACGGACCAGTATATGGGGCTTCCTTGACTGCATCTGTTCTTATAAAAACGTGCGAACAATCCTCCATACCTTTTAAACGAAACATCTTCTGCTTCATATGATGTGCAGTTGGAGGCGTATCTGACGTACGTGTGTTCGGAACTTTGTGATATTCGTTGGGAGACGTAGATTGGTACCATACAACATTTCTGCTGCTGAGGATTGCAAATCTTCCTTAAAACAAGTGCGTAACCCCAAAAGCACGGTTGGCAAGAGTTCAGTCCAAGGAGTACCAACGTGGCACTTAAGAGCTGCCTTAAAGGATCTGTGCCATCGCTCTATGAGACCATTGGATTGGGGATGGTACGCTGTTGTATGAATGTGCTGAGCTCCAACAAAAGCGACGAGATTCTTGAACAGAGCTGATTCAAACTGTGAGCCCTGATCAGTTGTGATAGTTTTCGGAGTACCAAAACGAGCAATCCAACTTCGCCAGAAGGCGTCTGCAACTGTTTCAGCAGTCATATCACATAATGGTATTGCTTCTGGCCAACGGGAGAAACGATCTATAATTGTTAAACAGTATCTATACCCATTATGTAGCGGCATCACAACAATGTCCAAATGGACGTGATCAAATCTGTTATCTGGAACCGGAATCTTCTGCGGCGTGAGTTTGTTGTGCTTATATATCTTGGACCTTTGACATGACAGACAGCTCCTGCACCATTGAACAATGTCCTTACACATAGATGGCCAAACGTATTTTTTGCGGATTTGTTTTAGTGTAGCTCTGCCGCTTGGATGTGACAAGCCGTGGATTGATGCAAAAATTTTGTGCCGAAGGCTTTGTGGAATGTATACGCGCAAAATTCCAAAAGACGTATCGCAGTAAACAGCGATATCGTTTTCGAGTTTTTGGGACTGAAGATTGAGTGATGTTCCACCTCCAGGCAGCTCTTGTAACTCCGTGTCTGTTGGCTGGGCTTTTTCTATGTCGTCCTAACTTATGGTGCTTGGCATTGTTATTTCGCACAATCTTGAAAATGCGTCTGCTACACAATCCTCACTGCCTTTAACATATACAATTTTTGTTGAAAACTGCGATATGTAATTAAGGTGACGACCATAGATGTAGATGTTATTAGAATATCATCAATATAACAGAATACAAAATCAAGGCCTCGAAATATATTGTCCATAAATCTCTGGAACGTTTGAGTTGCATTTTTTAGCCCAAAAGGCATGAAAAGAAATTCGATGAGTCCAAATGGTGTAGAAATTGCTGTCTTTTTCACATCACATTCAGCCATAGGTATTTGATAATACGCCTTGACAATGTCGTAAAAATTGTTTTCCCAAATAGCTGCTCTGCAAAATCGTGTATATGAGCAATTGGATATCGATCTGGTACCGTAATTGCATTAAGCTTTCGGTAGTCTCCACACGCTCGCGATGTGCCATCTTTCTTAGTTACAAAATGTAAGGGGCTTGCCCATGAGCTTCTCGATGTCCACAAATAAAAAATCAGCTCCTATAATAGCTGTCTCCACGTCAGCTATAATAAACGGCCAGCTGAATTTACGACGTAGTCCTACGTCTATTTCATATATATAGTTCCCGTAGGTGTTAATTAATGTTAGGTTTGCAGCGTAAAGTACCATATTATTCTGACGAGTTTTTTGTTTAACCACTGTGCGTGGTATCACTGAGACCACGGAGCCAGAGTCGATTAAAAAACGAATATGTGTGTTGAGATCATTAATGTGTAAGCGGCTCACCTTTCTTGGAACAGGAGAGTCCTGTGCGACGCTGGAACTTAATTTGCTATCGTCCTCCAGCGTGTTTGACGACAGCTCTACAAGTTTAACGCTTGAAATGATTGATAACGCGAGCAGCTTAGCAAGCACTTTCGTGCCATATCGCCGAATTGTCCATGATAAAAACAAAGCGAGTCTGCCTGTTGATTCTGGTTTGTAGAACTGCGGGAGCGTGGCTGCGAAACGGCCCGAGAACGGCTTGCTGTTTGTAAGCGTTTTACTTGGCTTTGCAAATCCTCGAATTTCTCATTAAGTTTGCGGATATTTAGGGTTAGCTCTTTAAGAGTACTTGATGGCGAAATGGCACTGACATCATCCTCACACGGCTTAATAATCGACGGCTGCTGGGGTCCTACGAAAAATATTTGCGAAGATTCTCCAGCTTCCAACATAGAATAAGCTATTTGCGCCAGTTTACTCAGATCTGTCTCTTGCCAAGCCGTAGGCACCGGACGAATTGATTGCGGCATTTCTGCAAGAAATAAGGAATGAATTAGCTGTTCATTTCTGGCCCTGGAGCCAGACGACGCATATGGGCCAGGATTTCAGTAGGCTTTAAGCATGACGTTTCGCCCCCATGCAGCAAACGGCATAACTTCGATGCTGGCGACTCTGCATACTTATGTATTAGGCGCGTTTTAAGAGTATCAAATTTGTTGTGTATTGGGGGACTTGTAGGTAGGTAGGTAGATGCGGCAGCCAGGGTGAAGAACCCTGGCTCACTTAGGCCTTAGAAGTTGGCCCATTGTGGCACCGCGTGGACTGTTCCACTTCCCATTTCCCGTGGTAATCTGCAGGTCTTCGCATGTGCTAACTCCATCCAGATGCCTGGATGAATTTAAAAATGTCCCTCGGCTTCCTTATGGATAGTGCCGATAAGTTTGGGAGGAAACATGCCCCTAGAAAGCGATAATTTGTCCTTAATAGGGCTGAGCAGTCGCAGAAGAGGTGGGTTACAGTTTCCTCCTCTTCTACGTCTTTGCAACTTCTGCAGAAGTCGTTATGGTAGAGCCCTAGTCTGGCGGCATGGGTGCCAACCAACCAGTGCCCAGTAATGGCTCTTATTACGGTTGAGCATTGATTTCTGCTGAGTTTGCAGAGTTCTAAAGAGCGCTTTTTGTTACGAGAGGGCCACGTCTGTTTCGTTGGTCCACATTTGATTTGATATCAATTACTAACTGAGAGTTTGCAGCTGGCCATCGGTATACCGACACTTTCCTTGTATGGAAGGAGAGAGGTAGTGGTACCGTGTCTTGCCAGCTCGTCTGCTATACAATTTCCCTCAATGTCCCTATGGCCTGGGACCCAGATGAGGTAAATAGAGAACTGTACTGCCATCTCGTGAAGAGATTTACGACAGTTCTGCACTGACATCGAGTTCGATGTAATGGCATTTAGGGATTTTATTGCCGCCTGGCTATCCGTGTATATGCAGGTTTCTCTGATGCCTATGGCTGAATATGGCAGCATAAGGAGGGCTTCTTGAATAGCTATGATTTCTGCCTGGAACACACTGCAGTGGTCCAAGAGCCTGAAGGCCTTTTTGATACCAAGTTCTTCGCAAAAGACGCCTCCGCCTACGCGGTTGTCTAGCTTAGAACCATCCGTATATATTCTGATTGAGTTTGTGGGGCCTGGAGGGCCGGAATTCCATTCTTCCCTAGAGGGAATGATGGTATGAAAGGGAGTGTGGAGATACTCCTTGGGGGTGCAGTAGTCAGTGACTGAGGGGATGGTGTCGTTTCCTCTCAGGATTTTGGCATAACCAAAACATTCTTCTGACCACTGGTTGGTTTCTCTCATGCGAAGCGCCGCCAACGTAGCGTTCATTTAACCCATCAGATGGATTGGGAGTATTCCCAGAATCGCGTCTAGCGCGTCGTTTGGAGTGGTGCGTAGTGCACCCGAAATCGTTAGTTCAGCCTGTCGTTGAACTTTCTTTAATCTCTGAAGAGACAAGTTTTTTGTTAGTGATGGCCACCATATAGAGACCCCATATAAGAGTATGGGTCTGATTATTGCAGTATATAGCCAGTGGACCCCGTAGGGGGCCATGCCCCATTTCAGTCCAATGGATTTCCTGCAGGTCTAGAGTGCGATTGTGGCTTTCCTCACCCTATCCTCAATGTTCAGGTTCCAGTCCAGCTTCCTATCCAGTATCAGACCTACATATTTGGCTGAGCTGCTGAAGGATAACGGTACCCCATTAAGTAATGGGGGACAAAGAGGCGGAATTTTATATTTCCGCGTGAATAGCACCAGCTCTGTTTTGCTGGGGTTTACACTCAGGCCACTTAAAATGGCCCAAGTTGATAATGTGCTTAAGGCATCGGTCATGCGTTCGCACAGAGTTTGGGGGAATTTACCCGAGAAGGAGATAGTCACATCATCTGCGTAGGCCACAGCTCGGCATCCCCCTATTCCCTCCAAGGATCGTAGAAGTGTGTTTACCGCTACGTTCCATAGGAAGGGTGAAAGAACGCCGCCCTGAGGTGTTCCGCAGCGTACGAATCTTAAAAAACTTACTGACTTGTCTTGTCAGCAGAGGAGAGGGATCCGCCTCTTCGTAAGCCATATAGGTCGAGCATACTCTTAGAGGCTTTGGCTTTGCATCTATGCACGCCGCTGTGTTGTCGCCATCGCTAAAATTGGGTAGCAGAAAAATATTTATGTTTTTCTTGGTTAGAATGCAGGTGCGGGTCTTGCCTGTGTTGTTCGCTATTATTAGCTTATAGTCTGACGTCCTCAATCCAGAAACTTTACCTCTACAGATCCAAGGTTCCTGGATGAGGACTACATCGACTTCGTCCTGGCTTAGACGAAGTTGTAGAGCAGCAGATGCTGCTTTGCAGTGGTGGAGATTAATTTGTAGAAACCTCAGAGGCATCTACATCTATCTCCACCACTGTCTTGTCGGCGTCGTCATCGTCAAGGATGGAATCTTCATCCGCTTGGCCGAGCGTGGCGAGCCCTCGTACACGCTCTGATGTCTCGGACCCCTCAAGGATATCCTCTTCGTCAGTCATCGTTTCCGTCTCTGAAACGACTGGTTCCGCATCGCTAAGCTCAGCTTCTTGCGTGGTTGTCTTGCCATGTGCTGCGTCGGAGCGGTAGACCCGTATGTCAGTTCATCAGCAGATTCCTGGTTTATTGTGAGGACGACCTGGCGTGTGGTTCCTTCTGCCTCCTCTACCTTGGCCACACTCCAGTCGTCCGTTTTTAGCTGTGGATTGCATATCTGAAAAACCTTCAGGATTTCCTCCGGTTTTTCAGGTTTAGCCGACACCCTGACCCTGGCTCGCGGTCTATTGGGTACGTCGCACCAATCCACTGCAACTAGTTTGGCACCTGAGTACACCTCACCAAGTGCAGCAATTGACTTTTTGTAAGCCTCAGCCGACCGTTTATCTTAACAAGCGATGGCCTTTATCCTGCCTTGATGCCAGCCTGCATCGTCGCAGATCGGTGGGGGTTCACCATTTGAGGCCAAGTCCATCAAAAAGCGGCCTTGCAGCTCATTTTTAACCCCTGACCATCTGTGCCTTGGGATCAGACCCTCCTTGTTGCCCATGTCTAGGACGCCAATGAGGATCTTGTCCTTCGCCACTTCTGCGAAGGTTCGATGCATGGGGGATTTGTAACCAACTCTTCAAAATCCAAGATTATATCTTCTTACAGTTGCACTATTACAAGGTCAAATTTGTCAACATCATGGTATATCTCATGCAACCGAAACTGTCTCTCAATTTGAGCAAACCATAGGTTTGGGTTGTTGCGCGTGAATTTTGGCAATTGTATGTTAGTGCGTCCCTTAAATGCACGAGTTTCGTTGTAGCGCTCAATGTTTCTAGCTGTTGCTGAAGATCGCGTATTTGAATTTTATAATCCTCTTGCATTTTCGTAGCTGTGCTCGTGCTTGGCTTATCGTTCTCCATAAAAATTAATTTGCGTCTCGTGAGCGATCGTAAGTTATAACGAGTGTTGTTCATTCAATGCCAAATTGCGCAGAAAAAAAAGAAGCGCCAGTATATGTGAACTGACGCTGATCAAAACTTTTTAAATTGTCGGGGTCACCACTTTGGCTTATCCAATATTAGCCAAGAATTAGTTAATTAAGCTAGCTATCAAGACACTTAATTAAATCAATTAATATGCATTTTATAGTAACAATGTGAGCTTGACGCCATTAGTTTCAATCGAAGCCTCTTTTACAATCGTTGATAATCGTGATCGTTTTTTCCACCAGAGGGCTGCCAGATCTGCCACAGACTTTTTGAATCTACCGCCCCCTGGTGGCGCTATCTATATGTCGACTAGTGCGTTAGAATCTGCTATCTTTATCCAGTGAGAATTTCATGACATTTCATAGATTGGAAGTGAAGCTATTGCATTTTAAGTGTCAGTATGTTTGTGTGATCGGTGCGAAAATGAGCTTCGAACAATGAGCCAACAATAAATTTTGTTTTAAAATTGGTAAAACTTTTACCGAAACGTTTCAATTGATAGAACAAGTTTATGGCGATGATAGCCTATCCCGTAGCAGAGTGCACGAGTGGTTGCAAACTCCAATTTCGTGCGTTACTCTGCGTGTTCGTGTTGAGCTAAAAATGCACGACAAAACACGCACGAGCTAACACGAAAAAACGAATATAACACAAACAGAAATTAACAACTGAAGTAATAAAAACAAGAGAGAACGCTACAGTCGAGCAAGCCTGACAGTGTAATACCCTGTACCCAGGTAAACTTCCGTCACTGAGCTATATGCGCCCATAGCAGCAGCAAAAAGAGGAAGAAGAAGATCGAACTTGTTGCTGCAGTTTGTTGGGGTTGTACTGGCGAGAATTTATTTCGCTATTATCTTTTCTTAGAGTTAACCGAATTGAATAAAATTTTAAACAACAGTAGATAATTAAAAGAAAAAAAAATAAACTCATCCTTTCTCGGACCTAGGAGAATCTGGATGCCAACTTTGGCTATTATAGCTTTTATTGTTTCTGAGATGCATGCGTTCATCCAGACGGATCATTCAAAAGGCTTGCACCAGCGGCCATACCGGCCAACGAGTTAAAACACTCGTTCGACATGCTTTTGGATCGTGCAAAAAGCTGTATTGAAGCAGAAGGAGATTATTTTAAAACAAATAAATTGATTTTGCCGAAAAAACCATTTGTTCTGTTTTTATACTCTGTACAGAAGTATATTAGGTTTGCGGGAGCTGAAAAATGTAACAGGCAGAAGGAGGCGTGGCAGACCCCACAAAGTATATATATTCTTGATCAGCATGACGAGACGAGTCGATCTAGCCCTGTCTGTCTGTCTGTCCGTCTGTCCGTCCGTATGAACACCTGGATCTCGGAGACTATTCTATACGAGTTTGTTTTATTTTTTTGATTCCCCCCTCCCCCCCCCCCCCCCCCCATGCATTTCTACTCTATGGGGGTTTTCCCGATTTTCCATTCGTATAATCGCCTATATCTCGGAGACTATAAGATCTAGGAACACCAAATTTTAGTCCCAGATGCCTTATGTGAATACGCAAAAAATGTATATTTTGGAATTTCCCTCCCTCTCCCCTCTACCCCGCAAAGCGTAACTCCCGTAATTCTTGGAATTTCGAACTAAAATTTTGGAAATATCCCCAGTTGGTTATTATGTGTCCGTATGCCAAGTTTCACTATGATAGACCGATATAACGAGAAGTTATAGCCATAAATATATTTCCTGTTGCAGCGCTGCTTGCGGCTGTTGTTGATGCTGGTGCTTTGGTTGACTGCACACATGTTTACAGAGACACAAATAGATGCCTATGCATACATACACTCACACAGACGCTATTGCTATGTAAATGTGCAATTATAAACCCTTTACGTGAGTTCGAATACCGAGAGAGGTAAAATCATAAAATTTTTTTTTTATTTTCTTAATTTTTTTTATTTTCTATAATTATTGTAAACATATGTACAGAGTATTTCAAAGTCGGGACACCCGACTTAAGCTTTTTTACTTGTTTTTTTTTTTTTTAAGTTCTGTTTACTTTGGAACACACCTTGTACTACACATACACAATGTAAACAAGAGAGAACGCTACAGTCGAGCAAGCCCGAAAGTAAAATTAAAATTAAATTATTAAAAAAAATTTAATTTAGGGTGTATCAGAAAAAATACACAAACTCGATCTGCCCAGAGCTTAGTGTAACCTCAATGCCAAGTTTGGTTATCCTATTGTACTTGCTGAGATCGTTGCGCTCATACATACAGACAGACGGACGGACGGACATGGCTATGTCGACTCGGCTTGTCACACTGATCAAGAATATATATACTTTGTGGGGTCTGCCACGCCCCCTTCTGTGTGTTACATACATTCGCACAAAATTAGTATAGCCTTTTACCATTTGGGTACAAGCTATAAAAAGGCTTGTCACACTGATCAAGAATATATATACTTTGTGGGGTCTGCCAGGCCCCCTTCTGTGTGTTACATACATTCGCACAAAATTAGTATAGCCTTTTACCATTTGGGTACAAGACATAGAAACCATTGCACCGTCGTATATTTTTCAATTTTGGTAGGTACATGCAGTTAGTACTAATGTGTCCGTGTGCCAAGTTTCATCATGATAGGTCAATTCTGAAGAAAGTTAAAGCCATAATTAAAATCGCTGTTCATGCGCTGCCTGCAGCTCTTCCGGCAGCGCTGCCCGTAGCTGTTGCTGTTGTTGCTGCTTTGGTTCAACTTTGTGATACACGCATATAAACACGCATAGGCACGTGATGTAAATGTATGCTGTTAAAACTGAACATAAACATGTATTCTAATTTAATTTAATTAATTAATTAATTCATTCTTTTTTTTAATAATTTAATTTTTTTATTTTTAATTTTGGTTTTTTGTGGAGAGTACAGACTATTTTACTGTCGGGCTTGCTCGACTGTAGCGTTCTCTCTTGTTATATACATTGTCGAATCATCAAGCAAAGGATAAGCTTCAGTGGATCGCAGTATGGCAGCTGCTCAACCACTTTCAACACTTTGCCCGTTACAAAAGTCGTTTACAATTGATTCGATGCTTTTTCATTGTATTAAATAATGTTTTTATAAGTAACTAGCATTGTCACCAGGTGATCGAAGATCCTCCAAAGTTAACTGTTACTTATAACATTGGCAACACATTCATTGTCGTTTTTAAAATACAATGCGAATTGCCCCATTTTTATCAGGCGTTCAGGCATAATCCAACGGGTTATACCACTGTTCGCTCGAACAAGTATTGTGCCATAGGTCTGTATCTGCGGTTCCCCTCGTACTACGGAATGCTGTCGCAACAACGATTTTGTCATTAGTAGGGTAAAACTAACCTGTCTCACGGCGGTCTAAACCCAGCTCACGTTCCCTTGCATTGGTGAATAATCCAACGCTTGGCGAATATTGCTTCACAATGATAGGAAGAGCCGACATCGAAGGATCATAAAACGACGTCGCTATGAACGCTTGGCCGCCACAAGCCAGTTATCCCTATGGTAACTTTTCTGACACCTCTTGTTAAAAACTCTTTAAACCAAAAGGATCGATAGGCCGAGCTTTTGCCGTCCCTGTGTGTACTGGACTCCGAAACTCCTAAACCGAAATCCAATATCTCTCACTTATCTCTCTTATTCTACACCTCTTATGTCTCCTAACACTGCATGAGTCTAGAATACGCTAGACCATTCGTCCCAGGGACTCCCGTAAGGAGTTGGACCCCCTGGTAGCAACTCGAATGTACGTTGGTCAGACATAAATTCCTTTTTGTTAAAGAGCAAAGTGCACTAAACACCTCTGTTGCTTTCTGGGTCGCAACTCCCAGGTGGAAAACGCCACCTTCACACCGGGTAAAGGCCGAAGCCAATACCCTACCCGCGAAGTAGTCGTTAAACCATAGCCACCACGTTTCCTTCCCATATGAGTAGTCCTAGGAAAACTCCTTAACCCGTGGTTCCGACTTCAGGTGCTCGGTGGGCACCCCCTTCAGTTCCGGCCAACTCGGCATATGGGGAAACCAATTGTCACGTTCATCGCCTCGTACGAACTAGCGTTGACATACTAGTGGTGTTATTCTAAGCCTCGCCACCACACGGGGGAGTAGGAATCTCGTAAACCCATTCATGCGCGTCACTAATTAGATGACGAGGCATTTGGCTATTTTATTTTATTTTTTATTCCGTAATGTCACCTTTGTCTGGTCCTTCCAGCGCCTACGCAACCACATACCAGTAGATTTCTGGTAATTAGTAGCGACGACAGGTGTTAGGACCCGAATTCCGTTTTCTTGTTTGGGTGTAATGCCAATGTAGCAAGCATCCGTAGAAACGTGACGGACCGATATGGTCACTCCTTATACCGAAGTGAAACATGATGGTCTTGAACCCGAATGCAGCCTGTTTGCCCAGTAGGCTTCACATTTTTCACGTGTGTCAACCATCCCTTCATGCACCTTACATCTATCAAGGGCCCTCTTATTCTCTTGATCCAGAAATTTATTGGCCACCCCCTTCTGCCAGAAGGCATTGCTGAGCGTAATGAGTCGCAATACTGGACTTATTGACCTCAAAGAGGGAACACCTAGACCCCCATCGTTGAGGGATGCATGAAACACTGCGTTGCACACGTCGTTAGATAGGCCCAACCACCTCCTAACTGTGCTACGTATTAATGTGTTTTTCGCAGAACGCCCAATTCCACACTTTCAAGGGTTAGCTTGTGATAAAGCTGTGGAATCAGGAAGGTCCGTAGGGCGAACATTCTCTGTTGTGGCTTGAGGACTGCGTTAATCTCTCCAACTTCGGACCGAGGTCCTTAGAAGGATTGTAACGAGCCCTCCCATCTGCGGTGAAATTGATAACTAAATACTTCCACTTCTCCGAGCGTTTCAGTGCCGGACACTCGCGATTACCAAACTTAAATGCACGTGGGTGAACAACCGTGCATTTTTGTTTAGGTTGGCCCTTATTACTAACAGTAAAACACTTGTCAGAGTTAAGGGTTAGCCCGACTGATCCCATAAAGGAAACAGTGAATTCCAACAGCTGCAGAAGGCCCTTTGGCGTGGAAGCAAAAAGCACAATATCGTCCGCAAATACAGCTGCGTTTACGACGAACACCAATCTGTCCGGGTAAGGATTTGAGAAACCGATCCATGATCAGATTAAACAAAACTGTCGACAGTGGGTCACCCTGCTTTACGCCACGCGCAGGAGTGAATTCCTCTGAGCACCAGCCCCCTCCATTGAGCGTTGTGCTGCCTTTTTCGTACAGCGAAGCGTGTTATACAGTATCAAACACCTTGCTAACATCGAGGGTAGCGATGTAGCAGGAAGCTGCCATCTTATGGTGATAACGCAGGACAAAGTCCACAATAGTCGCGTTATCGGCACATCAGTGTGCTGGAATCTTCGTTGCCTCGGGTCCCAGTCTACAGCTAAGGT
The DNA here is from genome assembly GCF_003285725.1 of Scaptodrosophila lebanonensis. Classification (NCBI taxonomy): domain Eukaryota; kingdom Metazoa; phylum Arthropoda; class Insecta; order Diptera; family Drosophilidae; genus Scaptodrosophila; species Scaptodrosophila lebanonensis. The sequence continues at coordinate 1,580,952 of NW_022060580.1, read as the reverse complement.
GAGCCTCCTGCTAAGGATAGCGTTTAGCTGCCTGACTATAATGGATGGTACCGATATCGGCCGAAAGTCTTGCGGTCGTGATGACGTCGCCATCTTCGGGAAGAAGATGGTTCGTACCATTCGGAAGAGTAGAGGTAAATCTCCACACCAGAGAATCAGGTTCATTAATGCCCATGGGAATCCCCCTCGCCTGTCTAGGGGTTATCCCGTCTGGTCCTGGAGAAGAAGTCAATGACACTCGCGAGTCGAGGATATCACGACATGTGATCGGATTCCAGACACTTTCTAATAAATGTTCCATATTTAATGGGGCGTAGGCGTGGTGTTGTTATGTGTCATGACTTCCCTCCAATAGGGTTCCATCATCTCTACGGGTGGCATTACCGACTCATCGGGGCCTTCAAGCAATGACTTGATGCAGCGACCTTTAAATTTATCCCAGTTACGCTAGACCATAGCGTACTGTTGCCTTCTAAAATCTCACCTATTTGTAGGTACACGACGAAGTGCACTACGTCGAGCTGGGCGGAAGCTCGGCCTCGGGAAAACCCCGTGAAGGTAATTTGATAAACATTCGAGAGTTGCTTCTTTGCCCGATGCTTGTGCTCTACCTACAATAGATTGCAAGATATCGACTCTTCAAAGGCCACTACATCTGACAGGCCGAAGCGCTGTCATCATTTGCATGAGGACTCCGTTCGAATGTATAACTGGAACTGTCGCTGATCTTGTTACTGGGGGATCTTGCTCACTTAAACTAGGGCGGCGCAGTATGGCATCGGAAACATTAACTGAAGGGAGAAGCTCATCTTGTCCTCTTAGATGTGCAATCTTCGTTTTATAATTCTCCCTCTGCCGACATGTGAACACCGAGTCCGGTCTTCGTGCTGAAAGAGAGTCATAGTTTCTCCCGCCGTTGACCCGAGCTTACTTGAATTTCTTCACGTTGACATTCAGAGCACTGGGCGACCATTATAATCGAAATAATCGAAATTCTATTTACCCAGAACGAAAACATAAACCATGTTATTGTTTCCCAGTCAAGCCCGATTATCTCAATCTTCAGAGACAATCCTAATCCCGAAGTTACGGATCTAATTTGCCGACTTCCCTTACCTACATTATTCCATTGACTAGAGACTCTTCACTTTGGAGACGAGCTGCGGAGACACCTGGCATCTCTCTGCCGTACACACCACTGCTGCTCATCACCCTTTCTACGGAATTTAATGCGTTGTTGTTACATCCTCAAGCAATGCAATATCCTCTTTCCAGGATTTAAATTCTTCTAATAGATGCTTCTTCAATATTTATTGAAGTACAATTTTTATGTTTGTTGTAAATCGGACTCTTCTATATATATCTGTAGAAATTCCTTCTCAATATCCGCAACGAAAGCAATTCTATGGCAACGAAATCTTATCAAAACAGCAGTTAAATCTGTTAATAAATTAATACTTGGTCTAAGATGATCATCCAATGAATCCTTGTTCGCTGGCTGGGGCGTCAAACACAATTGCGCACCTCTTTAGTTGTTGCCTTGTCGATGTGATATTCTATGCGCAAACCAACTGGAATTTATTTTAGATTAAGTAACTAACCATAATCTCAAATTTGAAACTCCAAGTGCCTTCAATGTTCTTATTGTTACCTGCGTTTCATTATATAGTTGGCGCAGACTCTACGTCAACAACAATTTTTCCCTCTCAATAATTTCCCGGTGCTTCCATACTCTTCCAGTAGCAGCTCGACGGCATCATGTTTCGGACGGAATAAATCCTTCAAGTACTGCGGCTGCTTCACCTGTTAGAGCAAAATTTAAATAATTAAAATTTGCGACTGCATCCAAAGAGCTTTTTTTTCATGTTCAAGTTCGTACTTTCAAATCGTACCATTACGATTTCGAATAAAACTGAAACTGACTCCATCAATTTAATCAGTACTGGGAAGAAATTTGAATATGGATATGAAATTGCCTTGGATTATTTATTTGTTTGTCACAATGTGAAGAAATATTTGTTCATTTAATTTAAGGCTCAGGATTCGAAGACATGATATCGGGAGAAGATAAAGGCATATACCATAGAAAAACTTGAAGAAGAATTCGCATATGCTAGCAGGTTGGAAGGATCATTCCAGTTAGGAAGAGGGTTTGATAAAATACTTTTACCTTATAAGGTGTGCTACAAAAATGCTTTAAAAGCCAATAAAGAACCCCAAAACCCTTTTTTTGCCAGCAAGAGGGCCACCACAAACAAAACATATTTATCAAGAAAACGGCAGAACGAGGCGTGGCAGACCCCACAAAAAAAAAACAAAAAAAAAATAATTAAAAAAATGTAATTAATTTAATTAAATATAAAATATTTAACACATGCATACAGACATAAGTGATTATGTACAATTTCAATAAAATAGATTTACATCAGAATCGTGTCTATGCAGAGCTTGGACAGAGATTATGTTTATGGCTATAACTTTCTTCATAATTAACCTATCATGATGAAACTTGGCACATAGACACATAATCACTATATGGATGTATATGCCAAATTTGAGTGTAAAATTCTAAGAACTATGGGAGTTACGGGAATTATGGGTAAAACACGAATTGCGGGGGAGTGGGGGGGTGCATCAGAAAAAAACACAAACTCGTCCTTTCTCGGACTTAAGAGAATCTGAAAGTATATATATTCTTGACCAGCATAACAAGACGATTCGATCTAGCCCTGTCTATCTGTCTGTCTGTCCGTATGAACACCTGGATCTCAGAGGCTTTAAGACCTAGAGACACTAAATTTGTACACAAATGCTTTATATGTGTACGCCGTGCGAGCTTATTTTTTTGAGGCACCACTCCATTACCTTTTGCACTAGTTTTTAAATTTTTTTTTGTATTTGCGAGGCTAGGCCCAATCTTTGTAAAAATGTTTATATATAAAATTTTAAAATAGTGTTTTAAAAAAAACATATATACATTGGTTGTATTTTTAACATAAAATAAAGACTTACACGGGCTCTATTCTTATTGCAGTTAACCCATATAAATATTTAAATATTTTTAGTAAGGTAAGTTTCACTAATAATAATATTATTATGTGCTAATATTTGTACATAAACCTGGGTTTGTGAAATGCGCACACCACACACCTGCGCCTGCTAGAAATGCAGCCTGCTGTAGTGATCAGGTAGGCAATGGCCCTGTGCAGTTGTGTGCAGGCAGGTAGCGGCCGAGCGCTCGTTCGTGCCAAAAGAAATTTTGAAAACCCTGTAAATAACAGTATTTACAAAAAATACTCTTGTGAACAGGAGCATAAAAATAAGCGCCTTGCTAAGTATGCAAGTCATACCTTAATATATAACATCAAATTACAAAAATCAATTTCAATTTCGTAAGGCATAACAAACGTGAAGCTTTAAAGAATATGAGCATGATCGGCTTGACACATTTGGTTCTAGAAATATCTATGTATTCATTTTGTAATAGTCGCAATAAATATTTTTGTATTTCGGTACCAGAGACCTGCAGCGGTGCACCGCAACAATAAGTACACCGCATACATACTTGTACTTATATTTCATTCCCGATCATGCAAAACATAACATAACAAATTATGCGGTGTTGATTGTATACTGCCATGAACTTGAATATGGACAAGATTTTTTATCTTTTTTATATTATATTAATATTGGCTTTATAAATATTGTGTGTAGCCGCCTTTATTAGAAATAACCTCGCCAATTCGATTGTGAGAAAAACCACCACCAAATTTTAGTGATCAGTTGAGTATTGGGTGCTCCCGCACTCAACCATTTTTTTGAGTGTTCGATCTGCACGATCAATTCAGCTGCATTGCCGGCGGTACCTGTACTTATGTAAGTAATATTTGCACGATTAACCTCGCATATTCAGTGCACATGTATGTAAACATATGTATGTAGTAGTACATACACGTACATTTTCATTTGTATGTACATTGTACATATTCCACTAAGACTATGTTTAAGCTCTATCGCTAAGAAGACATAATATCATAAACAAGGCAAAGTAAAAACAAGAAAGGAATGCAAAAGTCGAGCGGGCTCAACTTTTAAATACCCTGTACCACCCCCCCCCCCCCCCCCAAAAAAAAAAGTAATTAATTAATTTCATTAAATATAAAATATTTAACACATGCATACAGGCATAAGTGATTATGTACAATTTCAATAGAATAGATTTACAAGTACATCAGAATCGTGTCTATGCGTGTCCCCCCTGCTGGGGGAGTGTTGGGTGCATCAGAAAGAAAAAAACACAAACTCGTCCTTTCTCGGACTTAGGAGAATGTGGATACCGAGTTTAGTTATTCTTGCTCTTGTGCTTCCCGAGATCCTTGCGTTCATACAAACGGACGGACGGACGGACGGATAGACGGACACCTGGATCTCAGAGACTATAAGAGGTACAGACACCAAACTTTGCACAAAGATGCGTTATGTGTGTACGCTGTGCAAGTTTTTTTTTATTTTTTGATTTTCCCCCCACTTCCCCCCTATGGGGGTTTTCCCAATTTTCCATTCCTATAATTCCTATTGTTAAACATTTCATTTGCCCTCTGCGGTTGTCAATTCGCACAATCATACGTACATACACAGACATACACACAAACACATACACAAATATACACATGCCTGCGAAATTAAATAAGTTACTTTCTTGGAAAAAGGCCATTTAGCTTTGCACGTTTTGTGCTCTCTTTTTTCATACATTTCGCGTTTTGATTGAAAACAAGTAAAAAGCTAAAGTCTGGTGCCCCGACTTTGACATACTTTGTACATATGTTTAGAATAATTATAGAAATTAAAAAAGAGAAGTAAGAGAATTAAAAAAATTTTTCTTGATCGATTTTACCTCCTTTGGTATTCGTACGTCTTGTGAGTGTATGTATGTTTATGTGTAAGCATGTTTGCAGTCAACCAAATCATCAGCATCAACAACAGCTGCGGGCAGCGCTTGAGCAGCGCTGCATCAGCAAATATTTATGGCTATAACTTCTTGTTAAATCGGTCTATCATGATGAAACTTGGCATGTGTACACATAATTACTAACTGGGGGTATTTCCAAAATTTGAGTTCGAAGTTCCAAGAATTACGGGAGTTAGAGGAAATCACGATTTGCAGACAGGGAAAGATCGACTCGTTTCGTCATGTTGATCAAGAATATATATACTTTGTGGGGTCTGCCACGCCTCCTTCTGCCTGTTACATTTTTCAGCTCCCGCAAACCTAATATACTCTTGTACATTTTATGTACAGAGTATAAAAATCGATTTTACCTCTCTCAGTATTCGAACTCACGGAGCTCACATTTACATAGCAATTGCGTCTATGTGAGTGTATGTATGTCTATGCGCGTCTATTCGTGTCTGTGTGAGCATGTTTGCAGTCAACCAAAGCTCCAGCATCAACGACAGCTGCGGGCACCGCTTGGGCAGCAAATATATTTATAGCTAAGACATAAGACATCTGGGACTAAAATTTGGTGTCCCTAGTTCTTATAGTCTCCGAGATATAGGCGATTATACGAATGGCGTTACGAAAAAAACCCCCTCAGGGGGAAGTGGGGGAAAATCAACAAAATAAAACAAACTTGCACAGCGTACACATATAAGACATCTTTGTGCAAATTTTGGTGTCTCTATCTCTTAAAATCTCTGAGATCCAGGTGTTCAGGCGGATGTACAGGCGGACAGACAGACATAGATCGATTCGGCTTGTCATGCTGATCAAGAATATATACTTTGTGGGGTCTGCCACGCCTCCTTCTGTCTGTTACATACATTCGCACAAAACTAGTACATATAGCCTTTCATCCTTTGGGTACAGGCTATAAAAACTGCTTACTCGGTGTTGTGAAATTGGTCTTAATATTTGTTCTCTTTTTTCCAAGGAAAAGGCTGTGTTGTCCGATCAATTTCTAATTTGGTATCCGTAATCAACATAACTATATCTACAATTTGGAATTCGACGATTTTCGAAATATAGAAATATGTTTTTACTTGCCTTATGCAGCAACAATAAACAAAGAACGCAAAATATCAAACAGTTGGCGACATCACATACTCACACTTAGACAGTGACACGCTCACAGACACAAACATAGATGGGCAAAGTCGGTGATTTTTGTTCGTGGCACACGCTGCACTGCGTGGACCCGAGTGCCGTGTTTCATATTCCAATTTCGTGCGTGTTCGTGTTGACTCAAAAAAGCACGAAAAGACAGTCTATCTTAAAACATTGTGTTATGTACATACATGTATGTATGTATTTTATTGTCGAAAGAGATTTGAAGCGCATATCCAAAAAATAACAATGTTTTTATACTCTGTACATGAAATGTACAAGAGTATATTTGGTTTGCGGGAGCTGAAAAATGTAACAGGCAGAAGGAGGCGTGGCAGACCCCACAAAGTATATATATTCTTGATCAGCATGACGAGACGAATCGATCTAGCCCTGTCTGTCTGTCTGTCCATCTGTCCGTATGAACACCTGGATCTCAGAGACTATAAGAGCTAGAGACACCAAATTTTGCACAAAGATGCGTTAAATGTGTTCGCTGTGCAAGTTTGTTTTATTTTTTTGATTTTCCTCCCCACTTCCCCCCTATGGGGGTTTTCCCGATTTTCCATTCGTATAATCGCCTATATCTAAGAGACTATAAGACCTAGGGACACCGAATTTTAGTCCCAGATGCCTTATGAGAATACGCAGAAAATGTGTATTTTGGAATTTCCCTCCCTCCCCCCTATCCCCCGTAAATCGCGATTTTCTCTAACTCTCGTAATTCTTAGAATTTCGAACTAAAACTTTGTAAATACCCCCAGTTAGTAATTATGTGTACCAAGTTTCACTATGATAGACCAATTTAACAAGAAGTTATAGCCATAAATATATTTGCTGCTGCAGCGCTGCTCAAGCGCTGCCCGCGGCTGTTTTTGATGTTGCTGTTTGGTTGACTGCTAACATGCTTACACAGACACGAATAGATGGGCATAGGCATACATACACTCACACAGACGCAATTGCTATGTAAATGTGCAATGATAAACCCTTTACGTGAGTTCGAATACCGAGAGAGGTAAAATCGATCAATTTTTTTTTTTTTAATTTTCTTACTTTTTTAATTTCTATAATTATTCTAAACTATGTACAGAGTATTTCAAAGTCGGGACACCCGACTTTAGCTTTTTTACTTGTTTTCAAAATTTTAAATTTGTGATATGCAAAACTCTTTTATGCTTGAAAAATTATATGGTTTCCCGGGACCACCGCTGCCAAAGCCTGTGCTTAAGATACGAGGCATTGCGCTATCGCCTTAAGCATGCCGCCCGACGAAGAAGTGGCCCAGGGTTAGTGCCGCGCCATCGTTGGGGTAAGCGCTGAGTGCTCCTAGTGGCCGAGAGTTGAGCACCGCCTCAGGAACGCATTTCCCACTGTCCGCCTGCCTATGAACGCCGAAGTGAGGTGCTCTGGGTGGTATGTACGCATAATCGCATCCTTTTCGTGATGCGCCTTCTCCCACCTCGCTTGGAACTCCTGCAGCTTCCGATCGGCTCCCACGAAGTTCGTTGTCGCAGTAGACTTTCCTTGGGACGCCTTTCGTTCATCAGCGAAAAGAAAAGCATCAGTGGTTAGGTCTGACACGAGCTCTAAGTGAACCGCTTTCCAGGCAAGACAAAGAAAGCCAGGTATGACTTGTTCGGTGGCTTCCCACGGATCAAGACCACATATTTCGAATGGATGGAAAGGCTGGAGCCTGTCTGCCGGAAGATTTCCCATAACTTGGGAGGCCAACCGGATCTTCCATTTGAAGCAGAAGATACACGAACGGACGGTTCGGTGACACACTTCCTGAGCGTTAACCAGCCAAACTCGCTCACGAAGCAGGCTCACCAGCGATCTAGGGCCAGCATGGCAATTTGACACATGCAAATAAGCTACGTACGATCTTATGAATTGCGACTTTTTAGAAAGCAACAACGGAAACTTGGCTTTGTACGGGATAGGAGCATTTAATAATCTTCCCCTCCCCAAAACCCAAACGAATACATTTTAAAATTTGTATTGAACTCGTCGCATTTGATTTTGCTGAGAGTATTTGTTTGGATTTTTCGATTCGAGAACGTAACTGGCTTGTCGGTCTGCGAGTAAAACTACAGCAGACTTACAAGCTTCTAGGGCAGCTAAATTCTTTATTAGGCTCGAATTAAGCACTTACAGGTTCCATGAGGAAGGCTTTCCCTGAAAACCAAATCGAGCTACTCAATTCGTCTAAATTACATACTCTGGATACCTTGTCTGCTGGGATGGTTTTCGTTGGGACATGTCGCCACGTTGATTTGTGGAAGAACAGAACACCGAGAACAGGTTAATAAGGAGAAGTCTACTGGAGTAGGAAGGTTAGGATCCTAGTTAATACCAAGAAGAGCAAAAAGTAGAAATTGTTTCTAGACAGACTCAATGCGATCCTGATGCAATTTATACTGGGGACATCAAACACATGAGCAGTGTTCTAGCACTGGCCGTACTAGAGAACTGTAAAGTAGCTTGGTGGTGTAGGGGTCGATAAGTTGTCTGGACCATCGTTTAATAAAACCAAGAACACCCTTAGCTTTGTTAACGATAGTGGAGATGTGAAGATTGAAATTCAGTTTGGGATCAAAAAGAACTCCAAGATCTCCAAGCACCACCTTTGAAAATAGCTTAGATCGTACTGCAGACGAGATTAATAAAGAGGATATTTATACGAAAAAATTAGTTTACATCATCGGCACACATTAGTATACGGGAATGCAGCAGGATAGACGGAAGATCATGGTAGAGTGAATATTAGGGGGCCAAGATAACTACCTTGAGGTACACCAGAAGTTACGATATCAGGTTTATAAAAATTCGACCTGAGTAGTACCTTCTGTGTCCTATTTTTTAAGTACGAGGAAATCCAATTCAAAAAGTTTGAGGGAAATCCCATACAAGTTAGCTTCAAGAGGAGGAGGTCATGATTCACAGAATCAAATGATTTATTGAAGTCAGAATATATAACATCAGCTTGCATCTTTGCTGCATCATTTAACAAAGAGCGCCTTAGCATTGGCTTCTGCTCAGTTTACAGAGTTCTGTGACTGCGCTTCGCAGTATGAGAGCTTCTTGAATAGCTGTGATTTCGGCCTGGAATACACTACAGTGATCCGGGAGCATGAAAGGGTTTTCTTCGCAAAACACGCTTACAGCTTAGAACCGTCTGTATAGATTTTTATTGAATTTTCAGGGCCTGGTGTGAGAATGGTCATTAATTTTCCCCATGAGATGTATTCCCAGAATCGCTTGTAGTGCGTCGCTGGGAGTGGTACGAAGTGCACCCGAAATCGTTATTTCAGTCTGCCGTTGAAATTCATTTAGTCTCTGAAGAGACAAATTTTTTGTCAGTGATGGCCACCATATAGGGACTTCATATAAGAGTATGGGTCTGATAATTGCAGTATATAGCCAATGGACCATGTAGGGGGCCATGCACCATTTTAGTTCAATGGATTTCCGAAGAGGTGAAATTTCCGCGTAAATAGTACCAGCTGTGTTTTGCTTGACGTCGCCCAAGTAGTCAGTGTGGTTAGTGCATTGGTGATGCGTTCGATCAGAGTTTGAGGGAATTTACCCGAGAAGGAGATGGCCGCATAGGCCACCGCACGCCATCCCCCTATCCCATCCAAGGATCGTAAGAGTGTATTGACTGCCACGTTCCATAGGAACGGTGAGAGGACGACGCTGTGAGGCAATCCGCTACTACATATCTGGATATCTAGGAAAGCCCCAGTGTGGATCTGATAGACCGCCTGGTGAGAAGCTGTCTTACCAGTTCCACAATTGAGTCGTCCCCACCCAGGTTTGTAAGTGATCTTGTGATGGCGTTTGGAAACACATTATTGAAAGCACCTTCTATATCTAAGATGGCGGTAAGGGTGTAAAGTTTGGTATTGAGGGCCTTTTAAATACTCGAAGTAGCTGCGTGGAGTTGGAAGCTTGAAAGCTCGGAGAGCGGGATCTTGCTTCTTAATTGGAGGCCTAAAAGTCTCTCAAACGTATTGAAGGAGTTTTTGAGAGAACTTTCCTTAACCTTTCCTTAACTTTCCTTATCGGAGCAAATGTTTTGCCAAGAGGACCGTTTTGCCTGTCTTGGTCTTTCGCTCCTTAGAGATACTACGAATTGAATATATCTATGGTCCGAGAAGGAGTGTTCTAGAAGAACTGTCCAATTGGAAATGCGGTTATAGAGTGCGTCTGACGCTAGAGTGAGATTACGTAGTTATCAGATCACATATCAATTGTAGACAATTCATAGTCAGACTGAACAGGCTCTTTAATCACCACTTATTATTTTCATCTTTTCTTCCGCCTGCTTTTGAACTTTGCGGGAAAGTGGTGTAGTATCGGGCAGTAGGTCCTTGTCATCAATGGTTTCCCCATAGATTGAGCTGATTTAAAAAAAACTCAATTTTTTCTAAGCCGGATCCACAGACAGACGAAAATGGACGATAATCCTTAGTTATCCACTCTGTACATGTGTCAACTGCATCTTTTCTGTCAGCTCCAGTAACAGTTTTAACGACTTGGGGCTGATTAAGGGCTTGGCAGTACTTGTGTCGATTTAAATTTGAGGATTGATTTCCGACAATTTTCAGAAGTTTTCGGCAAGTGCGGCAATATACTACATTTTCCAAACTACATTCTGAAACCGAATGTCAACGTAAGCAGACGTGTTTCTCTGTCGCTCCGGAAAATTCAAAAATAACTTCAAAAAATCAATTATAATTGAACATCTTTCGTAAACAGTGAAATAAATAAATAAACAGCTAAACCAGTGCAAATGGTTTTGTATTTTGCTTCACCAAACAACTTTTCTTTTGCAATAATTTCAAATAAATCTGAGAACAAACTCACAACAAAAGTACTCAAAACAATACCTCACATTAAACGCGCGCAAAAATACAAGTACACATTACAATACCAAAACGCAAACATACGGCCACAGTTACACATACCTAATCAACTCAAAAAACAAAATTGCATTGTCGCTAAGCAAAAACACCAAACTTAAAGTACACTAGTCAACATGGCACCGCTACCAAATAAACGCGCACACAAAAATAATAACACCAATACAGAGCTTAAGGATGACCGTTAATCTGATGCTCTCTCATCTAAGATCATGGCTACGATCAATCTGCGCTTCGAGGAGCAGGCCAACATCATCACTTTCAATATGGGAGACGCTGAGCAGCGCATTCTCAACTCGCTGCTGGCGCGTCTAGATCGCATGGCTGGAGAGATGGAGAAGCTGCATGACACTGTGGATTCGCTACACAATAGGATTAACAACTTGGAGCGCGAGGTTGGCGAACTGCGTTTACTGAGGAATCGAGTAGGTGGGCTGGATGCGAAACTCGCTCTTCAGCTGAACGCAAATGTGGCGTGTGATGTGAGAGTGCACCGTATGCCTTAAGTGGAGGAGGAAAACGTACGTGCCCACCACAAAAAAAAAAAAAACAAGAAAGGAATGCTAAGGTCGATACACTGACTACACTGATTTTTTGAGCATTTTCTCCTCGGTGTCCCTGAAACACAATAATATTGTCCTGGCTGGAGATTTCAATAGCAATATGCTAATTGAACGACGTTTAAAGAACTATATGGTGTCTCTTGGTGTTCAGGCATGAACATACGGCATTGTTGAATGACTAGTTCAAGTGTCCCATGACTGCCTTGACGACCAACGGATGTTACATTGCTGTGGTCCCAAGCCTGCACATAGCTGTTCAAGTGCAGAAGTGTTTAGTGACAAGGATCGTGCAGGTGCATCGTTTAGGATTACACAGGTTTACACAGGTGCTTAAAAGACTGTGTTTGTTTAAGATAAGAAATAGCCTGTACTCTCCACAAAAAAGGAAAATTAAAAAAAAAACTATATAACAAATTTAAATTATTAAAAAAACAAATGGAATTAATTAATTAAATTAATAAAGAAAATTTATTAAATAGTGTTTAATAGAAGACATGTTCATGTACAGTTTCAACAGCATACATTATTATCAGAATCGTGTCTCTGCGTGTTTATATGCGTGTATGTATGCAGCACAAAGTTGAACCAAAGCAGCAACATCAACAACAGCTGCGGGCAGCGCTGCGGGCAGACCTACAAGCAGAGCATGAACAGCGATTTTATTTATGGCTATAAGTTTCTTCAGAATTGACTTATCATGATGAAACTTTTGCATACGGACACGTAAGCACTAACTGGATGTAACTACCAAAATTCCAAGAATTACGGAAGTTCTAAAAAAAACACAAATGGCGAGGGAGTGTGGGGGTATATCAGAATAAAAAAACAAACTTGTCCTGCCTAGGGCTTATGGGCACCTGGATACCTAGTTTTGTAACTCTAGCTATTGTACCTTCTGAGATCCTTGCGCTCATACAGACAGACGGACATGGTTATATCTACTCGGCTTGACACCCTGATCAATAATATATATACTTTGTGGGGTCTGCCACGCCTCCTTCTGTGTGTTACATACATTCGCACAAAACTAGTATAGCCTTTTACCCTTTGGGTACAGGCTATAAAAATCAAAGAACCAACGCGTACTCTGTCAAATGTAAGAGTATCTACATTTTTTGGTCCCTCGAGCCAGATTGCCTTATTCTTGTGAATACAAGTATAAGGTATTAGTAATCATTGCTTTATAAGGGACTAAAGTGGTACCTGCTTTCTGTGGCAGAAAGTAGTGATATAGTGCCTTAATAAGTGCTCCTCTAGCGAAAGCAAATTTGTTAAGTAAAGAGTTTATGTGTGAATTGGTAGTCAGCTGTGAGCCGAGGCACGCAAGGTCAACCAGGCGACTAAACTAAATTTCCTTTAAAGATTCTGCCAATTGTTACACCAAAACCTTTAAAAACAAACAATAATCGCAATGCTGTCCGAAAAAGTGGTTCAGCTTTTCCAAAGGCAGGCAGATCTCCATAGAGAAATATAAGAAATAATATCTCAAAAAGAAGGTCTGTCTAGGATTGATTCAGCCCTCGGTGGTGGAGTAATCGACCACCAGTATTTCAACGAGAGGATCTTCGACACCACCATGGCTCGCAACCAATAATATAGGGAGTCATTGATGAAGGTCGAAGAGATGAGTAAGCCCAAAACCTCTGTCAGAGAAATTCCAACCGCTTCAAAAGTACCTGAAGTGGAGGCTGAAATTGCACGCGCTTCAATTGTTCCTGAAGTGGAGGGCGATTGCGCATCTCGTAATTCAAGCCCATTTGATCAACTGGTTGAGATTCAGATAAACGGGCAGATCGCCTCAGGCAATACCTTACACAGGTGCAGTGTTGCCAACATTTTAAAAGGAAAAAAGCTGGTTTTGTCGGGAAGAAGAGTGAAAAAAAGCAAAAAAAAATTGAAAAAAAAGCGTGTTTACAAGAAATGCTTAAAAAAAACCTTAGAAAGTACATTTTCTATCATCGTGGTGAACATTTTAAATGATATTTACGCATTTCGTCATGCGTTCTTCAAAAGCGGTCAATCTGCGCTATTGCTGTATGCTGAGCAAGAAGAAGTCACAGAGCTGCTTCTTTCTTCGGCAGCTTTACAAAAATAATTTTGTTTGTCCCATAGAAAGTCTGTATTTCTTTGTAAGTAAGCCAAACATCACGGCCATTTTCATTGCATTCTTTCGGCATTCCCACCTTTACAAATTAATCGCATTTTTGAGATAAAGATGGTTTAAGCTAGTGATGTCATGTGTAGTATAACCACAGCAGTCTCTTTGTCAATACGTAGGGTCTACTTTCACAAGCGAGCGCCACTACTGTCATAAACGAGCAGCATTATATACATAACTAGTAATTGTAAGCCACTTTTTGCATAAAAATAACTCAATAAACTACCATCTTTAACCACACATAGGCAAATATTTATAAAAAATAATGATAAAGCTGCCTCGTTTCCATTTTTATACTCTGTACATGAAATGTACAAGAGTATAGTAGGTTTGCGGGAGGTGAAAAATGTAATTTTCCCGCAATCTCATTTCAAAAACAAGGGAAAAAAGCCAGGTGCACCAATGCCTAATGGGTAATGATATCGAGGAACTTCTAGATGCCAAGGATAGGATGCAAGTTTTATGGTCAATTTTCCAAGGCACGCTCGACTAATTGGAAAGTAAATATCAAGGTTTCACCTTTAATATAGACGAAATCGATTTGCTAAGAGAAGAATTTAGCCTTCTTTGTCGGAAAATCGACAGAAAGGCAAATAACACCAAGACACTGAAAGAAGAGGTCCCTGAGTTGCCTAAAATAGAGATTCCCAATTTCAGCGGCAACTCAGAAAACTGACCAATATTTTACGAGCTACGCAAGGAGGTCATACATGAAAGGAACGACCTCAGCAATGCAAGAAAGCTCAATTACCTAAAGACTTGCCTCAAGGGAGAGGCCAAGATGGTAGTTGGCCACCTGCTGAACGGATCATCAGCAAACTATAATTTAGCATGGGAGCTAATTTGCAAGCGATATGAAAATACTTGTAATCGCAAAATATTCGTCGATTGTCTGCGCACGATTTTAGAGCTGGAACCACTGAATCATGAGTCTGGGGAAAGCATACGCAAGTTTATGGATACAGCAATGGAAAGTATCCATATCATTAAAGAAAAGGGTAACATTGAGCAGGATACAGACGTCATTTTTGCTTAAATATTGCAAGGCCGATTTTCACAAGAGGCGTTGTAATTGTATGAGCAACACGTGAAAAAGGCAAGACAGATCCAGAAGCTGCAAGACGTTTTTGAATTTATTGAAAAAATGTACAAATCAGTAAGTTCATTACAAAATGACGTCAAAAAATTGACGACAAGCCAGCAACAAAAGGAATGCCGCTACTGTGGAATAACTGGACACGATATAGCAAGATGTCAACAGTTCAAGGCTGCACTAGTAAACAAAAGGATTGAGTTTACCTCAAATCTACATATTTGCTTCCGATGCTTTGGGAACCACAATATCAGGAACTGTGAGAAAGAATGGTAATGCTAATTCTGTAATAAAGGTCACAACACCTTGTTGCATGAAGAAGTGAAAAAGGAATGTGTCAACTACATGACCAAAACAAATGGTCAAGAGACAATTTTGGCCACAGCTCTAATGAAAGTAAAAAATGCAAGAGGAGACTATGAACTGCTTAGAGATCTTATGTATGGAGGATCGCAAAGAACTCTCATTTCCAAAGAAGCTGCACGACTTCTAGAGGTTCCAAGAGCAAAGCACGTAGTAGAAATACAAGGAATTTGTACAGGTGGCATGGAAATTTCTAGAAACTAAGATTTGGAAGTAAATTCGAGTCTGAAACATAACTGTGAAGCCGCACAGTAAAGTAATTTATGCTGTAGCAACAGTACGTCATCATGAATTGGAACACTTTCTGGAACGTGAATCCACTGACTCAAAAATATATATGCAGCGCAAAATGACGAAATTCTCAGAAGCGGAATACTCGGATACTCGGAAGGGCTCAATAGCATCTTGTAAAACCACTGACAACGAAATGGAGCTGGAAGAGTCACTCCAATTCATTCATCAATTCAATGCTGGATCTCATGGACAGCAACATAGAGCAGGTGAAGATTGATGCAACCCACAGCATGGTCGCTGCAAACATTAAGGGTCGCCGACAGAGCGATTTGGAAGATGTGGAGCGTGAAGCAAAAGTCTCTGAAGAAACCAGTCATATTGGACCAGCAGCCCACACCCATCATATTGGAAAAGAGTCCGATTAAAACAAAGAGAGGTCGTGTGAAACCTGTCTTTGACCTACCAGGACCAATTTGGAAACGAGGGCGTGCTGAAGCCAGCAGCGACGTCAGACTCGAAAGAGGCACATGTAAAATGTACTTAGTTTTCCCAAAAGACTTCGGACATGTTGGTAGTGTATAAAGAGGCATGTTAGTTTTTTGGGCTAGAGTTGGAAGTTAAGTCCTTGCGTTTGTACTCATGCATGACAGTGTGCTCCGGCCAAATTGTAGGATTAAGTGCTTCCCATGGGAGAGATGGATTTCAATGCAGAGATTTCATCTATTGGGACATGAAGTTTTTCACTTAGATGATTTCTGACATCTTCGGTGGTGGCTTCAGGCATTAGACGACAGACAAAAAGTGATTTTCCAGAAGATCCAGATGGTGGTGCCACCCCCTTTAGTGCTTTCAAGGGAGGCACTGAGGTGTTGGATGCAGGCCCAGAAGCAGTTGCAGAAACGGCAGGTGTAGACGGATTGCAGAGATTGGATAGCCTAATAGAAACAGTATTGACCTGGGGGAGCGCAGCGCCGCCCCCAGGTGTAATGTTGAAGGCTGGTACACTCGCAATGACAGCTGAACCAGCAAGGAAAGCAAGTGTAGAATTTTAGTGGTAGATTCAGACATTGGCGTGGTATCCTTCATATCAATCTCAACCACCGCTTCGGACGAGGAAATTTAGCCCATGGGTGTTGTAAAAGTCGAGGGTGTTCTTCTTCTGTAAGAGTGTTCCGATTAGCGATTTTCCTCTTAGGTGAGTCACTAAGGAGCTTGAGACTGAGAAATTGCGACTCAAGAGTTAGTAATTTCTCATTTAGGGCCGAAAAGTGTTTCCGAACTTCAATGAACCCAGTACGTGTTTGCCTCATGAAGGTGCGCATTTCAGCTTCTATTTCGACAAGCAACGCAAGGCCACGTTAAACCAATTCCTATGGAAATCATGTCATCAAGGCGCCCATTGTAGCCAAAAGCAGCGCATTTGATATGTGCGAAGTTGTTACACTACCAACGTATTAGGTAAGAGTCGCCGACAATCTTACCACCAAATTCGCATTTATTTGCGGAGCAAGTTAGAGACATAATGCTAGTCGTTGGCTACGTTTTGTGTAATTTTTATATTCCTTTGGAAAATGTTTAAGTTAATTTTTTTATTTATTTTATTTTTGGCCTAAAAGTAGGCTTCAAGAGTGAAAAAATTAAATCGCTCTTCGGTGTAGCACAACCACACAAATATGCGGAGATCGTAGACAAATGGTTTTAAGTTGTTTTAAAAATAGGTTTTTATTTCGTAAATTAAGGAAACAGGTTATTTTAATACCCGTTTAGAGTATCAACACTTCAAGTTAGAAACGGAATTTTTTGAACAAAATCTTGGCAGAAAAACAAAGAAGTTTAAAACTTCGTGTTGTTGTTATTGTAGAAGTAGAGCAAATGTAGTTACATCAATAGTATACAACAACAAATGGTAGCACAAATGTCACTGCATATAAAGTTTATTTTAGTAATTAAGCCACTTTTACAGCACGAAGAAAATTTAATAGCCACTAAAACAAATGTCGAATTGATAGGGTTATTATACTCTGTACATGAAATTTACAAGAGTATATTAGGTTTGCGCGAGCTGAAAAATGTAACAGGCAGAAGGAGGCGTGGCAGACCCCACAAAGTATATATATTCTTGATCAGCATGACAAGACGAGTCGATTTAGCCCTGTCTGTCTGTCCGTCTGTCCGTCCGTATGAACACCTGGATCTCAGAGACTATAAGAGATAGAGACACCAAATTTTGCACAAAGATGCGTTATGTGTGTATTCTATACGAGTTTGTTTTATTTTTTTGATTTTCCACTTCCCCCCTATGGAGGTTTTCCCGATTTTCCATTCGTATAATCGCCTATATCTCGGAGATTATAAGACCTAGGAACACCAAATTTAGTCCAAGATGCCTTATGTGAATACGCAGAAAATGTATATTTTGGAATTTCCCTCCCACCCCCCTCTCCCATGCAAATTGCGATTTTATCTAACTCCCGTAATTCTTGGAATTTCGAACTAAAATGCAAATACCCCCAGTTAGTTATTATGTGTCTATGATAGACCGATTTAACAAGAAGTTATAGCCATAAATATATTTGCTGCTGCAGCGCTGCCCGCGACTGTTGTTGATGCCGGTACTTTGGTTGACTGCACACATGTTTACACAGACACGAATAGATGCGCATAGGCATGCATACACTCACACAGACGCAATTGCTATGTAAATGTGCAATTATACGCCCTTTACGTGAGTTCGAATACCAAGAGGGGTAAAATCGATCAAAAATTTTTTTTTTATTTTCTTAATTTTTTTTATTTTCTGTAATTATTGTAAACATATGTACAGAGTATTTCAAAGTCGGGACACCCGACTTTAGCTTTTTTACTTGTTTTTGAACTGACGATAAGCACTATATATAATTATGTATATGTATATAGTTTTGGAAAAAAAGGGGAGCTCGTAAATAATGCGATCGAGTGCACAGGCGAGACAAGGATGATACATCGCATAATTTGTCGTCTTTTTATTTATGGAGTCCTACAGGGGTCTGCCTTGGACCGGATTGGAGGTTAAACCTAAAAAATCAAAATGCTTAGTAATATATAAAAACAAGAGAGAACGCTACAGTCGAGCAAGCCCGACAGTGTAATACCCTGTACCCAGGTAAACTTCCGTCACTGAGTTATATGCGCCCATAGCAGCAGCAAAAAGAGGAAGAAGAAGAGCGAACTTGTTGCTGCAGTTTGTGGGGGTTGTACTGGCGAGAATTTGTTTCGCTAATAACTTTTCTTAGAATTGACCGAATTGAATAAAATTTTATACAACAGTAGACAATTATATATAAATTATGTGTGCAAAGTTTGGTTTAGGTAGCATTTGAAATGTAGACGCTATTGACGAAATTCTGTAGCGGGGGAAGGGGGGGAAAATTCCAAAAAATAAAATAAACTCGTCCTTACTCGGACCTAGGAGAATCTGGATGCCAACTTTGGTTTTTCTAGCTTTTATAGTTTCTGAGATCCTCGCGTTCATCAAGACGGACGGACGGACAGACGGACGGACATGTCTAGATCGATTTCTCTCGTCATGCTGATCAAGAATTTGGGGTCGGAGATGCTTCCTTCTGCATGTTACATACTTTGCACAAACCTAATATACCCTTTTTACCCTACGGGTACAGGGTATAAAAATTAACAAACACTCAATCTTGAGCAAGTACGCCTTAACAACGAGCACATTGAGTACGTAGAGCACGCAAAAACATGGGAATAACTATCAATCAATCATTATCTTGGTGCAACCATGTCAATAAGGCAGTTGGAAAACTATATAGCGTCTTCTTTGACGCAGAATTTTCTTCCATTGAAACTAAAGCTCCTTATTGCCAAGACATGCTTGACACCCTTGCTCTTTTATGGGATTGAAATTTTCGGAAACTACGATGCTGTAAACCAAAACAAAATAAAAGTAGCTTTTAATAGTATAGCCCGATATATATTCAACATTCAAAGAAGAGATTCAATATCGACGTACGCCAACAAAATATACAATCCGACCCTCGACTCATGGATTCAACTTAGAACCCTAATCTTCTTGCATAAAATTATTACACGTAGGGACAGAATAATTTACACTAGAACATTGCTTTTACCACATCAAGAAGAACGAATAACATAGTTTGCACAAGATTTAAATTAGCAAGCTCAGAGCATATCTTTATTTCGGCTGTTCATCTGTGGAATGAGCTACCGTATAACCTAAAAACAAACTAAATTAACGTTACCAAAAATTATAATAATACTGTGTACTTACAGTATAAAACGAATCAAACAATCCTAATAAATATATACAATTTTAAAGAATAATAAAAATGTTTAATGTTAAAACTAAGATTAATAATATGAAAATAACCAAATAATAAGCTTGATATAATTGTAACTGTAATTAAAGCGTAATAATTTAAAAGTAACCTAACTTGTAAATAGTGCCGTCTTCCTTTAGATGGTTGGCCAAAAAATTCAGCACAAAGCTTTTTCCCTTCCGTCTTTGGGAAACAAAATACGTTCCGTCAGCAATTTTTTGTGTAATCAAATCGGTTTCTGTCGCCATATCACAATTTTTGTTTCTATTCTCTCTGATCGATTCAACACTAATGAGTCCAATAAAGCAATTCACTTTATCCTTCTATATGAAGCAGAATACAGAATAATTTACCATACCAATTTGGGTGCAGCTACAGTCACAGTTATACATACACACCCTTCCAACTCATAAAACACAACAACAAAACTTAACGTACGTACACAGTCCATAATCATGGCACCGCAACCCAGCAAACGCGCACGCGAAAATACCAACACTGACCTTAAAGAAGGCCGTCAGTCAGATGCGCTATCATCGAAGATTATGGGGATGCTAAACATGCGCTTTGAGGAGCAAGCCAACCTCATCTTACCATTCTTACCGTGCTGCTGGAGCGTCTGGATATAATGGCTGGTGAGGTGAAGCAGCTGCACGAGAGGGTATACTCTTTGGAGCGCGAGGTCTTGGAGCTGTCGGCATTGCGGGAGCGGGTTGGTGGGCTGGAGGCGAAACTTGCCTCTCAGCTCAATGCAAACATCGCATGTGACCTGCGAGTGCATGGAGTCCCCCACGCTGAGGGTGAAAATCCACGAGCACTGTATAACGCCCTCTGCTTCGCCATCAACGTTGCACCACCGCCGAGGATACGGGAAATTTTAAGCACGAGGAGAACGCAAGTATCTACGGTCGATCCCGACATAATTATTCGTTTTGATAATTTATATGAAAAAACACGTTGCTGAGAGCAGTCGCAGCTTACCGACGAACAGAGAAAGCACCACTAACCTTACAAATACTGGGCTTTGACTCCCTAGCTCTATGTAAATGAGCAGCTTTCAAGGGAGAATTATAAGATCTTTAAAGAAGCGATAAAGCTTAAGAAGCAAAAACGTCTCGCTGCTGTTTTCGCACGTATAGGACAGGTATATGTGAAGCATAAGGAGAGTGAGAGTGCACAGCTCATTCAAAGCTGTGATGAGCTTTTAAAGCTCGCTCAAGAAGATGCACATGGGTTTCCCTTTCCCCCCTCCCCTTCCTTCTCAACATGTAACTCTCCTTTACAACCCAGTGCTAGCTCTCACTAATAAAATTTGTATTAGGTTTAAGTCTATGCTAAGTTTTATTGCTTATCTAAGTTTAATTGTTAATGTGCGTAGTATAGAGTGCAGATTTTTTAGTCTTCTGGCTTTTTGTATAGTGCGATGGTTGTCTTCTGGTTTTAAATGCAAAATAACATAAGACACTATTCCACAGCGAACAGCAAAACTATTATTAGGGTTCTTAGTAAACAAAAGAAAGGTCTACCTTAATGCATAAAGCTTAGCGAAAAAAATGAACGAGCTCAGATTTTTGTTTGTAAACTCCAATGTAGATGTAATCTGTGTGTCTGAAACGTGGCTTGTGTCCTGTCTTAATGATCAATATGTATGTTGTGATGGGTACAGTGTATATCGTTCCGATCGTGAGGGGCATGCGCGGTGTGTAGCCATATTTGTGAAAAATAATCTAAAATGTCATGTTATTTGTAAACAGCCCCTGGGAAGTAGTATTGAGTATCTGTTTTTGCACATCTCAGCAAGCATAAATATGGATAACATCCTTGTCGGATGTGTATACAGACCGAACAGGCATACTGAATACACTGAGCTCCTAGACATATTTTCTTCTGTGGCTATGAAACACTCCAATATTGTCCTGGCTGGGGATTTCAATAGCAATATGGCCTCCCTTGGCATGGAGCTTGTTAACACTATTGTACCCACACACTTTTCTAATACCTGTGATACACTTCTTGACGTATTTTTTGTTAATGACACCAAAAAAACCCTCCTATTTGACCAGCTCTCAGTACCAACCTTTTGTTGATGAGCAACTTCAACTGTTTAATGAAAATATTCAGCAATTATACAATACTTTGCGCCGCTGCGACACAAGATAATCAAGCCTCGGCAACATGAGTGGTTTAACAAAGATATCGCTAGTGCAATAAAAAGCAGAGGTGATGCATATAAAAGGTGGAAAAGATACAAAACGACGGCTCTATTGCAATTTAAAAAATTAAGACGTATAGTTGGGCTGAAGATTACCAATGCTCCAATGCTAAGCGTACCCACTACTCTGGCAAATTCACCTCAGCCACCACATCCAAACAAGTTTGGGCTGAAAGCAAAAATATAGGGGTTGAGAAAAGTATACCTTCTATATCTCCAGACGTAGATTTAAATAAATTAAATGATAAATTTATACAGTTAGCAGTACCTGAAACCCATGAAAATGAGTACCCGAACTAGTTTTAGCTTTATGTGTGTACGTCAATGTGATGTCTTATATTGAGTATAAGAATACTAAAAGTGAAGTCCAACGCTATTGGCTTAGACGAGTTAGATCCCAAATTTTTTAAGCTGCTGCTCCCCAATGTTCTAAAATATATCACCCACATTTTTAATACGGTGCTAACAACATCTTGCTTCCCAAATAAGTGGAAATTCGGAAAAATAATCCCTATTCCAAAAGGAGGCGATGATTTTAGGCCAATTTCAATCGTACCTTTTCTATCTAAAGCACTAGAACCAAATGACCAACTATATGATAAGAAATCTACTCCTGAACGACAAGCAATCCGGCTTTAGGAAAAATAGGAGCTGCACCATCTCTTTAGTAAAAATCACTAAGGACATTCGCACGGAGATGGATAACAGTATGGTAACCTTCTTAACTTTTCTTGACTTCTCTAAAGCATTTGACACCGTAAATATTACCATACTATGTACTAAATTAAAAAGACTATACAACTTCTCTGACGACACTGCAATAAACTAAGTCCAGTCGTATCTGTCCAGTCACCACCAGACAGTTGTCACTTCAGATAGTTATTCGTCTTTTTTATTAATAAAACGTGGAGTCCCCCAGGGATCAGTGTTAGGCCCACTGTTGTTTTCTATTTATATCAATAACCTTACATGTTGTGTGTCAAACTGTGAGTTGCATATGTATGCAGATGATGTCCAAATGTATGTGAGTCGTCCTTTAAGTAGAATTGATGAATGTGTTAGTGCCTGTAATGACGATCTTGGGAAAATACCAGGGTTCGTAAAATGTGCTCGGAACCCGCTGCAACCCTTAAGAAATGCTGCCGGGGGTTTTATCGGGTCGCTGCCGACAGAGGCCGCGGGTCCGATCGGGTCGTACATATGTACATATGTGTTAAATTTGTATGATGGTATGCTTGTGTGTATATATTTCAAGGCAAAATGTGCGCGATGCATTTCATCCCTTATAGCCTCACTCAGCAGATTTGTCTGTGTTTGCATAGTGGTACCTGATACTAGATTTCGGAATGAATGTCTTTCGATTTTTTTGGCTATAGAAAATAAAAAGATCATTTGCAAATAAATAAACTTGTTACTAAAATACCACTGTGCAAACATAGGCAAAACAGCTGGGTCAAGCTGAAACAGAGTAGGCAGCAGGTACAGAGTGAAAGGGATCGCGCACATTTCGCCTTAAAAAAATATATACACACAAGCATACCATCATACAAATTTCACACATCACACATACATATGTACATATGCCTGCCTACCACGAACGAGCGCTCTGCTACTGCAGACCGGCTCGTACGACACTGCTGCTGTCGGCAGCGACCCGCGGCGAAGCACGGCGTACCCGCACGACCCGTTACCTCTGCCAGATGACCCTATGCTTCAGTCGGCAGCGACCTGCGGCGAACCGCAGCAGAATTTCTCGCGGGCCTGAACGGGTTTTGCCCGCATTTTACGAACAAGCACACTTACAGCACATCTAAATAACGTAAATTATAATATATATCACATGTCTGTAACACGCACGTTCAACGTCAATTAAATTAAATCAAACTTTGTAACTTAAATTAAATTAAATTAAGCTGAATTAAATTGGAAATGAATATGAATTGTAATGACTAGTGTAATAACTTAAAAGTAATCTGTTACTTGTAACGCTAGGATAAGATAATAATAAATAAATAAAAAACATAAGATTAAGTTAAGATGGCGCGGTTGTCAGGATGTGATCCCGACTCACTTAGGCCGAATTTGGCCCAATGTGTTGCCGCTTGGACTGTCCCGTCTCCCATGGATTCTGCGTGTCTGCGCTAAAACCATAAGAACCGCTGTCTTGTTCTTAGTAGTGCTGGACAGTAGCAGAAGAGGTGTGATACTGTTTTCTCCTCTTCCTCGTCTTTACAGCTGCGACAATAGGGAGATCTGCAGTGCACTGCAGTTCACTGCAGTGGCTTCTGTTGAACTTGCAGAGCTGTGCTGAGCGTTTTTTGTCGAGGATAGGTCACGTTTAACCACTGCGAAGTAGTTCCGGACTAGTAATTTGCAGCCTGCCATCGGTATACCGGATAAATAGGGACAGTAGTGCCGTTTCTTGCCAGCTCGTCAGCTTTACAGTTTCCCTCAATGTCCCTATGTCCTGGGACTCTACTAAGATATGTGCTGCGATATCGTGAATAGATCTGCGACAGTTCTGCACTATATTTAACCTCCCGCAAACCTAATATACTCATGTACATTTCATGTTCAAATATAAAAATATAAAAAAATAAAAAAAAAATTAAAAAAAAAATATTTTAAGTTAATATTTTATTATTACATTTTGCATTATGCAGAGCCATGTTCATAAAAAATCGCCTTTTTAGGTTTTTAAAATAATCGTGAATTATATTCAAAAATACTATTCACTGCTTATTATACACAACAGACGGCTTTTTAAGTCAAAACTAGACTATTGCGCTGCACATGGGTATACCTATACAAACTAAAGCCCCTATTTATCTGTTCAAATGCTTTAAACCAAAAGAAAAATACAATTTAGGAATGGGTCAAAAAGATGACAAGCCCACCTCCACCTCATATTGTAAATTACAATACCTGAATGTTACGCATCATTTGGGTTACATAATATGAAATGATGTTCAACTAGGATGCTTTTGGTAAATTTTGGTAACCATAATGCAAAATATAATGTTCTTAATAGCTGTTACATTGAATCTACCTGTAATGCATTCTTCCTCCTTTACCCGCGACAGCGCCTTTTTTGCTGACTTTTTTTTCGAATTTGCGACCGTTTTTTGCTCTAAAAGCCAAAGTCGGATCAAGACGGATGAAAGTTGTTACACTTAGGTAAAGGTATTCCTTTACCTAAATTTCGAGAACATATTTTTTTTATTTTCCACCAAAGTTGATAAATACCCTAAAATTAGGAAGTTTGCAGAAAATCATTTTCTAGAGAACTGCAAATGCAAAAGACATATTTTTAATTAAATAATGCATAATATTAATACACCTAGCAATTCAGATAAAAAATCAATCATTCGTAGCATAATGTAGCTAATATACAAGTAATACCAGAAATATGCTGACTAAAAAGAGGGTCAACTTTGAGTGCACATATCACCTAAACTATCATTTCAATTTCTTTGAGAGTAAGATTTGTGTAATCTCGGGGTAATTTACTTTACTATATTTACGTTTAACCATGATCCCCAAAGCGTTCATGAATTTGTTGATTTTCGCAAGCTGTTTCGGCCTAAGGCCCCACAGAGCTCCGTGGCGGTCCTCCACCTTGGAACCATCAGTGAAGACTCTAATAGAGTTGTTTGGGCCCGGTGGGCTAAAAGTCCATTCTTCCTGGACTGGAAAGGAGTATGAAGATATTCCTTAGGATTGCGGTAATCAGTGACTGAAGTGAAGAGGTCGTTTCCCCGCAGCATGTTGGCGTGCCAGGAATCTTCCTATGACCACTGTTTAGTTGCTCTCATGCTCAGAGCCGTCACAGTCACGCCCATAAGCTGTATAGGCACCTAGAGTATTCTAGAGGCATTAGCGCTCCGGAAATGGTAAGTTCAGCCTGTTGTTGAACTTATTTTTTTAGGCGTTTGAAGGGATGTGTTTTTGGTGAGTGTTGGCCATCAAATAGAGACTCCGTAGAGTAGAATTTACCGAATTATCGCTGTGTATCTGCATAGGCAACAACGCGGCATCCTCCCATAACTTCAAGGGATAGTAGCAGTGAGTTTACCGCCACTTTGCATAGGACGGGTGAGAGGACACCTCCTTGAGGGATAACTTGACTCACGTATCTGGATATTGTGGACTACCTCAATGTAGCACTGTCGAGCAAGTTCCGTCTTACAAGTTGTCTAACATGTTCTAAGACGGAGTTGTCCACGTCCAGATCAGTGAGTGAGCGTGTGATTATGTTCGGGGATACGTTGCCTTCTATGTCCAAGAAGGCTTCAAGGGTATATTCCTTGATGTTGAGAGATTTCTCAAATGTAGCGTTTCTGTCGATCTGCCTTAGCAGTAGGCATGTTGGGAGCGCGGTAGCTCCAAGAACGGGATTATGCTGCGGAGGTAGAGGCCTAGTAGTCTCTCATGATGGGCATGTTTTGAGTATAGCTGTTTTACAAGCTGTAGTAAACGTATCTATAAGTGTTTAGGTAAACGTACGTTTGTGACAGTGTTACCCCACTGAGTATGATAAGCGTTTGCGTCGAAGCCGATTACGAGATAAATCTTTCTTCGTTTGCTGTCCTCAATGTCCCATCGTTTGAGGAGAAGGGTCTGGTTCCTCGTATGGCATGTAGACAGAACAAGCGCTAAGCTGCTTTTGCGTGGTCTCGATGTATGTCGCAGTCTTATCGCAATTGCTAAAGTTTAGAAGCAGAAAAATGTTGATGTCTTTCTCAGTGAAAATGCACTTGCGAGTCTTGCCCGTACAATTTGCCACAATCAGCTTGTAGTTTTGCGTCCTCAGTCCGGAAAACTTGCATCCGCAGACCCACGGCTCCTGAATGAGGACTACATCACTTTCGTCCTGGCTGAAATGAAGCAGGAGAGCAGCGGACGCTGCTTTACAGTGGTGGAAATTTATCTGAAGAAACCTCAGGAAGATGCCCCTGAGATGGATGATATCCACCACCGTTACATCAGCCTCCTCGTCGGGCTCGTGGTCGTCCTTATGGCCTAGTTTATAAAGCCCTCTTGCGAGCTCCGAGGTCCCTGAGGTATATCCTCCTAGGATATCCTCATTGTCTGTGGCTTCCACCGTCCCCCTGAGTTTAGGGGGATGATTTACTCTGTTTGTTCGTATTTCTCGCTTTGAGTGGTGGTCTTGCCACTCATCGCGTAACCGCGGAAGACTCGTACTCGACACACACGAGTCATCCATGTTTAATTGCGAATTGTTATTTGTTGATGCCCAGACTCACGCGCCAATCAACGGCTACCACCTTGGCTCACAAGGATGCAATTGCCTTTTTGCCTCAGCCGGTCGCTTGTCATGACTAGGCCACATGTGGCGGTGGATCAGACCCTCTTTGTTGCCCATGTCTAGAACA
The DNA here is from genome assembly GCF_003285725.1 of Scaptodrosophila lebanonensis. NCBI lineage: Eukaryota > Metazoa > Arthropoda > Insecta > Diptera > Drosophilidae > Scaptodrosophila > Scaptodrosophila lebanonensis. The sequence goes on along the minus strand of NW_022060580.1, from coordinate 1,553,556 downwards.
CCAACTAAGATCTTATTCCTGGCCATCTCGGCAAAAGAGCGTGTTAACGGCTGGTGGTGGCGTCGAGCCTTCCTTGCATTTTCGGGACAGATTTGTGTTTGGGGATTGTTAGTTAAAATAAGTGGAAATTCGGAAAAATAATCCCTATTCCAAAAGGAGGCGATGATTTTAGGCCAATTTCAATCGTACCTTTTCTATCTAAAGCACTAGAACCAAATGACCAACTATATGATAAGAAATCTACTCCTGAACGACAAGCAATCCGGCTTTAGGAAAAATAGGAGCTGCACCATCTCTTTAGTAAAAATCACTAAGGACATTCGCACGGAGATGGATAACAGTATGGTAACCTTCTTAACTTTTCTTGACTTCTCTAAAGCATTTGACACCGTAAATATTACCATACTATGTACTAAATTAAAAAGACTATACAACTTCTCTGACGACACTGCAATAAACTAAGTCCAGTCGTATCTGTCCAGTCACCACCAGACAGTTGTCACTTCAGATAGTTATTCGTCTTTTTTATTAATAAAACGTGGAGTCCCCCAGGGATCAGTGTTAGGCCCACTGTTGTTTTCTATTTATATCAATAACCTTACATGTTGTGTGTCAAACTGTGAGTTGCATATGTATGCAGATGATGTCCAAATGTATGTGAGTCGTCCTTTAAGTAGAATTGATGAATGTGTTAGTGCCTGTAATGACGATCTTGGGAAAATACCAGGGTTCGTAAAATGTGCTCGGAACCCGCTGCAACCCTTAAGAAATGCTGCCGGGGGTTTTATCGGGTCGCTGCCGACAGAGGCCGCGGGTCCGATCGGGTCGTACATATGTACATATGTGTTAAATTTGTATGATGGTATGCTTGTGTGTATATATTTCAAGGCAAAATGTGCGCGATGCATTTCATCCCTTATAGCCTCACTCAGCAGATTTGTCTGTGTTTGCATAGTGGTACCTGATACTAGATTTCGGAATGAATGTCTTTCGATTTTTTTGGCTATAGGAAATAAAAAGATCATTTGCAAATAAATAAACTTGTTACTAAAATACCACTGTGCAAACATAGGCAAAACAGCTGGGTCAAGCTGAAACAGATTAGGCAGCAGGTACAGAGTGAAAGGGATCGCGCACATTTCGCCTTAAAAAAATATATACACACAAGCATACCATCATACAAATTTCACACATCACACATACATATGTACAAATGCCTGCCTACCACGAACGAGCGCTCTGCTACTGCAGACCGGCTCGTACGACACTGCTGCTGTCGGCAGCGACCCGCGGCGAAGCACGGCGTACCCGCACGACCCGTTACCTCTGCCAGACGACCCTATGCTTCAGTCGGCAGCGACCTGCGGCGAACCGCAGCAGAATTTCTCGCGGGCCTGAACGGGTTTTGCCCGCATTTTACGAACAAGCACACTTACAGCACATCTAAATAACGTAAATTATAATATATATCACATGTCTGTAACACGCACGTTCAACGTCAATTAAATTAAATCAAACTTTGTAACTTAAATTAAATTAAATTAAGCTGAATTAAATTGGAAATGAATATGAATTGTAATGACTAGTGTAATAACTTAAAAGTAATCTGTTACTTGTAACGCTAGGATAAGTTAATAATAAATAAATAAAAAACATAAGATTAAGTTAAGATGGCGCGGTTGTCAGGATGTGATCCCGACTCACTTAGGCCGAATTTGGCCCAATGTGTTGCCGCTTGGACTGTCCCGTCTCCCATGGATTCTGCGTGTCTGCGCTAAAACCATAAGAACCGCTGTCTTGTTCTTAGTAGTGCTGGACAGTAGCAGAAGAGGTGTGATACTGTTTTCTCCTCTTCCTCGTCTTTACAGCTGCGACAATAGGGAGAACTGCAGTGCACTGCAGTTCACTGCAGTGGCTTCTGTTGAACTTGCAGAGCTGTGCTGAGCGTTTTTTGTCGAGGATAGGTCACGTTTAACCACTGCGAAGTAGTTCCGGACTAGTAATTTGCAGCCTGCCATCGGTATACCGGATAAATAGGGACAGTAGTGCCGTTTCTTGCCAGCTCGTCAGCTTTACAGTTTCCCTCAATGTCCCTATGTCCTGGGACTCTACTAAGATATGTGCTGCGATATCGTGAATAGATCTGCGACAGTTCTGCACTATATTTAACCTCCCGCAAACCTAATATACTCATGTACATTTCATGTTCAAATCTAAAAATATAAAAAAATAAAAAAAAAATTAAAAAAAAAATTAAAAAAAAAATATTTTAAGTTAATATTTTATTATTACATTTTGCATTATGCAGAGCCATGTTCATAAAAAATCGCCTTTTTAGGTTTTTAAAATAATCGTGAATTATATTCAAAAATACTATTCACTGCTTATTATACACAACAGACGGCTTTTTAAGTCAAAACTAGACTATTGCGCTGCACATGGGTATACCTATACAAACTAAAGCCCCTATTTATCTGTTCAAATGCTTTAAACCAAAAGAAAAATACAATTTAGGAATGGGTCAAAAAGATGGCAAGCCCACCTCCACCTCATATTGTAAATTACAATACCTGAATGTTACGCATCATTTGGGTTACATAATATGAAATGATGTTCAACTAGGATGCTTTTGGTAAATTTTGGTAACCATAATGCAAAATACAATGTTCTTAATAGCTGTTACATTGAATCTACCTGTAATGCATTCTTCCTCCTTTACCCGCGACAGCGCCTTTTTTGCTGACTTTTTTTTCGAATTTGCGACCGTTTTTTGCTCTAAAAGCCAAAGTCGGATCAAGACGGATGAAAGTTGTTACACTTAGGTAAAGGTATTCCTTTACCTAAATTTCGAGAACATATTTTTTTTATTTTCCACCAAAGTTGATAAATACCCTAAAATTAGGAAGTTTGCAGAAAATCATTTTCTAGAGAACTGCAAATGCAAAAGACATATTTTTAATTAAATAATGCATAATATTAATACACCTAGCAATTCAGATAAAAAATCAATCATTCGTAGCATAATGTAGCTAATATACAAGTAATACCAGAAATATGCTGACTAAAAAGAGGGTCAACTTTGAGTGCACATATCACCTAAACTATCATTTCAATTTCTTTGAGAGTAAGATTTGTGTAATCTCGGGGTAATTTACTTTACTATATTTACGTTTAACCATGATCCCCAAAGCGTTCATGAATTTGTTGATTTTCGCAAGCTGTTTCGGCCTAAGGCCCCACAGAGCTCCGTGGCGGTCCTCCACCTTGGAACCATCAGTGAAGACTCTAATAGAGTTGTTTGGGCCCGGTGGGCTAAAAGTCCATTCTTCCTGGACTGGAAAGGAGTATGAAGATATTCCTTAGGATTGCGGTAATCAGTGACTGAAGTGAAGAGGTCGTTTCCCCGCAGCATGTTGGCGTGCCAGGAATCTTCCTATGACCACTGTTTAGTTGCTCTCATGCTCAGAGCCGTCACAGTCACGCCCATAAGCTGTATAGGCACCTAGAGTATTCTAGAGGCATTAGCGCTCCGGAAATGGTAAGTTCAGCCTGTTGTTGAACTTATTTTTTTAGGCGTTTGAAGGGATGTGTTTTTGGTGAGTGTTGGCCATCAAATAGAGACTCCGTAGAGTAGAATTTACCGAATTATCGCTGTGTATCTGCATAGGCAACAACGCGGCATCCTCCCATAACTTCAAGGGATAGTAGCAGTGAGTTTACCGCCACTTTGCATAGGACGGGTGAGAGGACACCTCCTTGAGGGATAACTTGACTCACGTATTTGGATATTGTGGACTACCTCAATGTAGCACTGTCGAGCAAGTTCCGTCTTACAAGTTGTCTAACATGTTCTAAGACGGAGTTGTCCACGTCCAGATCAGTGAGTGAGCGTGTGATTATGTTCGGGGATACGTTGCCTTCTATGTCCAAGAAGGCTTCAAGGGTATATTCCTTGATGTTGAGAGATTTCTCAAATGTAGCGTTTCTGTCGATCTGCCTTAGCAGTAGGCATGTTGGGAGCGCGGTAGCTCCAAGAACGGGATTATGCTGCGGAGGTAGAGGCCTAGTAGTCTCTCATGATGGGCATGTTTTGAGTATAGCTGTTTTACAAGCTGTAGTAAACGTATCTATAAGTGTTTAGGTAAACGTACGTTTGTGACAGTGTTACCCCACTGAGTATGATAAGCGTTTGCGTCGAAGCCGATTACGAGATAAATCTTTCTTCGTTTGCTGTCCTCAATGTCCCATCGTTTGAGGAGAAGGGTCTGGTTCCTCGTATGGCATGTAGACAGAACAAGCGCTAAGCTGCTTTTGCGTGGTCTCGATGTATGTCGCAGTCTTATCGCAATTGCTAAAGTTTAGAAGCAGAAAAATGTTGATGTCTTTCTCAGTGAAAATGCACTTGCGAGTCTTGCCCGTACAATTTGCCACAATCAGCTTGTAGTTTTGCGTCCTCAGTCCGGAAAACTTGCATCCGCAGACCCACGGCTCCTGAATGAGGACTACATCACTTTCGTCCTGGCTGAAATGAAGCAGGAGAGCAGCGGACGCTGCTTTACAGTGGTGGAAATTTATCTGAAGAAACCTCAGGAAGATGCCCCTGAGATGGATGATATCCACCACCGTTACATCAGCCTCCTCGTCGGGCTCGTGGTCGTCCTTATGGCCTAGTTTATAAAGCCCTCTTGCGAGCTCCGAGGTCCCTGAGGTATATCCTCCTAGGATATCCTCATTGTCTGTGGCTTCCACCGTCCCCCTGAGTTTAGGGGGATGATTTACTCTGTTTGTTCGTATTTCTCGCTTTGAGTGGTGGTCTTGCCACTCATCGCGTAACCGCGGAAGACTCGTACTCGACACACACGAGTCATCCATGTTTAATTGCGAATTGTTATTTGGAACATACGGTGGATCTAATCTAGATCCTCCGGCTTTGTTGATGCCCAGACTCACGCGCGGGTCTCGCCAATCAACGGCTACCACCTTGGCTCACAAGGATGCAATTGCCTTTTTGCCTCAGCCGGTCGCTTGTCATGACTAGGCCACATGTGGCGGTGGATCAGACCCTCTTTGTTGCCCATGTCTAGAACACCAACTAAGATCTTATTCCTGGCCATCTCGACAAAAGAGCGTGTTAACGGCTGGTGGTGGCGTCGAGCCTTCCTTGCATTTTCGGAACAGATTTGTGTTTGGGGATTGTTAGTTAAAATCTGGCAGTATCTTAATAGACCATTCCACAATTTTTCGGTCGTCTGGAGATGTCTCCGGAGTGGTGAGTTTTTCTGCAGTATATCCGCTGCGCGTCGTCTGTCTTGGTACGACTGTTTCATTTCTGGTGGCTTCATTGCCGAAGTATTAGGCTCTGGTGGTTTGCTGGTTATCCCTGCTCCGGATTCTAGTTTAACAGCTTGATTTAGCTGCTCCGCCGTTGTACCCGCAGTAGAGAAAGTCTACCCCAGCAGAATCTGAGGAAATCGACTGGGTTATCGCATTGTCCCGCTTGCACTGCTGGCAATGGGATGGACGCTCCCATCCTGGTCGCAATTAGATCCATAACCGTTGTTTAAGAGGGATTTGCAGTCCCATCCGGTACTTGGCGAGCTCCGGTCTCAGTGATTTTTGTCTTGTTAGGTCGGCAGGTACCAAGAGTTCGCGTAGTAGAGACTGAGCACCCGCTCAGCCACTCATCCATCAGCCTAAACTTTTCCGCCTTGGATTGGGGAAAATTTGTAGTTTTTTGTAGCTTTTCAGCGCTCGCCCGACTACCATTAGTGAGCACCACCTGGCAGAGACATGACCGTACCAATCGCCAGACTTGGTAATTACACGTTGATCCCCTTGTGATACCCATTGGCTGACAGCATTATGAGCACACATATTATTAAATTATGAACAAAGCATGAAAAAAGCTACTACACTTATACGTTGGTTTTAGTACTTGATCATTGCTTCGCTTCGATTTTCCTATGCAGGGCTTGCAGAATTTGGTCTTTGGTTGGCTAATCATTCCATTCTGTCATCGTTTGTTGCCCACGCAATTGTTTTATTGTGCGCGTATGAGTATTTGTACGATTGCCAAAAATTACAACAAGAATGTGTGACCAAAAGTAAAGCAGAAACCGAATACACCCATGCTTGAGTACAAAAGTGATCCAGTGACTGAATAGTTACAAAAATAGGCACTCATCCAGTTCTCTGCTCTGTAGCCAAATGGTAAATCGGTATACTAGTTTTGTGTGAATGCTTGTAATATTTAGAACGAGACATGGCAAACCCCACATATATTCTTGATCAGAGTGACAAGCCGATTCGATATAGCCAGTATGAGCGCAAGGATCTGAGAAGGTACAAGAACTAGAATTACAAAATTTGGCATCCATGTTTCCCTAAGGGCTAGCTGGTCAAGTGTGTTTTTATACCCTGTACCTTATGGGTAAAAGGGTATACTACTTGCTGTTTTGTGCGAATGTAACAGGAAAAAAGGAAGCGCGGCAGACCCCACAAAGTATATATATTCTTGATCAGGATGACAAGACGGGTCGATATAGAAATGTCCGTCTGTCCGTCTGTATGAATGTAAGGATCTCAACAAGAATAACCAAACTTGGTATGCAGATTCTCTTAAGTTTTGTGTTTTTTTCTGATATCACATTTTACCCATTAACCACTCGCCGTATTCACCTGATATGGCACCGTGCGACTTCTACCTTTTCGGAAAAATGCATTTGCCCATGACGTAGAGACCATTCAAAAGGCTTGCACCGCCATACTGGCGGCCATACCGGCCAACGAGCTAAAACACTCGTTCGACATGCTTTTGGATCGTGCAAAAAGCTGTATGCTGTTAAAACTATACATAAACATGGGTTTACCTTTGAATTTATTTTTATTTAATTTAATTAATTAATTGAATTTTTATGTGTGTATGGGGGTTTTTCCGTAACGCCGTTCCTATAATCGCCTATATCTCGGAGACTATTGCTATCCAGATTCTCCTACGCCCGAGAAAGGGCAAGTTTGTTTATTTTCCCGATGCACCCCCCCCCCCCCCCCCCCCGCACTTCCCCGATATTTTCGATTTTCTGTAAAAATAAAAATTGTAGTCACATCAAGTTAGTTAATATATATCCCAAGTTTTATTAGGATAGGTTGATTAGAAAGAAAGTTATAGCCATATAAGTAAGCCCAAGCTCTGTTCGCAGCTGTATTTGTTCCTGCTTTGACATAATTATGTAATGCAGACATACATATGTACAAGTACACAAACACGCATAGACACGATTCTTATGTAAATGTATGTATGCATGTGTGGAATATATTTTATATTTAATTGAACTAATTAATTAAATTAATTAAATGTTTAATAATTTTTTTTTTGTGGGGTGGTACAGGGTATACAGGGTAAGAGTTGAGCCTGCTCGACTTTAGCATTCCTTTCTTGTTTGGAATGGAAAAATCGATCAAAATTTTTTATTTATTTTTTTATAATTTCTATAATTATTCTAAACATATGCACAGAGTATTTCAAAGTCGGGACACCCGACTTTAACTTCTTTACTTGTTTTTAAATAATTTAATTTTTTTATATTAATATTTTTAATTTTCCCTTTAGTATATGGTGAGTACAGGCTATTTTACTGTCGGTTAGCTCGGCTGTAGCGTTCTCTCTTGTTTTTTTATTATTCAGATACACCCCCCACACTCCCGTTATTAGTGATTTACTCCTGTAATTTTTGTAAATTTTAACTCAAATTTGGTAACTACATCATTATCATAGGTTTTTTCACTCAGTTTTTGCTTTCAATATTCTTCTTAAGCTTTGCGCTTACTCACTTATTTAGATCATTCACCTTTGTATTTATTCCGCCCACAATGTCGTGCTGCAACAAGTCTTGTACAGTTAAAGATGCAATTGATTCTGCGCAACTTCGGTTTGTTAATTGTTGGTTGTGTGAGAATTTTATGCATATTAAATATGCAGTATTAAGTGGTCGTGACCTCGACAAAATTTACTCACCTAAAAAAGGATGTGGTGGTTTGAAGTGGCCATGCCCTGTATGCATTGACATCCAATTTAATTTCTCACGTGTGCATAATAACGTAGGTTAGCGCCTCAATTTCTAGAGGTACCGCCTCGCTCGGCCCCGTCAACCTCATTGAGCCCAAGTTCTCCAGTGTATCTTGATTTATTGCCAGCAATCTCATTGTCTGCTTCCCCTGAAAATTTGTTTGAAAGTTCCCCTATGCCTTCTCCTGCTCAGTTCACCTTAGTCCCGTTGATAGAACCTCCTGCAGTAAGCAGGACAGCAGTTTACTCGAAAGATTCGAAGAAAGCTTCCTCTGCCAAATTTTCCGCAATATTCCCCAAAGTTTCATCACGACATGCAGAAAGTGCGTCAGTTCAAGCTCTTCCTCAGCCCCCGGCTCTTACAGTTATAGCTCCCAGGAGACAAGTTTTTGTATCAAGATTATCTTCCGAAACCACTTGTGAATCTATAGCAGTGTGTCTATTTCGACGTTCAGTTTTGCTGAGCCCCTTGTTTAAAATAAGTGTTCCGCCTGAAGCTTTTACAATTATATGTGTTCCAAAATTTTGGCCTCCACATATTGCTCAATTGTTCATGAATTTAGGCAGAAACAAGAGAGAACGCTACAGTCGAGCAAGCCCGACAGTAAAATAGCCTGTACTCTCCACAAAAAAGGCAATTAAAAAAATTTTTAAAAAATTGAATTAATAAAATTAATAAACAAAATTTACTTAATACATACACAGAAGACATGTTTATGTACAGTTTTAACAGCATACATTTACATCACGTGTCTATGGGTGTTTATATGCGAGTATGTATGCAGCACAAAGTTGAACCAAAGCAGCAACAACACAAACAGCTGCGGGCAGACCTGCAGGCAGCGCATGGGCAGCGATTTTATTTATGGCTATAACTTTCTTCAGAATTGACCTACCATAATGAAACTTCGCACAACTTTTGTTGTTGTTATAATTATACTACACATATGTACAGAGTATTTCAAAGTCGGGATACTCGACTTTAGCCTCTCTACTTGTTGTTTTTAGCCTGTTAGGTCTATAATGTTCTCTGACCACATATACCTGGCCAATTGGCAAATAAAATTCCCCAACGGCTCGAAAGCATTAATAGACGTTATTGTATAGTTTTTTTTAAACTTTCTTATCTTTTAAGTTGATTTTATAACGTTTTATTATATTATATTAAATTTCTTTATTTTATAATATTATATTAATGTTCATATTATAAAATGTTCATTTTCCCACTGATGCACTTCAAATTTGGTTTTTATAATCTATGAAAGAAAACAAAAAAAACTGCATTCTCGGCTTTGTGTAATTTTTCTTGGACAGTTTGACTTCTGCTCTGACCAGACGTGTCTTCGCTTAGTGTCCATTTGCCACTCTTAATATCGTTGTAAACAAATAAAACACCAAAACAAACCTCAAAAAAGCAACAACAAATACATAATTCCGGTACAGTTACTTTTGTGCATTATCCGGTACGATGGGTACAGACGACCCGCCTGATAAGCCAACGTTCTTGGCTGAACCGAAGTTTCTAATTATAAAGCGCTTCGATAATCAACTAATGTCAAATGTTTCTCCATTTCTCATAAAGAAACAGGAAGAAACAAATTGATTACACATTCAATGGGGAAGTTATATATGCTAAAAAGACGTGAGATGGAAACCTTCTTGTGAAAACCAAAAATGGTACACAGGTCCTCGAGCTTCCTAAACTTAAACTGATGGGAGATCACCTTGTAGAAGTTTCGGAACATCGCACCCTCAATAATTCCAAAGGCGTTATTTACTCTAACGACCTATGCAGCCTTACTGAAGACGAAATCAAAAGAGAACTTACGCCTCAAAACATATGCGACGTAAAGAAAATTAAGAAGAAGCTCAACGGTGAACTGGTCGACACTGGTCTAATCATCCTCTCATTCGCCTCCGTTTCAGCACCAGAAACTATTAAAATCGGATACAAATCTGTTAAAGTACGTGTTTACATCCCCCCACCACTCCGTTGCAATAACTGTTTTCGTCTCGGACACATCGCTAACATGTGGCGCAACAAAAAACTTTGTATCAACTGCGCCAACGAAGTCCACACTAATCCAGATAACGAGGAAATGTGCTCCAACTAAGAGTGCTGTTGCACTGACGCCAAGGTTCCGGATAACAACCATTCTTCAGTCTACAGAAGCTGCCACATTTTTGTAAAGTAGCAGGAGATTCAAGCCATTAAAACTTTGGAAAAGGTCGATGCAAAGAAAGCCCTCTCGATATACAACTCCCGACACCCACGCGATGGATCTATGTACTCCAGTATAGCTAAGGTTTGTAACGACGCACGGCTGCCAGCTACGCAACGCGTCGTCACGATGCCGAGTGCTGTTGAGTAGTTTTAAGTAGGTGTAAGTAGTTGTAAGTTGGAGAGAAGTTTTGAGTTCGTTTTGAGAAGTAGACAAACGCGCACTGAAGCGCACCCTCCTGTTTTGTAGTAAGAAATTAAAAGAAACCACGTGGAACATATTCACTTGGCGTACCGCCCTCTTTTATTGGCGGACACCTTGGCACTTTGGGGTGCCTAATTTATTTACAGCATAAACTCTGGCCGGTGAGTATACCAGCGGCAGAGTAACAACCTTACAAGTTGCGCCCGAGCAGGGACCCCGAAGAAGATTGAGGTTATATCCGACCAAGTAGAGAGAGAAGCGCGTGGATTTACGATGCTACGAACGAGCTGGATACGTGCGCTGCAGAAGGAAGAGCTCATCGCGGTGTTGCGTGAGTTCGAAATTGAAGAGACCGGCAACGTGAAGGCGTTGCGGTCGCGGCTATCCACATTCGTGAAGTCGGCCAAGGATGAGTACCGACCCCACCTGGAAAAGCTGGCGGCGTATCATGAAAACACGTCATCGCGTACCGCAGCAACAGGCCAGTTGAGCCCGGTGCCTGGCGGACAGCTGGGAGTCCTGAAACAAGAGGACGTACGGGAAGGTCTACTCGTCGCGATAGAGGCAAATACGACACCAACCGTGGTCCCGGTGCGAGCCGCGTCGCCGACTCCAGCGCGGGCGACATCGCCAACTCCAGCGTCAGTGCCGACCATATCGGTAGCGGTCGCGGCCTCGCCTGCAGCGTCCGCAGCCAAGCCCACGGCAACCGCAGCGGCACCCCCAGCGACTCCAGGGCCCTCCACGGCAGACCTGTCCCAGACCATTGCCGATTCGTTGGCATCATTGGCGCGGTACACCCACCGATTGACCCAGACCATGGAGGATGGTCTCCAGTCCACCCACCGGTTGGCCCAGACCGTGGAGGAAGGTTTTCAGAAACTGTCGAGCCAGACCTGCGCTCCCACCACGTCTGCTGCTCCTGCTGGGGGTGCACCTGACGATGATAACCCAACTGCACCGACTCCAGCGCCACCACTCGCGAATGCGCTGGCGGTGGCAGAGCAGCATGCGCCAACACCAGCCGAACGAGACAGACGAGCCGCGTTGCAGACACAGGTAGCACAATGGGGCGTCCGATTTGACGGCAGCGGGGACCCAAGAACGTTCCTTCGGGACCTGGAAGATAAGGCAGATATGAGCAACGTGCGACTAGACGATTTGGTGACAGTATTGCCGGAAGTCCTGGTCGGCGAGGCAAAAGAGTGGGAGTGGTCAAGGCGCAATTTGGCACAACGGTGGGTCGAGTTCCGCCAAGATCTACTAAAAGGGTATCCAGCATATAGAAGAGCACCGGCGGGAAGCATATAACTGGGTCCAGGGTGCATCAGGGACACCTAGAGAGTATGTCCGAGCGATGCGACGGCTGATGCGCAGCGCGGAGATGACTGTACATGAGCAGCTGAGGCTCGTCCACGCCAACGGGCTACCAGTAGTACGCGCCAACTTCCGCCTGGCGGGCGAAGAAGTGAGCTCGCTCGATGGGTACGAACAGGCGGCAACTAGCATATGCGAAGCAGTCTGGACACGGGCGCAGATGGCCGGTAATGGCGAACCAAACGCCACGCGTCCCGTGCCAATACCACAGCCGATACCACAGCCGGTGGCTGTTGGCCCAGCGGACACGCATCGACGAGGACCCATCTGTAGACGTTGCGGGATGGGAGGACACAATATGGACGCGTGCCCGAACACTCAACAGCTCTACTGTTGGGACTGTGATAAGATGGGTGTGCATGCGAGCGAATGCTGCCGACGCGCGACGGGAAACGCCAGGGGGGCTCGCCCCACACCAACAGCCGGCGAGCCCACGCAGGCAAATTCCAACTAACAACAACACGCAGGTTAGCGGCCGCACTATCAGTAGACTGTGATGGTTTACTAGTAGAGGCGGTCGTGGACACCGGAGCGACACGCAGCTTCGTGAGTCCGAGGCTGGCGCAACGCCTGCGGGCGCCAGGCGGAGAAAATGTACGGTCCGTGAGCGTGACTGTGTCCATGGCTGACGGGACACAGAAGACGGTCCGTGAAGAGACGAAGGCAACGATCACGGTGGGCGACAGTCGCGTAGTACTGCCACTGCTCGCACTCCCCGGATGCGTAGACGAGCTCACACTGGGATTAGATTACGTCCATATGGCCAACGGTGCGGTGACTGTGGGCGGCCAAACTGTAGAACTGCGAGCGGACGATCAACGGCCACGCAGGCAGCGGAGGCAGAACCGCAGGGCCCGGCATGCAGCTTTGGTGACCAACGCGCAGGCGGGACCCACTATAGCTGCACACCTAACGGAGCAGCAGGCCCAGACGGTAACCAGGTTCCTCGAGGGGGAACTGGCGAGCTTCGAGAGCGTCACAGGAGTCTCGTCGGCGGCGGTGCACACAATCCGGATGAAAGACGAGCGTCCCATCAAGCAACGGTATTACCCCCGGAATCCGCCCATGCAAGCAGTGATCAACCAAGAAGTCGACGAATTGCTGGCAAAGGGGTTCATCGAACGCTCCGACAGCGCCTACGGCGCACCCATTGTGTTGGTGCGCAAAAAGACAGGCGCCTGGAGGATGTGCATCGACTATCGACAGCTGAACGAACGCTCAGAATCAGATGCGTACCCAATTCCGGGGATCCATCACATTTTGGAGCAGCTGCGCCAAGCCAAATACATAAGCATCATCGATTTGCGGAATGGATACTGGAGCGCGAAAGCCAGCGATACACAGCGTTCACGGTGCCAGGACGCGGGCTGTTCCAGTGGCGAATGATGCCGTTTGGCCTGCACTCGGCTCCCGCGACATTCCAGAGGGCGATGGACGGCGTCATCGGCCCGGACATGGCACCGACATAGTGGTGGTTGGCAGGACGTTCGAGGAACACTTGAGCAACTTGCGCGAGGTGTTCCGGCGACTGCGGGCGGCCAATCTGCGAATAAATCGAGATAAGTGCGAATTCTTTCGTAAATCCATTAGATACCTGGGGCATCTAGTGACGGAGGCGGGCATCCAAACGGATCCGGAGAAGGTGGCAGCCATCCACGAGCTGAAGCCGCCATCAAATCTAAAGCAACTGCGACAGTACCTCGGGATGGGCTCGTGGTACCGACGCTTTGTGCCAAATTTCGCCACAACGATCGGCCCACTCACCGAACTGTTGAAAAAGGGCCGCAAGTGGAGTTGGGGAACACCGCAGCAGGAGGCATTTGAATGCATCCAAAGACAGCTCATGGAAGCGCCGGTGTTAGCGTGCCCCGATTTCACACAACGCTTCTGCCTACAGACTGACGCCAGCGAGTATGGGCTGGGCGCGGTTTTGACACAGAACGTAGACGGCCAGGAGCACGTGATTTCCTACGCCAGTAGGAAACTGCAGAAGGCAGAGGTCAACTACAGCGCCACCGAGAAGGAGTGCCTGGCCATTGTTTGGGGAATCCGAAAGCTGCGACACTATCTGGAGGGCTATCGTTTTACCGTCGTAACCGACCACTTGGCGTTGCGTTGGCTCAACTCGATCGAGAGCCCCACCGGCCGCATCGCACGCTGGGCCTTGCAGCTACAGCAGTACACCTTCGATGTCCAGTACCGAAAAGGATCCTTTAACGTGGTGGCCGACGCGCTGTTCAGGCAGCCGCGCGAGGTGGCAGGTCGCGCACCCTTGGAGCCAGAGGCGACGCCATGCAGAATGAAAGGCTATACAGACGTATCGCCCACGTGCTGGGAGAAGATGAGGTGTCGCCATGGAGACTATGCGTGGCCACGCCTTTACGTCAGGAGGTGTTGAGAGAGTGCCACAACGACGCCACAGCGGGCCATATGGGAGTGCGTCGAACATTAGCGCGTGTCGCAGACCGTTACCACTGGCCTGGGCTGTATCGTGATGTCGCAAAGTATATGCGCCAATGCTTGCTGTGCCAGCGTTACAAAGCGCAGCAACAACTGACAGCCGGCAAGATGCACTTCAAACCAGCGGAGGCGGCGTGGGACGTTGTCTGCGCCGATTTTGTGGGGCCGCTGCCGCGGTCCAAGCGAGGCAACGCGTATCTACAGGTCCTGGTGGATAAGTTCAGTAAATGGGCAGAACTGGTCCCGATCCGCAAGGCGACGGCAGCGGCAGTGAATCTGGCCTTACGAGAGCGGACTCTGGCGCGGTTTGGCACAACAAGAAAGCTCATTACAGACAACGGAGCCCAACTTACGAGTCGCGCGCTGAAGCAGTTCCTCGCCGAGGCAGGCATACAGCAACAACTGACGGCACCATATACACCTCAGGAGAATCCCACGGAGCGGACCAATAGAACGGTCAATACATTGATTGCTCAGCTGGCGGACGGGCAGCACAACACGTGGGACGAAAAACTGCCGGAAGCACAATTGGCCATTAATACAGCAATTTCAGACGTAACGGGCTACTCACCGGCTTTCATCCTATTTGGGAGAGAACCAAGGCATCCACACACACTGTACGGCAGGGATCCAGACGCCCCTGAGGCAGTACCAAGTAGCCCAAAAACACACGCGACACTGCTACAGTTTGTTGCCCGCATAGCAAGAAACCAAGGGGTGGCCAGCGAGGATCAGGCACGTCAGTACAATCTGCGGAACCGCGAGTGGCGACTCATACTGGGCGACGAGGTGCTCGTGCGACAACATCACCTGTCCAACGCAACCGAGCAGTTTGCGGCCAAGCTGGCGCCTCGCTTCGATGGGCCATTCACGGTGCGAGCATTCATATCCCCAGTTATAGTACGTGTGCGACCAGTAGCGAGCGGCAGAAGTAGAAAGGCACATGTGCGAGATCTAAAAGCGGTGAACGCAGAAGACAGCGAAGCCGACCAAGGCAGCGACCACAACAGCAGCCGCAGCACCAATCTCCGCAGCCGCAACATCAGTCCGGGCCACAACATCGGCCACATCATCGAGCACAACGGCAGCAGCCGGCTTCGCAGCAGCCGCACAGCAGACACAACAGCAGCAACAGCAACCAGGCCCCTAGCAGCCACACCGACAACAACAATAGCAACCCCACCGACGTCCACCATAGCGGGAACAGCAAAGCTGCCATTCTAGCCGAAGAAGATGCCCATGTAAGCCTACAAACATAATTAAACGAAGTTTATTGTTACGTTTCAGGCCATGTAAAGCGATGTAGATTACCACACCGCCGGAGATACACACACAGCGCCGAATATACCAGAGACGCAGCGGATGGGCCAGCGCCGGGCGGGCGGCTGGACGAGCTCAACAAAAAAAAAAAAAAGAAATGGGCACAACGCTGAATAATAGCAGAAGACCGGAAATCAATTACAACGTAAACATGTGGGGCGGTGATGACGAGTTGCCAGAGCGGCGGGCGGCCGTCGATAACGTGTTATCGAGGAGGTACGATATCCACTATCGCAATGTGATAAATGGTAACACGCACCACAGACCGCCAGGCATGGGTAGTACTGGCGGACCGCGAAATTGAGAAGTGGCAGCGCTACCAAAACAGCCGGCACAACCATATCTCACTTGGCGGGAAGCGGCACGCGTCGTACGACAGCAGCAAAAATAGAAAAGGGAAAAAAAAGAAGAGTAGCAATATGGACCAGGTGGAGTGGCGCCGGGCGCAAATTGAATATGATCGCGACCCCCGAAACTGCCAAATCCGGGCACCTGCCCGAACGAGGTCGCCGACGCCGGCAGGCAACCGACGTCGCCGCCGTGGGCGCAGCGGGGGGCGTCGAGTGCGGGAGCGGCAACAACGGGCGCAACGGGAGCAGCTGGAGGAGCAGCAGAGACGCGAGAGGCTGCGGCAGAAGGAGCAGCGGCAGCACGAACGACAGCGGAAAGAGCGTGAGCAGAGCGAGCAGCGCCGACGGCTGGAATGGGCCATGCAGAGCGTGGAGGCGCGCCTGGCTTACGCCAAATGCATGCAGGAGCTGCATGCGCGGCATACGATGACGCAGGTGGCGCAGCCTCTAGTCCCCTGGCCGATGTTTGTGGCGTGGGCCTGGGAGCCCGATGACACGGCCAGCGAGCAGCCGATGGTGGTCCTGGAGGAGTTCGACGGCCCCACAAAGCCCATTGGTTGGGTGATGTTTTCGCGGGCGGAGGCACATGGCTTGCGACGGATGGCGGACGTGGGAAGACTCCCAATGGCGTTGTCACGATGCCGAGTGCTGTTGAGTAGTTTTAAGTAGGTGTAAGTAGTTGTAAGTTGGAGAGAAATTTTGAGTTCGTTTTGAGAAGTAGACAAACGCGCACTGAAGCGCACCCTCCTGTTGTGTAGTAAGAAATTAAAAAAAACTACGTGGAACATATTCACTTGGCGTACCGCCCTCTTTTATTGGCGGACACCTTGGCACTTTGGGGTGCCTAATTTATTTCAGCATAAACTCTGGCCGGCGAGTATACCCGCGGCAGAGTAACAACCTTAAAGGTTAACCTACTTAACCAAAATAATGAGAAAGACTACGTATACAATCCCTCATTTACTAATTTAATCGACACCTGCCACCCTCCCTCTGAAACCACTTGCCTAATGTCATATCGTAAGCTCACTACATATAATGATACATTAACAACGAATACAAGCAATGAAACTAACAACAAACCCTCAACCCTAACCCTATTACCTCAAGCACGTCTATAAAAAATATTTATAACCGTGCAAAAAGCCACCTAAAAGCTAAAAATAAAAGACAATCGAATTCAATTAATATAAAAAAAAACTTACCAGCTGATACACTATTATCCTATAAAAACATCGCCGAATACATCTCCGATAATGAACTAATATTGGTATAAACACATAAAATACATACTTGTAAAAACCTTATACGCTTATGTCGTTAAAAATCGTACAGTGGAATATGGATGGCTTTGTCAAGACCCACGTTTCGAACGATTCCGCATATCCAATACCCACTAATTATTTAATGGTGTAACTCAACACATCTGCATTGTATGGTGGAGTTGGAATCCTTATCCACAAGTCAATTCAGTTTAAAAAAAAATAAATCTAGCTACAGACTTTGACGCTATCTTCTTAAAAATCCCATCCAAGAAAATACTCAATATAATTTCTACATATCTCCAAACTAAAGCCAGTTTTAATCTCAATAACCTTTATTCAGTTCTCACCCCTCTTAACAACAAACCTACTTTAATTACTGATGATTTCAACTCATGGCACAAGTGCTGGGGCTCTCCGGCAAACAAAAAGTGTCATATTAGATAAATTAATTAGGGAGTCCAACCTTATTATCCTTAATGACAAAAGCCCACTCACCTGAGTACGCACAATACGCTTACCCACATTGACCTCACATTCTGCTCACCTGAGCAAATGTAGCAAATTCTGTCAAGGGGCCCTTGGTTTGCTTTGGGTTCTAAAGTATAGGGTATTAAATAAAACAAAACTGTTACACATAAACTTTTCTAGATTTTTTAATATGGGCAAATTTAGAGATAACACTTTCAATATCGACTTCTCTAGCAAATCATGCTCTATATTCAACAAGGTGAGATAATGAAGACGTTCTTGGCCCATCGTTTTCCTGAATTCATTTTTAATACGTTTTAATGTTGAAAAAGGAGGTTCGCCACTGCGTTTAGTGACCATGAGAGATAAGTAAATGCGCAAGTAAATTTCCAGGTTTGGAAAACACGATTCTAAAGAATTATTTAATAAAAGTTTATAAAATTGCTGTTCCAGAGGTTCCTGTTTCTTCCTGTCAATAATAGTAGCCACATCAGTTTTCAGCAGCTCTGCGAACTGCACTAATTCGCCACCTAGGCTGTTCTCCAAATCCTTGAGGATTATTCCAAAATCTCTTCTGTTGTAAGAGATTTTAGCTTTCGAAATACTCCAAGAACACTAGTAATCTTATGATATGCTTTCATACTTTTAGTTAACACCGACAGTACGTTATCAATAATGATAATAAATATCTGAACTTCGAATCGTGGTCCAGGTGTTTGATTTTTAACAAAGTCGTCGAGTGTAGTAGAACCGCTGAAATGGTCGCACTTTGTATTTTGCTTGATTCGTCTTGATGTCTGTTGCTGGTATTCTTCACAGTAGAGCTGTAAAAACATCGATGTTCACCATCATCAGCTTTTTACGGGCGGTTCGCAGCATGGCTGAAGCGTACACGGAAATAGCTATGGCGCTGTTGTCCGCTGCCCAAGTGCTGCCCGCGGCTGTTGTTGATGTTGCTGCTTGGTTGACTGCAAACGTGTTTACACAGACACGAATAGATGCACATAGGCATACATACACTCACATAGACGCAATTGCTTTGTATATGTGCAATTGTACACCCTTTACGTGAGGTCGAATACCAAAAGGGGTAAAATCGATCAAAAAATTTTTTTTTAATTCTCTTTTTTTAATTTCTATAATTATTCTAAACATATGTACAGAATATTTCAAAGTCGGGACACCCGACTTTAGCTTTTTTACTTGTTTTTGTTAGGTGTTGATGTCTCCATAGTGATTACCACGAGTGGCGGAGAAATGGATGACCACCCAAGCAGAGATCCGTGTACCCGGGCTGGGCTAATTAATCCGGTGGTCGCCAGGTACCCCGGGGGCCCCCAGCCAGGCTGATCTTTGGCACGGGTCGCATGACACCTTGATTCGGCCCCCACCTCATCGCGCTCTTTTTTTCGCCCTAGACGAAATTTCATAATTTCTCTTAACTATGTTAGTCTTTGATAGCATCTTGTAATATTTATTTCATCTTATTTTACAGGAATATGTATATAAATATCATAAAAACTGCTTTGGAGATTTGGACCCTCATGTTTTTGCTCTTGCTGAAGCTGCATACAGAAGTATAGTTGAAGAAAAAGTCAATCAGGTAAAATATAAAACTAATTTTAATTTATATCAAAATGGAAATTTTCTCAGGAAATCTATATAAATAACAAAAAACTTAAAACAATAAGAAAATTTAAAAAAATCTGAAATAAATTTAAACTGCTCATTTACATAAGAGTTTTGTCTATGTGAGTCTATAAGTGTCTAAGCATGTATGCAGTACAAAGTTGAACCAAAGCAGCAAAAACAACAACAGATGTGGGTAACGTTTGGGCAGTAATTACAAATATGGCTATAATTTCCATTAAACTCTGAATAATGAAATGATGAAACTGGAGGTATTTGCCAAATGTGAGTACATACATACTAGCATGTGATGCATCGCCTTACGGACTCGGGAGTGTCCTGAATCATGAACTACATGACGGCACTGAGAATAGCGTTTTATTCTAGAGCACTGTAGAGAACCCGTAGTGCTTATTCCAGGAGATAAAAAATCCTACAATTATCTGTTCAAAGCTCTGGCTGTTCATTTACAAGTCTTTTGCTCTAGGTATGACTCCAGTATTTTATGGATGTTCTATGGAAGTTGTGAGGGTGCAAGTATTTTGACCCAAATAAAATGAGTACTGATTATTATGGACCCTATTGTAAAACTTCCAAGTAAAGGAAACGTGCTCATTTATTCTGGACGCGATCGTAGGAGTGCAACTCTAAAAGCCTTCCACTCAGCCGACTGCCCATGCGCAGCTGTTGCATTCCAAAGCTTTTTATTTGCCAAAAATAAGCTTTCCTAATCTAATTAGATTTCCGGCTTAAGCAGATGATTTATTTCTGCTCAAGTCTTACTCAAGATCGGATGCACGTCGCTCTAAAGCACTTATAATATTTAATAAGGGCACGTGGTAGACCAAAATATTTAATCTGAAGACATCGTCTCCATATAAAAACTGTGCGATTTATTCGAGGTGTCGGACTATTTTAAAACCCCCCCACCTAAGCGCGCCGCCGTGATTATTTTGATTGTTTTTATATTTTGGTGCAATTTGGAATTTACACCAGGTAAGCCTCGTGCAATGTCAATAATTTAATGCTTCTAACAAGCATACCTTTACACCAGCGAAACTGCCTCGACATATATTGGTGGCTTTTGTTTTGGGCTACCAACGCTTTGCGAAATTTTGGTACGCTTACCCAGCCCAGATCGCAGCGTCGGCGCTTGCCAAATCCACCTCCACTTCAAATGGTTTTAGATCTGACCGCACCTAATTGAAAGAGACACACAGACCACAATCTTTGTATCGATGGGATAAGTCATATTTACAAATAATCTTAATTTAATAGGTTAAATCTAATTCTGTTTTCTTTTTACGTCTTATAAAGCCTCGGTGCGCTATGAGTGTATTGTTGCAAACATAATATGCCAATTAGTATCAACAGCCAATCATCGTCAACAGGCCTGCTGACATCGATGGACTCTGAATGTTGTAAGTACGGCACAGTCGAAAATATTAAGTGTAAAAGGTCCTAACTTGAGTGCAACAATAGCATAGCAATCTGCTAGAAAACGTTTGTTTACTTAAAACGCCTATAATTGAATGCGGCGTACATTTTGTTAGTATACTTAACTATTCACCTTTATTCTTGTATATATCACTTCCTAATTATAAGTAATTTTGTAAAAACACTTCTTATTTTCCTTATCTTACTTAAACTTCCTATCTTAATCAATATGAATTGTTTCTAAAGATGAATTTTCTTGAATTATATGCGGTTATTTTTGAAGAGAACATGATATAATTTAATTTCCCTATGGGCACCTAAAGTATCTCACACCTCAATTGCAAAAAGGGTAGGATCCTATAATTTCTCCGATCCTACAGGTAGGGAGGGTATAGAAGAAGAACACTTTCATCTTGGTTCTTCAAATACATAAAGTAGACGCATCTCAAGGTAATACAAGTGGCTTTTTGGATTCATTCCTTATCTGTCTACGAATTTTTATTTATGTGACGGCCATGGAGAAAGCAGCACCAAAGAACCCCCCCCCCCCCCCCCCATTAGCCCTGAGCACGGCTGGACCCCTATAGTAGACAGAGGTGTTGCCGAGACCGCATGATGTCGTGCACGTTACATAAGATAAAATGGCGCCCAACGTGGGGCGCCCGAAGAAGAAGAAATTTTAAGCTTCATGTCTAAACACCCCGCGCTTCCCAAAATTCCCTTCTAATATTCCTTTTCTCCTTAAACCACGCATAATCATCCAACGTTCTTTTATTAGTTTCCGACCGTATATTTTGAATCTAGCTAGGAGAAGCTGACTTTAAGGGTATTGCCGTAGTCAGACCAGCAGTCAATTAATACGAGATTATTGTAAGTTTGTGTCTGCTGTAATAAGCAGTCATAAATCTTTCAAGTATAATATTACGTTAAATATCTAATTGCTTAGGACTATTAGATCTGATTGGTAGTCGAATCTTTTCCAAGTAAAAAGTATTTAAGTATTATATTTCATTCTAAATAGAATCGAGATTGTTCAAGGTGGATATTTTCGGCATGTCCCTCTTCAATTTGGAATGTAAGCCTCAGTATTTGATTTTTAAATAGTTTCAGTATTTTCCGTTGAGATGCCCTGCTTTATGCATGTATACATAAATTGTTGTGTGAGTGCTTATGGATAAGTCCCATTTAATAAATTTTTCGCAACTATCTTTTATCTATCGATACATCGAGATTGTTATACTCTTATGAGAAAAAAAATTTTTTTTTCATTAATTCATAGTCATGGCTGTACGTCGTAGTACCGAGGACTTAGTCAGCTTATCAGGCGTACCGAACGAGTCTGTTATATGTACCATTTGTAATGACACAAGTTCAGAAATAGGTTTCACCGAAACCGTCTGCAAGCATAAGTTTCATAGGAACTGTCTATCAGAGTGGTTGAGTAATAACAACTCATGCCCAATTTGTAGGCAGCCTTGTACGCTTGCACAGAGCTCCGATAATCTCTCGGCACAACCTAGATCAAATTCTGGAGGTGTCGTTGGGAGACCTCCTGCTCCAGTAGGTAACACTCAGTCAGGTGCCGCCCCTAGAACTCGGCAGGCAACGAGAGCACAAAATAGAAATACTCCAAGTAGAGGAAATATGCAGCCATCATCTAGTTCGCGCATAAGGCATGCACCAGGTGTTCAGGCTTCCGAGACTAATACCATATCCGAAGACCGTATTCAACAAATAATTGCTAATTCTTTAGAAAACTATCGGCTAAATATTACGGCGTCAGTAACTGACCAGATCAGCGCCGCAGTACGGAATTTGTCTTTATCTGGCCTTTCAAGAGAAGCCCGAGAAGAGCCACAACTTGAATGGGAAAATGATATTCATTTAGGCGGTCCGCGTTCAATCATTGGACACGACCATAGTCAAAGAAATAGAACGGCCAATGTTCGAGCCACTACACAGGAATTTACGATTGATCGTCCTGATAGAATTTCAAATGTTATTTCTAATTGGAAATTAAAATTCTCGGGATCTGCAAATGACATCCCAATCGAAGATTTTATATACAGAGTAAATTGTTTGACTTCACAATATTTCGATGGAAACTTTGAGTTATTGTACCAGTACAATAGATTTGCAACTATTGTTTTCCGGACCTGCTCTTTCTTTCTTTTGGAGAGTTCATAGGACCGTAGGTCATATGGATTGGTTTGAGTTGTGTAACCGCTTGAGAGAGAGATATCAAGATCAGCGAACTGACCGAGATATTAAAAATGCAATGAGGTGTCGGAAGCAAGGCAATAATGAGAGCTTTGACGAATTCCTCGATGCAATGTTAGCAATTGCCGATTCATTAAGAGATCCCATGTTAGAAAGTGACATAATTATAGAAGTTAGACATAACTTAAAGCCAGAATAAAAACTTGAATTATTGCACGTAAATACACCAGACTTAGCCACTTTACGTAAGGAATGTCATCGCCACGAAGAATTCTATCGTCACCTCAGAACGAAACCATATCCCAAGCGATTTATTAATTCGATCAATCACGAAGAGAATTTTGATGAACCACCAGAACAGGATTTTGAAATTGTCGATCAGGTCTGCGCGATACACCAAGCAAATAAGTTGAAATGTTGGAACTGTGACGAGCAAGGTCATAGATACCATGATTGTTTAAAACCTCGTCGTGTTTTCTGCTACGGGTGTGGCTTACTTGATACCTATAAGCCCAACTGTGTTAAATGTACACCGATATCGGAAAACTCAGCACAGGATGTCCACCGTGTTTCGATAGGGGATGTCCGACGTTAGCCTTGGGTTCAAATACAGTTTCATCT
Organism: Scaptodrosophila lebanonensis; assembly: GCF_003285725.1. Classification (NCBI taxonomy): domain Eukaryota; kingdom Metazoa; phylum Arthropoda; class Insecta; order Diptera; family Drosophilidae; genus Scaptodrosophila; species Scaptodrosophila lebanonensis. The sequence goes on along the minus strand of NW_022060580.1, from coordinate 1,529,918 downwards.
CAAGCATTACCAGACATACCAAATAATACACCAGACGTAACAAGTAATTTTCCATTCAAACCATATCATATACGATTACAAGAATTTAGGCAACGGAAAGCTGAGATTTTCAATGCTGTTCCAAAGCATCGTTCTTCATTACGCATGAGTAAATTTTGGCTCAATTTAAAATATCTTCCATTGTATATAAAAGTAACGATATACGCCCTTTTACTAGCATAGAGATATTTGGCACCTCGTATTTAGCACTTTTAGATAGTGGGGCCAGCAAAAGCGTAATTGGTGGAACACTGGCGGAACAAGTTATCTCCAAACAAATGCAATTTAATTATATAAAAGGCGTAGTACATACAGCAGACGGCCACAAGAAAAGCGTTGCTGGAACGATAATAATACCCTTGACGTATAACTCAGTTCAAGAAGACTTTGAATTTCTAGTAGTACCGTCCATTCAACAGAATGTGATTTGTGGAATGGATTTCTGACACGTCAGATGCCAAACCTATTAAGCAAAGGTTTTACCCTTTATCTCCGGCTAAGGAGAAACTTTTGTGTGAAGAAGTTGACCGCATGATCAATTTAGGTGTTGTGGAAGAAGCTCTGTCATCGCCGTGGTCCTCTCCAGTCACACTCGTCGTCAAGCCAGGAAAAGTTAGGTTCTGTCTTGATGCTCGTAAGGTTAATGCAGTAACCATCAAGGATGCATATCCCATGCCAATTCTAGAGGGCTTGCTTAGTAGACTGCCTCCTGTGCATTGCATTTCAAAAATCGATCTAAAAGATGCATTTTGGCAAATTCGATTAGATCAGGATTCTCGTGCAAAAACAGCTTTTACTATTCCGAATCGACCCCTGTATCAGTTTAACGGCCTTTCGGCCTCACAAACGCTCCACAAGCCATGTGTAGGTTGATGGATCAGGTTATACCATATCAGTTAAAATCACATGTATTAGTATATCTCGATAATTTATTGATAATGTCATCTAATTTTGAAGAGCACTTAGAGCATCTTGCTACAGTATCCACACAACTGCGCAAAGCTGGACTTACCATAAACGTTAGTAAGAGCAAGTTTTGTTTAAATAAAGTTGATTATCTTGGATATGTTGTTGGCGAAGGTACACTTCAAATTAACCCTGATAAGATTCAAGCCATTGAAGAATTTCCAGCGCCTAAGACGCGCAAACAACTTAGAAGATTCCTAGGAATTACTGGTTGGTACCAGCGATTCATTTCTCAGTATTCATCAGTAATTTTTCCGCTCACGGAATTGCTGCGTGGCAAATCGTTCGAATGGAATGAGCAAGCTCAAACGGCATTTGTCGATATCAAGCATAGACTATGCACAGCTCCATTTTTAGTCCATCCGAATTATGAAAAAGAATTTATTGTACAATGTGATGCCTCAATGTATGGCGTGGGTGCAGTTTTAGCTCAACTGGACGAAACAGGATGCGAGCGACCTATCGCATATATGTCGAAGAAATTAAATAAAGCTCAACGTAACTATACTGTTACTGAGCTTGAATGTTTAGCTGTAGTATTAGCTATAAAGAAATTCCGTATGTATGTTGAAGGACACTCTTTCAAAGTCGTCACTGATCATTCAAGCCTTCGTTGGCTTATGAACCAAGCTGACTTGAGTGGAAGATTGGCGAGATGGGCAATTAAATTGCAGGGATTAAATTTCAGCATCGAGCATCGTAAAGGAAGCGAAAATGTAGTAGCAGATGCGTTATCTAGTTCATTCGAAGAAAGTAACGAAATTGCCGCAGTAGAGGTTGAACTCTTTCCAGAAATTGATTTAGATTCTGAAGCTTTTCAATCCCCCGAATACAGTAAGCTTAAAGATAACTATTTGTCATCTAATCTACCAGACTTTCGAGTAATTGATAATTACATCTATCGGCGTAGCAGTTTTTATGAAAGAAGTGCAGATAAAGAGGAAAGTTGGAAATTGTTTGTTCCAGAAGCATTGCGTAATAAAGTGACAAGCTCCGCTCATGATCAACCATCATCAGGACATTGTGGTATTGCCAAATGCCTTGAACGTATTCGACGTAGATTTTATTGGCCAAAAATGGTAAGTGATGTGCGGGACTATATAGGCAAGTGTGATATATGTAGAACATCCAAACACCCGACATGCGCACTTAAACCACCCATGGGAAATCAAGTGTCGAGCGAAAGACCCTTTCAGCGATTATATATTGATTTCATTGGTCCATTTCCTCGAACTAAAAGTGGAAAAGTCGGAATTTTGATTGTTCTTGACCATTTTTTAAGGCAGTGAAGAAATTCACGTCAAAAATCGTTATAGACTTTTTGAGAGAAGAACTATTTACATGTTTTGGAGTACCCGAAGTAATTGTAAGCGATAATGGCACTCAATTTAGAAGCCATGATTTTGCGGCATTTATATCCAAGTACGGTATTCAGCACATTTGCACAGGCGCATATGCTCCACAATCAAACGCTGCAGAAAGAGTCAATCGATCTATTAATGCAGCGTTAAGAGCTTATATACGAACCGATCAGCGGACATGGGACGTATATTTACCTAGTATTAATTCGTCGTTAAGAAATTCAATCCACCAGTCAATTGGAATGTCGCCATACTTTGTAGTATTTGGCCAACATATGATAACTCACGGTCAAGATTATAAGTTGTTAAAGAAATTAGACTTACTCAGCGAAGGAATTGGGAATTGGGAAGAGCTGATGATTTTACCGTTCAACGGTAGGAAAACAGTTAAGGAAAGCCTACGAAAAGAATCAGCGAACATATGATTTGAGAAGTAGACCACGATCATTTGAGGTGGGGCAAGAGGTAATACAACGAAATTTTGCCTTGAGCAATGTGTCTACTAATTTCAATGCAAAATTAGCCCCAATAGGAACCAAAGCCAGAATTAAGCAGAAGCTTGGCCAATCTATCTATCTCCTCGAAGATCTTAAAGGAAGAGAATTAGGAAAATTTCATGCCAAAGATATTTGGTAAAGAAGATTCGAAAAGCACCCTTTGTTTTTTTTCAGCTTTTATCTTAGGCTGGTAGCCAAGATTAAACCTGTGGTGTGAGGGTGCAAGTATTTTGACCCAAATAAAATGAGTACTGATTATTATGGACCCTATTGTAAAACTTCCAAGTAAAGGAAACGTGCTCATTTATTCTGGACGCGATCGTAGGAGTGCAACTCTAAAAGCCTTCCACTCAGCCGACTGCCCATGCGCAGCTGTTGCATTCCAAAGCTTTTTATTTGCCAAAAATAAGCTTTCCTAATCTAATTAGATTTCCGGCTTAAGCAGATGATTTATTTCTGCTCAAGTCTTACTCAAGATCGGATGCACGTCGCTCTAAAGCACTTATAATATTTAATAAGGGCACGTGGTAGACCAAAATATTTAATCTGAAGACATCGTCTCCATATAAAAACTGTGCGATTTATTCGAGGTGTCGGACTATTTTAAAACCCCCCCACCTAAGCGCGCCGCCGTGATTATTTTGATTGTTTTTATATTTTGGTGCAATTTGGAATTTACACCAGGTAAGCCTCGTGCAATGTCAATAATTTAATGCTTCTAACAAGCATACCTTTACACCAGCGAAACTGCCTCGACATATATTGGTGGCTTTTGTTTTGGGCTACCAACGCTTTGCGAAATTTTGGTACGCTTACCCAGCCCAGATCGCAGCGTCGGCGCTTGCCAAATCCACCTCCACTTCAAATGGTTTTAGATCTGACCGCACCTAATTGAAAGAGACACACAGACCACAATCTTTGTATCGATGGGATAAGTCATATTTACAAATAATCTTAATTTAATAGGTTAAATCTAATTCTGTTTTCTTTTTACGTCTTATAAAGCCTCGGTGCGCTATGAGTGTATTGTTGCAAACATAATATGCCAATTAGTATCAACAGCCAATCATCGTCAACAGGCCTGCTGACATCGATGGACTCTGAATGTTGTAAGTACGGCACAGTCGAAAATATTAAGTGTAAAAGGTCCTAACTTGAGTGCAACAATAGCATAGCAATCTGCTAGAAAACGTTTGTTTACTTAAAACGCCTATAATTGAATGCGGCGTACATTTTGTTAGTATACTTAACTATTCACCTTTATTCTTGTATATATCACTTCCTAATTATAAGTAATTTTGTAAAAACACTTCTTATTTTCCTTATCTTACTTAAACTTCCTATCTTAATCAATATGAATTGTTTCTAAAGATGAATTTTCTTGAATTATATGCGGTTATTTTTGAAGAGAACATGATATAATTTAATTTCCCTATGGGCACCTAAAGTATCTCACACCTCAATTGCAAAAAGGGTAGGATCCTATAATTTCTCCGATCCTACAGGTAGGGAGGGTATAGAAGAAGAACACTTTCATCTTGGTTCTTCAAATACATAAAGTAGACGCATCTCAAGGTAATACAAGTGGCTTTTTGGATTCATTCCTTATCTGTCTACGAATTTTTATTTATGTGACGGCCATGGAGAAAGCAGCACCAAAGAACCCCCCCCCCCCCCCCCCCATTAGCCCTGAGCACGGCTGGACCCCTATAGTAGACAGAGGTGTTGCCGAGACCGCATGATGTCGTGCACGTTACATAAGATAAAATGGCGCCCAACGTGGGGCGCCCGAAGAAGAAGAAATTTTAAGCTTCATGTCTAAACACCCCGCGCTTCCCAAAATTCCCTTCTAATATTCCTTTTCTCCTTAAACCACGCATAATCATCCAACGTTCTTTTATTAGTTTCCGACCGTATATTTTGAATCTAGCTAGGAGAAGCTGACTTTAAGGGTATTGCCGTAGTCAGACCAGCAGTCAATTAATACGAGATTATTGTAAGTTTGTGTCTGCTGTAATAAGCAGTCATAAATCTTTCAAGTATAATATTACGTTAAATATCTAATTGCTTAGGACTATTAGATCTGATTGGTAGTCGAATCTTTTCCAAGTAAAAAGTATTTAAGTATTATATTTCATTCTAAATAGAATCGAGATTGTTCAAGGTGGATATTTTCGGCATGTCCCTCTTCAATTTGGAATGTAAGCCTCAGTATTTGATTTTTAAATAGTTTCAGTATTTTCCGTTGAGATGCCCTGCTTTATGCATGTATACATAAATTGTTGTGTGAGTGCTTATGGATAAGTCCCATTTAATAAATTTTTCGCAACTATCTTTTATCTATCGATACATCGAGATTGTTATACTCTTATGAGAAAAAAAATTTTTTTTTCATTAATTCATAGTCATGGCTGTACGTCGTAGTACCGAGGACTTAGTCAGCTTATCAGGCGTACCGAACGAGTCTGTTATATGTACCATTTGTAATGACACAAGTTCAGAAATAGGTTTCACCGAAACCGTCTGCAAGCATAAGTTTCATAGGAACTGTCTATCAGAGTGGTTGAGTAATAACAACTCATGCCCAATTTGTAGGCAGCCTTGTACGCTTGCACAGAGCTCCGATAATCTCTCGGCACAACCTAGATCAAATTCTGGAGGTGTCGTTGGGAGACCTCCTGCTCCAGTAGGTAACACTCAGTCAGGTGCCGCCCCTAGAACTCGGCAGGCAACGAGAGCACAAAATAGAAATACTCCAAGTAGAGGAAATATGCAGCCATCATCTAGTTCGCGCATAAGGCATGCACCAGGTGTTCAGGCTTCCGAGACTAATACCATATCCGAAGACCGTATTCAACAAATAATTGCTAATTCTTTAGAAAACTATCGGCTAAATATTACGGCGTCAGTAACTGACCAGATCAGCGCCGCAGTACGGAATTTGTCTTTATCTGGCCTTTCAAGAGAAGCCCGAGAAGAGCCACAACTTGAATGGGAAAATGATATTCATTTAGGCGGTCCGCGTTCAATCATTGGACACGACCATAGTCAAAGAAATAGAACGGCCAATGTTCGAGCCACTACACAGGAATTTACGATTGATCGTCCTGATAGAATTTCAAATGTTATTTCTAATTGGAAATTAAAATTCTCGGGATCTGCAAATGACATCCCAATCGAAGATTTTATATACAGAGTAAATTGTTTGACTTCACAATATTTCGATGGAAACTTTGAGTTATTGTACCAGTACAATAGATTTGCAACTATTGTTTTCCGGACCTGCTCTTTCTTTCTTTTGGAGAGTTCATAGGACCGTAGGTCATATGGATTGGTTTGAGTTGTGTAACCGCTTGAGAGAGAGATATCAAGATCAGCGAACTGACCGAGATATTAAAAATGCAATGAGGTGTCGGAAGCAAGGCAATAATGAGAGCTTTGACGAATTCCTCGATGCAATGTTAGCAATTGCCGATTCATTAAGAGATCCCATGTTAGAAAGTGACATAATTATAGAAGTTAGACATAACTTAAAGCCAGAATAAAAACTTGAATTATTGCACGTAAATACACCAGACTTAGCCACTTTACGTAAGGAATGTCATCGCCACGAAGAATTCTATCGTCACCTCAGAACGAAACCATATCCCAAGCGATTTATTAATTCGATCAATCACGAAGAGAATTTTGATGAACCACCAGAACAGGATTTTGAAATTGTCGATCAGGTCTGCGCGATACACCAAGCAAATAAGTTGAAATGTTGGAACTGTGACGAGCAAGGTCATAGATACCATGATTGTTTAAAACCTCGTCGTGTTTTCTGCTACGGGTGTGGCTTACTTGATACCTATAAGCCCAACTGTGTTAAATGTACACCGATATCGGAAAACTCAGCACAGGATGTCCACCGTGTTTCGATAGGGGATGTCCGACGTTAGCCTTGGGTTCAAATACAGTTTCATCTCAAGCATTACCAGACATACCAAATAATACACCAGACGTAACAAGTAATTTTCCATTCAAACCATATCATATACGATTACAAGAATTTAGGCAACGGAAAGCTGAGATTTTCAATGCTGTTCCAAAGCATCGTTCTTCATTACGCATGAGTAAATTTTGGCTCAATTTAAAATATCTTCCATTGTATATAAAAGTAACGATATACGCCCTTTTACTAGCATAGAGATATTTGGCACCTCGTATTTAGCACTTTTAGATAGTGGGGCCAACAAAAGCGTAATTGGTGGAACACTGGCGGAACAAGTTATCTCCAAACAAATGCAATTTAATTATATAAAAGGCGTAGTACATACAGCAGACGGCCACAAGAAAAGCGTTGCTGGAACGATAATAATACCCTTGACGTATAACTCAGTTCAAGAAGACTTTGAATTTCTAGTAGTACCGTCCATTCAACAGAATGTGATTTGTGGAATGGATTTCTGACACGTCAGATGCCAAACCTATTAAGCAAAGGTTTTACCCTTTATCTCCGGCTAAGGAGAAACTTTTGTGTGAAGAAGTTGACCGCATGATCAATTTAGGTGTTGTGGAAGAAGCTCTGTCATCGCCGTGGTCCTCTCCAGTCACACTCGTCGTCAAGCCAGGAAAAGTTAGGTTCTGTCTTGATGCTCGTAAGGTTAATGCAGTAACCATCAAGGATGCATATCCCATGCCAATTCTAGAGGGCTTGCTTAGTAGACTGCCTCCTGTGCATTGCATTTCAAAAATCGATCTAAAAGATGCATTTTGGCAAATTCGATTAGATCAGGATTCTCGTGCAAAAACAGCTTTTACTATTCCGAATCGACCCCTGTATCAGTTTAACGGCCTTTCGGCCTCACAAACGCTCCACAAGCCATGTGTAGGTTGATGGATCAGGTTATACCATATCAGTTAAAATCACATGTATTAGTATATCTCGATAATTTATTGATAATGTCATCTAATTTTGAAGAGCACTTAGAGCATCTTGCTACAGTATCCACACAACTGCGCAAAGCTGGACTTACCATAAACGTTAGTAAGAGCAAGTTTTGTTTAAATAAAGTTGATTATCTTGGATATGTTGTTGGCGAAGGTACACTTCAAATTAACCCTGATAAGATTCAAGCCATTGAAGAATTTCCAGCGCCTAAGACGCGCAAACAACTTAGAAGATTCCTAGGAATTACTGGTTGGTACCAGCGATTCATTTCTCAGTATTCATCAGTAATTTTTCCGCTCACGGAATTGCTGCGTGGCAAATCGTTCGAATGGAATGAGCAAGCTCAAACGGCATTTGTCGATATCAAGCATAGACTATGCACAGCTCCATTTTTAGTCCATCCGAATTATGAAAAAGAATTTATTGTACAATGTGATGCCTCAATGTATGGCGTGGGTGCAGTTTTAGCTCAACTGGACGAAACAGGATGCGAGCGACCTATCGCATATATGTCGAAGAAATTAAATAAAGCTCAACGTAACTATACTGTTACTGAGCTTGAATGTTTAGCTGTAGTATTAGCTATAAAGAAATTCCGTATGTATGTTGAAGGACACTCTTTCAAAGTCGTCACTGATCATTCAAGCCTTCGTTGGCTTATGAACCAAGCTGACTTGAGTGGAAGATTGGCGAGATGGGCAATTAAATTGCAGGGATTAAATTTCAGCATCGAGCATCGTAAAGGAAGCGAAAATGTAGTAGCAGATGCGTTATCTAGTTCATTCGAAGAAAGTAACGAAATTGCCGCAGTAGAGGTTGAACTCTTTCCAGAAATTGATTTAGATTCTGAAGCTTTTCAATCCCCCGAATACAGTAAGCTTAAAGATAACTATTTGTCATCTAATCTACCAGACTTTCGAGTAATTGATAATTACATCTATCGGCGTAGCAGTTTTTATGAAAGAAGTGCAGATAAAGAGGAAAGTTGGAAATTGTTTGTTCCAGAAGCATTGCGTAATAAAGTGACAAGCTCCGCTCATGATCAACCATCATCAGGACATTGTGGTATTGCCAAATGCCTTGAACGTATTCGACGTAGATTTTATTGGCCAAAAATGGTAAGTGATGTGCGGGACTATATAGGCAAGTGTGATATATGTAGAACATCCAAACACCCGACATGCGCACTTAAACCACCCATGGGAAATCAAGTGTCGAGCGAAAGACCCTTTCAGCGATTATATATTGATTTCATTGGTCCATTTCCTCGAACTAAAAGTGGAAAAGTCGGAATTTTGATTGTTCTTGACCATTTTTTAAGGCAGTGAAGAAATTCACGTCAAAAATCGTTATAGACTTTTTGAGAGAAGAACTATTTACATGTTTTGGAGTACCCGAAGTAATTGTAAGCGATAATGGCACTCAATTTAGAAGCCATGATTTTGCGGCATTTATATCCAAGTACGGTATTCAGCACATTTGCACAGGCGCATATGCTCCACAATCAAACGCTGCAGAAAGAGTCAATCGATCTATTAATGCAGCGTTAAGAGCTTATATACGAACCGATCAGCGGACATGGGACGTATATTTACCTAGTATTAATTCGTCGTTAAGAAATTCAATCCACCAGTCAATTGGAATGTCGCCATACTTTGTAGTATTTGGCCAACATATGATAACTCACGGTCAAGATTATAAGTTGTTAAAGAAATTAGACTTACTCAGCGAAGGAATTGGGAATTGGGAAGAGCTGATGATTTTACCGTTCAACGGTAGGAAAACAGTTAAGGAAAGCCTACGAAAAGAATCAGCGAACATATGATTTGAGAAGTAGACCACGATCATTTGAGGTGGGGCAAGAGGTAATACAACGAAATTTTGCCTTGAGCAATGTGTCTACTAATTTCAATGCAAAATTAGCCCCAATAGGAACCAAAGCCAGAATTAAGCAGAAGCTTGGCCAATCTATCTATCTCCTCGAAGATCTTAAAGGAAGAGAATTAGGAAAATTTCATGCCAAAGATATTTGGTAAAGAAGATTCGAAAAGCACCCTTTGTTTTTTTTCAGCTTTTATCTTAGGCTGGTAGCCAAGATTAAACCTGTGGTGTGAGGGTGCAAGTATTTTGACCCAAATAAAATGAGTACTGATTATTATGGACCCTATTGTAAAACTTCCAAGTAAAGGAAACGTGCTCATTTATTCTGGACGCGATCGTAGGAGTGCAACTCTAAAAGCCTTCCACTCAGCCGACTGCCCATGCGCAGCTGTTGCATTCCAAAGCTTTTTATTTGCCAAAAATAAGCTTTCCTAATCTAATTAGATTTCCGGCTTAAGCAGATGATTTATTTCTGCTCAAGTCTTACTCAAGATCGGATGCACGTCGCTCTAAAGCACTTATAATATTTAATAAGGGCACGTGGTAGACCAAAATATTTAATCTGAAGACATCGTCTCCATATAAAAACTGTGCGATTTATTCGAGGTGTCGGACTATTTTAAAACCCCCCCACCTAAGCGCGCCGCCGTGATTATTTTGATTGTTTTTATATTTTGGTGCAATTTGGCATTTACACCAGGTAAGCCTCGTGCAATGTCAATAATTTAATGCTTCTAACAAGCATACCTTTACACCAGCGAAACTGCCTCGACATATATTGGTGGCTTTTGTTTTGGGCTACCAACGCTTTGCGAAATTTTGGTACGCTTACCCAGCCCAGATCGCAGCGTCGGCGCTTGCCAAATCCACCTCCACTTCAAATGGTTTTAGATCTGACCGCACCTAATTGAAAGAGACACACAGACCACAATCTTTGTATCGATGGGATAAGTCATATTTACAAATAATCTTAATTTAATAGGTTAAATCTAATTCTGTTTTCTTTTTACGTCTTATAAAGCCTCGGTGCGCTATGAGTGTATTGTTGCAAACATAATATGCCAATTAGTATCAACAGCCAATCATCGTCAACAGGCCTGCTGACATCGATGGACTCTGAATGTTGTAAGTACGGCACAGTCGAAAATATTAAGTGTAAAAGGTCCTAAATTGAGTGCAACAATAGCATAGCAATCTGCTAGAAAACGTTTGTTTACTTAAAACGCCTATAATTGAATGCGGCGTACATTTTGTTAGTATACTTAACTATTCACCTTTATTCTTGTATATATCACTTCCTAATTATAAGTAATTTTGTAAAAACACTTCTTATTTTCCTTATCTTACTTAAACTTCCTATCTTAATCAATATGAATTGTTTCTAAAGATGAATTTTCTTGAATTATATGCGGTTATTTTTGAAGAGAACATGATATAATTTAATTTCCCTATGGGCACCTAAAGTATCTCACACCTCAATTGCAAAAAGGGTAGGATCCTATAATTTCTCCGATCCTACAGGTAGGGAGGGTATAGAAGAAGAACACTTTCATCTTGGTTCTTCAAATACATAAAGTAGACGCATCTCAAGGTAATACAAGTGGCTTTTTGGATTCATTCCTTATCTGTCTACGAATTTTTATTTATGTGACGGCCATGGAGAAAGCAGCACCAAAGAACCCCCCCCCCCCCCCCCCCCCCCATTAGCCCTGAGCACGGCTGGACCCCTATAGTAGACAGAGGTGTTGCCGAGACCGCATGATGTCGTGCACGTTACATAAGATAAAATGGCGCCCAACGTGGGGCGCCCGAAGAAGAAGAAATTTTAAGCTTCATGTCTAAACACCCCGCGCTTCCCAAAATTCCCTTCTAATATTCCTTTTCTCCTTAAACCACGCATAATCATCCAACGTTCTTTTATTAGTTTCCGACCGTATATTTTGAATCTAGCTAGGAGAAGCTGACTTTAAGAGTATTGCCGTAGTCAGACCAGCAGTCAATTAATACGAGATTATTGTAAGTTTGTGTCTGCTGTAATAAGCAGTCATAAATCTTTCAAGTATAATATTACGTTAAATATCTAATTGCTTAGGACTATTAGATCTGATTGGTAGTCGAATCTTTTCCAAGTAAAAAGTATTTAAGTATTATATTTCATTCTAAATAGAATCGAGATTGTTCAAGGTGGATATTTTCGGCATGTCCCTCTTCAATTTGGAATGTAAGCCTCAGTATTTGATTTTTAAATAGTTTCAGTATTTTCCGTTGAGATGCCCTGCTTTATGCATGTATACATAAATTGTTGTGTGAGTGCTTATGGATAAGTCCCATTTAATAAATTTTTCGCAACTATCTTTTATCTATCGATACATCGAGATTGTTATACTCTTATGAGAAAAAAAATTTTTTTTTCATTAATTCATAGTCATGGCTGTACGTCGTAGTACCGAGGACTTAGTCAGCTTATCAGGCGTACCGAACGAGTCTGTTATATGTACCATTTGTAATGACACAAGTTCAGAAATAGGTTTCACCGAAACCGTCTGCAAGCATAAGTTTCATAGGAACTGTCTATCAGAGTGGTTGAGTAATAACAACTCATGCCCAATTTGTAGGCAGCCTTGTACGCTTGCACAGAGCTCCGATAATCTCTCGGCACAACCTAGATCAAATTCTGGAGGTGTCGTTGGGAGACCTCCTGCTCCAGTAGGTAACACTCAGTCAGGTGCCGCCCCTAGAACTCGGCAGGCAACGAGAGCACAAAATAGAAATACTCCAAGTAGAGGAAATATGCAGCCATCATCTAGTTCGCGCATAAGGCATGCACCAGGTGTTCAGGCTTCCGAGACTAATACCATATCCGAAGACCGTATTCAACAAATAATTGCTAATTCTTTAGAAAACTATCGGCTAAATATTACGGCGTCAGTAACTGACCAGATCAGCGCCGCAGTACGGAATTTGTCTTTATCTGGCCTTTCAAGAGAAGCCCGAGAAGAGCCACAACTTGAATGGGAAAATGATATTCATTTAGGCGGTCCGCGTTCAATCATTGGACACGACCATAGTCAAAGAAATAGAACGGCCAATGTTCGAGCCACTACACAGGAATTTACGATTGATCGTCCTGATAGAATTTCAAATGTTATTTCTAATTGGAAATTAAAATTCTCGGGATCTGCAAATGACATCCCAATCGAAGATTTTATATACAGAGTAAATTGTTTGACTTCACAATATTTCGATGGAAACTTTGAGTTATTGTACCAGTACAATAGATTTGCAACTATTGTTTTCCGGACCTGCTCTTTCTTTCTTTTGGAGAGTTCATAGGACCGTAGGTCATATGGATTGGTTTGAGTTGTGTAACCGCTTGAGAGAGAGATATCAAGATCAGCGAACTGACCGAGATATTAAAAATGCAATGAGGTGTCGGAAGCAAGGCAATAATGAGAGCTTTGACGAATTCCTCGATGCAATGTTAGCAATTGCCGATTCATTAAGAGATCCCATGTTAGAAAGTGACATAATTATAGAAGTTAGACATAACTTAAAGCCAGAATAAAAACTTGAATTATTGCACGTAAATACACCAGACTTAGCCACTTTACGTAAGGAATGTCATCGCCACGAAGAATTCTATCGTCACCTCAGAACGAAACCATATCCCAAGCGATTTATTAATTCGATCAATCACGAAGAGAATTTTGATGAACCACCAGAACAGGATTTTGAAATTGTCGATCAGGTCTGCGCGATACACCAAGCAAATAAGTTGAAATGTTGGAACTGTGACGAGCAAGGTCATAGATACCATGATTGTTTAAAACCTCGTCGTGTTTTCTGCTACGGGTGTGGCTTACTTGATACCTATAAGCCCAACTGTGTTAAATGTACACCGATATCGGAAAACTCAGCACAGGATGTCCACCGTGTTTCGATAGGGGATGTCCGACGTTAGCCTTGGGTTCAAATACAGTTTCATCTCAAGCATTACCAGACATACCAAATAATACACCAGACGTAACAAGTAATTTTCCATTCAAACCATATCATATACGATTACAAGAATTTAGGCAACGGAAAGCTGAGATTTTCAATGCTGTTCCAAAGCATCGTTCTTCATTACGCATGAGTAAATTTTGGCTCAATTTAAAATATCTTCCATTGTATATAAAAGTAACGATATACGCCCTTTTACTAGCATAGAGATATTTGGCACCTCGTATTTAGCACTTTTAGATAGTGGGGCCAACAAAAGCGTAATTGGTGGAACACTGGCGGAACAAGTTATCTCCAAACAAATGCAATTTAATTATATAAAAGGCGTAGTACATACAGCAGACGGCCACAAGAAAAGCGTTGCTGGAACGATAATAATACCCTTGACGTATAACTCAGTTCAAGAAGACTTTGAATTTCTAGTAGTACCGTCCATTCAACAGAATGTGATTTGTGGAATGGATTTCTGACACGTCAGATGCCAAACCTATTAAGCAAAGGTTTTACCCTTTATCTCCGGCTAAGGAGAAACTTTTGTGTGAAGAAGTTGACCGCATGATCAATTTAGGTGTTGTGGAAGAAGCTCTGTCATCGCCGTGGTCCTCTCCAGTCACACTCGTCGTCAAGCCAGGAAAAGTTAGGTTCTGTCTTGATGCTCGTAAGGTTAATGCAGTAACCATCAAGGATGCATATCCCATGCCAATTCTAGAGGGCTTGCTTAGTAGACTGCCTCCTGTGCATTGCATTTCAAAAATCGATCTAAAAGATGCATTTTGGCAAATTCGATTAGATCAGGATTCTCGTGCAAAAACAGCTTTTACTATTCCGAATCGACCCCTGTATCAGTTTAACGGCCTTTCGGCCTCACAAACGCTCCACAAGCCATGTGTAGGTTGATGGATCAGGTTATACCATATCAGTTAAAATCACATGTATTAGTATATCTCGATAATTTATTGATAATGTCATCTAATTTTGAAGAGCACTTAGAGCATCTTGCTACAGTATCCACACAACTGCGCAAAGCTGGACTTACCATAAACGTTAGTAAGAGCAAGTTTTGTTTAAATAAAGTTGATTATCTTGGATATGTTGTTGGCGAAGGTACACTTCAAATTAACCCTGATAAGATTCAAGCCATTGAAGAATTTCCAGCGCCTAAGACGCGCAAACAACTTAGAAGATTCCTAGGAATTACTGGTTGGTACCAGCGATTCATTTCTCAGTATTCATCAGTAATTTTTCCGCTCACGGAATTGCTGCGTGGCAAATCGTTCGAATGGAATGAGCAAGCTCAAACGGCATTTGTCGATATCAAGCATAGACTATGCACAGCTCCATTTTTAGTCCATCCGAATTATGAAAAAGAATTTATTGTACAATGTGATGCCTCAATGTATGGCGTGGGTGCAGTTTTAGCTCAACTGGACGAAACAGGATGCGAGCGACCTATCGCATATATGTCGAAGAAATTAAATAAAGCTCAACGTAACTATACTGTTACTGAGCTTGAATGTTTAGCTGTAGTATTAGCTATAAAGAAATTCCGTATGTATGTTGAAGGACACTCTTTCAAAGTCGTCACTGATCATTCAAGCCTTCGTTGGCTTATGAACCAAGCTGACTTGAGTGGAAGATTGGCGAGATGGGCAATTAAATTGCAGGGATTAAATTTCAGCATCGAGCATCGTAAAGGAAGCGAAAATGTAGTAGCAGATGCGTTATCTAGTTCATTCGAAGAAAGTAACGAAATTGCCGCAGTAGAGGTTGAACTCTTTCCAGAAATTGATTTAGATTCTGAAGCTTTTCAATCCCCCGAATACAGTAAGCTTAAAGATAACTATTTGTCATCTAATCTACCAGACTTTCGAGTAATTGATAATTACATCTATCGGCGTAGCAGTTTTTATGAAAGAAGTGCAGATAAAGAGGAAAGTTGGAAATTGTTTGTTCCAGAAGCATTGCGTAATAAAGTGACAAGCTCCGCTCATGATCAACCATCATCAGGACATTGTGGTATTGCCAAATGCCTTGAACGTATTCGACGTAGATTTTATTGGCCAAAAATGGTAAGTGATGTGCGGGACTATATAGGCAAGTGTGATATATGTAGAACATCCAAACACCCGACATGCGCACTTAAACCACCCATGGGAAATCAAGTGTCGAGCGAAAGACCCTTTCAGCGATTATATATTGATTTCATTGGTCCATTTCCTCGAACTAAAAGTGGAAAAGTCGGAATTTTGATTGTTCTTGACCATTTTTTAAGGCAGTGAAGAAATTCACGTCAAAAATCGTTATAGACTTTTTGAGAGAAGAACTATTTACATGTTTTGGAGTACCCGAAGTAATTGTAAGCGATAATGGCACTCAATTTAGAAGCCATGATTTTGCGGCATTTATATCCAAGTACGGTATTCAGCACATTTGCACAGGCGCATATGCTCCACAATCAAACGCTGCAGAAAGAGTCAATCGATCTATTAATGCAGCGTTAAGAGCTTATATACGAACCGATCAGCGGACATGGGACGTATATTTACCTAGTATTAATTCGTCGTTAAGAAATTCAATCCACCAGTCAATTGGAATGTCGCCATACTTTGTAGTATTTGGCCAACATATGATAACTCACGGTCAAGATTATAAGTTGTTAAAGAAATTAGACTTACTCAGCGAAGGAATTGGGAATTGGGAAGAGCTGATGATTTTACCGTTCAACGGTAGGAAAACAGTTAAGGAAAGCCTACGAAAAGAATCAGCGAACATATGATTTGAGAAGTAGACCACGATCATTTGAGGTGGGGCAAGAGGTAATACAACGAAATTTTGCCTTGAGCAATGTGTCTACTAATTTCAATGCAAAATTAGCCCCAATAGGAACCAAAGCCAGAATTAAGCAGAAGCTTGGCCAATCTATCTATCTCCTCGAAGATCTTAAAGGAAGAGAATTAGGAAAATTTCATGCCAAAGATATTTGGTAAAGAAGATTCGAAAAGCACCCTTTGTTTTTTTTCAGCTTTTATCTTAGGCTGGTAGCCAAGATTAAACCTGTGGTGTGAGGGTGCAAGTATTTTGACCCAAATAAAATGAGTACTGATTATTATGGACCCTATTGTAAAACTTCCAAGTAAAGGAAACGTGCTCATTTATTCTGGACGCGATCGTAGGAGTGCAACTCTAAAAGCCTTCCACTCAGCCGACTGCCCATGCGCAGCTGTTGCATTCCAAAGCTTTTTATTTGCCAAAAATAAGCTTTCCTAATCTAATTAGATTTCCGGCTTAAGCAGATGATTTATTTCTGCTCAAGTCTTACTCAAGATCGGATGCACGTCGCTCTAAAGCACTTATAATATTTAATAAGGGCACGTGGTAGACCAAAATATTTAATCTGAAGACATCGTCTCCATATAAAAACTGTGCGATTTATTCGAGGTGTCGGACTATTTTAAAACCCCCCCACCTAAGCGCGCCGCCGTGATTATTTTGATTGTTTTTATATTTTGGTGCAATTTGGAATTTACACCAGGTAAGCCTCGTGCAATGTCAATAATTTAATGCTTCTAACAAGCATACCTTTACACCAGCGAAACTGCCTCGACATATATTGGTGGCTTTTGTTTTGGGCTACCAACGCTTTGCGAAATTTTGGTACGCTTACCCAGCCCAGATCGCAGCGTCGGCGCTTGCCAAATCCACCTCCACTTCAAATGGTTTTAGATCTGACCGCACCTAATTGAAAGAGACACACAGACCACAATCTTTGTATCGATGGGATAAGTCATATTTACAAATAATCTTAATTTAATAGGTTAAATCTAATTCTGTTTTCTTTTTACGTCTTATAAAGCCTCGGTGCGCTATGAGTGTATTGTTGCAAACATAATATGCCAATTAGTATCAACAGCCAATCATCGTCAACAGGCCTGCTGACATCGATGGACTCTGAATGTTGTAAGTACGGCACAGTCGAAAATATTAAGTGTAAAAGGTCCTAACTTGAGTGCAACAATAGCATAGCAATCTGCTAGAAAACGTTTGTTTACTTAAAACGCCTATAATTGAATGCGGCGTACATTTTGTTAGTATACTTAACTATTCACCTTTATTCTTGTATATATCACTTCCTAATTATAAGTAATTTTGTAAAAACACTTCTTATTTTCCTTATCTTACTTAAACTTCCTATCTTAATCAATATGAATTGTTTCTAAAGATGAATTTTCTTGAATTATATGCGGTTATTTTTGAAGAGAACATGATATAATTTAATTTCCCTATGGGCACCTAAAGTATCTCACACCTCAATTGCAAAAAGGGTAGGATCCTATAATTTCTCCGATCCTACAGGTAGGGAGGGTATAGAAGAAGAACACTTTCATCTTGGTTCTTCAAATACATAAAGTAGACGCATCTCAAGGTAATACAAGTGGCTTTTTGGATTCATTCCTTATCTGTCTACGAATTTTTATTTATGTGACGGCCATGGAGAAAGCAGCACCAAAGAACCCCCCCCCCCCCCCCCCCCCCCCCCCCATTAGCCCTGAGCACGGCTGGACCCCTATAGTAGACAGAGGTGTTGCCGAGACCGCATGATGTCGTGCACGTTACATAAGATAAAATGGCGCCCAACGTGGGGCGCCCGAAGAAGAAGAAATTTTAAGCTTCATGTCTAAACACCCCGCGCTTCCCAAAATTCCCTTCTAATATTCCTTTTCTCCTTAAACCACGCATAATCATCCAACGTTCTTTTATTAGTTTCCGACCGTATATTTTGAATCTAGCTAGGAGAAGCTGACTTTAAGGGTATTGCCGTAGTCAGACCAGCAGTCAATTAATACGAGATTATTGTAAGTTTGTGTCTGCTGTAATAAGCAGTCATAAATCTTTCAAGTATAATATTACGTTAAATATCTAATTGCTTAGGACTATTAGATCTGATTGGTAGTCGAATCTTTTCCAAGTAAAAAGTATTTAAGTATTATATTTCATTCTAAATAGAATCGAGATTGTTCAAGGTGGATATTTTCGGCATGTCCCTCTTCAATTTGGAATGTAAGCCTCAGTATTTGATTTTTAAATAGTTTCAGTATTTTCCGTTGAGATGCCCTGCTTTATGCATGTATACATAAATTGTTGTGTGAGTGCTTATGGATAAGTCCCATTTAATAAATTTTTCGCAACTATCTTTTATCTATCGATACATCGAGATTGTTATACTCTTATGAGAAAAAAAATTTTTTTTTCATTAATTCATAGTCATGGCTGTACGTCGTAGTACCGAGGACTTAGTCAGCTTATCAGGCGTACCGAACGAGTCTGTTATATGTACCATTTGTAATGACACAAGTTCAGAAATAGGTTTCACCGAAACCGTCTGCAAGCATAAGTTTCATAGGAACTGTCTATCAGAGTGGTTGAGTAATAACAACTCATGCCCAATTTGTAGGCAGCCTTGTACGCTTGCACAGAGCTCCGATAATCTCTCGGCACAACCTAGATCAAATTCTGGAGGTGTCGTTGGGAGACCTCCTGCTCCAGTAGGTAACACTCAGTCAGGTGCCGCCCCTAGAACTCGGCAGGCAACGAGAGCACAAAATAGAAATACTCCAAGTAGAGGAAATATGCAGCCATCATCTAGTTCGCGCATAAGGCATGCACCAGGTGTTCAGGCTTCCGAGACTAATACCATATCCGAAGACCGTATTCAACAAATAATTGCTAATTCTTTAGAAAACTATCGGCTAAATATTACGGCGTCAGTAACTGACCAGATCAGCGCCGCAGTACGGAATTTGTCTTTATCTGGCCTTTCAAGAGAAGCCCGAGAAGAGCCACAACTTGAATGGGAAAATGATATTCATTTAGGCGGTCCGCGTTCAATCATTGGACACGACCATAGTCAAAGAAATAGAACGGCCAATGTTCGAGCCACTACACAGGAATTTACGATTGATCGTCCTGATAGAATTTCAAATGTTATTTCTAATTGGAAATTAAAATTCTCGGGATCTGCAAATGACATCCCAATCGAAGATTTTATATACAGAGTAAATTGTTTGACTTCACAATATTTCGATGGAAACTTTGAGTTATTGTACCAGTACAATAGATTTGCAACTATTGTTTTCCGGACCTGCTCTTTCTTTCTTTTGGAGAGTTCATAGGACCGTAGGTCATATGGATTGGTTTGAGTTGTGTAACCGCTTGAGAGAGAGATATCAAGATCAGCGAACTGACCGAGATATTAAAAATGCAATGAGGTGTCGGAAGCAAGGCAATAATGAGAGCTTTGACGAATTCCTCGATGCAATGTTAGCAATTGCCGATTCATTAAGAGATCCCATGTTAGAAAGTGACATAATTATAGAAGTTAGACATAACTTAAAGCCAGAATAAAAACTTGAATTATTGCACGTAAATACACCAGACTTAGCCACTTTACGTAAGGAATGTCATCGCCACGAAGAATTCTATCGTCACCTCAGAACGAAACCATATCCCAAGCGATTTATTAATTCGATCAATCACGAAGAGAATTTTGATGAACCACCAGAACAGGATTTTGAAATTGTCGATCAGGTCTGCGCGATACACCAAGCAAATAAGTTGAAATGTTGGAACTGTGACGAGCAAGGTCATAGATACCATGATTGTTTAAAACCTCGTCGTGTTTTCTGCTACGGGTGTGGCTTACTTGATACCTATAAGCCCAACTGTGTTAAATGTACACCGATATCGGAAAACTCAGCACAGGATGTCCACCGTGTTTCGATAGGGGATGTCCGACGTTAGCCTTGGGTTCAAATACAGTTTCATCTCAAGCATTACCAGACATACCAAATAATACACCAGACGTAACAAGTAATTTTCCATTCAAACCATATCATATACGATTACAAGAATTTAGGCAACGGAAAGCTGAGATTTTCAATGCTGTTCCAAAGCATCGTTCTTCATTACGCATGAGTAAATTTTGGCTCAATTTAAAATATCTTCCATTGTATATAAAAGTAACGATATACGCCCTTTTACTAGCATAGAGATATTTGGCACCTCGTATTTAGCACTTTTAGATAGTGGGGCCAACAAAAGCGTAATTGGTGGAACACTGGCGGAACAAGTTATCTCCAAACAAATGCAATTTAATTATATAAAAGGCGTAGTACATACAGCAGACGGCCACAAGAAAAGCGTTGCTGGAACGATAATAATACCCTTGACGTATAACTCAGTTCAAGAAGACTTTGAATTTCTAGTAGTACCGTCCATTCAACAGAATGTGATTTGTGGAATGGATTTCTGACACGTCAGATGCCAAACCTATTAAGCAAAGGTTTTACCCTTTATCTCCGGCTAAGGAGAAACTTTTGTGTGAAGAAGTTGACCGCATGATCAATTTAGGTGTTGTGGAAGAAGCTCTGTCATCGCCGTGGTCCTCTCCAGTCACACTCGTCGTCAAGCCAGGAAAAGTTAGGTTCTGTCTTGATGCTCGTAAGGTTAATGCAGTAACCATCAAGGATGCATATCCCATGCCAATTCTAGAGGGCTTGCTTAGTAGACTGCCTCCTGTGCATTGCATTTCAAAAATCGATCTAAAAGATGCATTTTGGCAAATTCGATTAGATCAGGATTCTCGTGCAAAAACAGCTTTTACTATTCCGAATCGACCCCTGTATCAGTTTAACGGCCTTTCGGCCTCACAAACGCTCCACAAGCCATGTGTAGGTTGATGGATCAGGTTATACCATATCAGTTAAAATCACATGTATTAGTATATCTCGATAATTTATTGATAATGTCATCTAATTTTGAAGAGCACTTAGAGCATCTTGCTACAGTATCCACACAACTGCGCAAAGCTGGACTTACCATAAACGTTAGTAAGAGCAAGTTTTGTTTAAATAAAGTTGATTATCTTGGATATGTTGTTGGCGAAGGTACACTTCAAATTAACCCTGATAAGATTCAAGCCATTGAAGAATTTCCAGCGCCTAAGACGCGCAAACAACTTAGAAGATTCCTAGGAATTACTGGTTGGTACCAGCGATTCATTTCTCAGTATTCATCAGTAATTTTTCCGCTCACGGAATTGCTGCGTGGCAAATCGTTCGAATGGAATGAGCAAGCTCAAACGGCATTTGTCGATATCAAGCATAGACTATGCACAGCTCCATTTTTAGTCCATCCGAATTATGAAAAAGAATTTATTGTACAATGTGATGCCTCAATGTATGGCGTGGGTGCAGTTTTAGCTCAACTGGACGAAACAGGATGCGAGCGACCTATCGCATATATGTCGAAGAAATTAAATAAAGCTCAACGTAACTATACTGTTACTGAGCTTGAATGTTTAGCTGTAGTATTAGCTATAAAGAAATTCCGTATGTATGTTGAAGGACACTCTTTCAAAGTCGTCACTGATCATTCAAGCCTTCGTTGGCTTATGAACCAAGCTGACTTGAGTGGAAGATTGGCGAGATGGGCAATTAAATTGCAGGGATTAAATTTCAGCATCGAGCATCGTAAAGGAAGCGAAAATGTAGTAGCAGATGCGTTATCTAGTTCATTCGAAGAAAGTAACGAAATTGCCGCAGTAGAGGTTGAACTCTTTCCAGAAATTGATTTAGATTCTGAAGCTTTTCAATCCCCCGAATACAGTAAGCTTAAAGATAACTATTTGTCATCTAATCTACCAGACTTTCGAGTAATTGATAATTACATCTATCGGCGTAGCAGTTTTTATGAAAGAAGTGCAGATAAAGAGGAAAGTTGGAAATTGTTTGTTCCAGAAGCATTGCGTAATAAAGTGACAAGCTCCGCTCATGATCAACCATCATCAGGACATTGTGGTATTGCCAAATGCCTTGAACGTATTCGACGTAGATTTTATTGGCCAAAAATGGTAAGTGATGTGCGGGACTATATAGGCAAGTGTGATATATGTAGAACATCCAAACACCCGACATGCGCACTTAAACCACCCATGGGAAATCAAGTGTCGAGCGAAAGACCCTTTCAGCGATTATATATTGATTTCATTGGTCCATTTCCTCGAACTAAAAGTGGAAAAGTCGGAATTTTGATTGTTCTTGACCATTTTTTAAGGCAGTGAAGAAATTCACGTCAAAAATCGTTATAGACTTTTTGAGAGAAGAACTATTTACATGTTTTGGAGTACCCGAAGTAATTGTAAGCGATAATGGCACTCAATTTAGAAGCCATGATTTTGCGGCATTTATATCCAAGTACGGTATTCAGCACATTTGCACAGGCGCATATGCTCCACAATCAAACGCTGCAGAAAGAGTCAATCGATCTATTAATGCAGCGTTAAGAGCTTATATACGAACCGATCAGCGGACATGGGACGTATATTTACCTAGTATTAATTCGTCGTTAAGAAATTCAATCCACCAGTCAATTGGAATGTCGCCATACTTTGTAGTATTTGGCCAACATATGATAACTCACGGTCAAGATTATAAGTTGTTAAAGAAATTAGACTTACTCAGCGAAGGAATTGGGAATTGGGAAGAGCTGATGATTTTACCGTTCAACGGTAGGAAAACAGTTAAGGAAAGCCTACGAAAAGAATCAGCGAACATATGATTTGAGAAGTAGACCACGATCATTTGAGGTGGGGCAAGAGGTAATACAACGAAATTTTGCCTTGAGCAATGTGTCTACTAATTTCAATGCAAAATTAGCCCCAATAGGAACCAAAGCCAGAATTAAGCAGAAGCTTGGCCAATCTATCTATCTCCTCGAAGATCTTAAAGGAAGAGAATTAGGAAAATTTCATGCCAAAGATATTTGGTAAAGAAGATTCGAAAAGCACCCTTTGTTTTTTTTCAGCTTTTATCTTAGGCTGGTAGCCAAGATTAAACCTGTGGTGTGAGGGTGCAAGTATTTTGACCCAAATAAAATGAGTACTGATTATTATGGACCCTATTGTAAAACTTCCAAGTAAAGGAAACGTGCTCATTTATTCTGGACGCGATCGTAGGAGTGCAACTCTAAAAGCCTTCCACTCAGCCGACTGCCCATGCGCAGCTGTTGCATTCCAAAGCTTTTTATTTGCCAAAAATAAGCTTTCCTAATCTAATTAGATTTCCGGCTTAAGCAGATGATTTATTTCTGCTCAAGTCTTACTCAAGATCGGATGCACGTCGCTCTAAAGCACTTATAATATTTAATAAGGGCACGTGGTAGACCAAAATATTTAATCTGAAGACATCGTCTCCATATAAAAACTGTGCGATTTATTCGAGGTGTCGGACTATTTTAAAACCCCCCCACCTAAGCGCGCCGCCGTGATTATTTTGATTGTTTTTATATTTTGGTGCAATTTGGCATTTACACCAGGTAAGCCTCGTGCAATGTCAATAATTTAATGCTTCTAACAAGCATACCTTTACACCAGCGAAACTGCCTCGACATATATTGGTGGCTTTTGTTTTGGGCTACCAACGCTTTGCGAAATTTTGGTACGCTTACCCAGCCCAGATCGCAGCGTCGGCGCTTGCCAAATCCACCTCCACTTCAAATGGTTTTAGATCTGACCGCACCTAATTGAAAGAGACACACAGACCACAATCTTTGTATCGATGGGATAAGTCATATTTACAAATAATCTTAATTTAATAGGTTAAATCTAATTCTGTTTTCTTTTTACGTCTTATAAAGCCTCGGTGCGCTATGAGTGTATTGTTGCAAACATAATATGCCAATTAGTATCAACAGCCAATCATCGTCAACAGGCCTGCTGACATCGATGGACTCTGAATGTTGTAAGTACGGCACAGTCGAAAATATTAAGTGTAAAAGGTCCTAACTTGAGTGCAACAATAGCATAGCAATCTGCTAGAAAACGTTTGTTTACTTAAAACGCCTATAATTGAATGCGGCGTACATTTTGTTAGTATACTTAACTATTCACCTTTATTCTTGTATATATCACTTCCTAATTATAAGTAATTTTGTAAAAACACTTCTTATTTTCCTTATCTTACTTAAACTTCCTATCTTAATCAATATGAATTGTTTCTAAAGATGAATTTTCTTGAATTATATGCGGTTATTTTTGAAGAGAACATGATATAATTTAATTTCCCTATGGGCACCTAAAGTATCTCACACCTCAATTGCAAAAAGGGTAGGATCCTATAATTTCTCCGATCCTACAGGTAGGGAGGGTATAGAAGAAGAACACTTTCATCTTGGTTCTTCAAATACATAAAGTAGACGCATCTCAAGGTAATACAAGTGGCTTTTTGGATTCATTCCTTATCTGTCTACGAATTTTTATTTATGTGACGGCCAAGGAGTAAGCAGCACCAAAGAACCCCCCCCCCCCCCCCCTCCCCCCATTAGCCCTGAGCACGGCTGGACCCCTATAGTAGACAGAGGTGTTGCCCAGACCGCATGATGTCGTGCACGTTACAAAGTAATATTTTGAATTTGTTAATTAAGCCATCCAGCCAAACGCGGTCGATGACCCAGAAAAACAGAGGAGCAAAAATCTCGTTTTCCAAATGCATTTCGTATTTCAGAGGTTATTCGGTTGTCTTCTTTAATTGTTCCATGTTTTTCGCGAAAACCAAATTGGTGCATTAGGATTGCACTATTGGTTTGTAGGTGCTGTTTGATGCGGTTCAGGAGCAGTTTTTCAAATATCTTTGATAGGCAAGCCAGAAGACTAATAAGGTTATATGATGATGGCTGGAACTTGTCTTTACCGACTTTATGAATCATTGTGTTGACAGATTTTCTCCATTGTTGAGGTTAATAGCCCCATTTCATCATGCTGTTGAAAATGATGGTGAGAAAATACATTGCACAGCTCGGCAATTCAATGATCATTTTGGGGGAATTTAAATCGTGGCCTGGCGCTTTCTTTTGCTTTGCAACTTGGCCCTTAATGACACTTGTAACTTCTCCAACTTGGAATACGATGGGCGTGGTAGCTTCAAGACTATTGGTTAGTAGGAGACAAAGCTATTTGTTGCTGGATGTGGTTTGAATACGTCTTCCAAATGGACGGCAAATGCGTTTACCTTACCTTCGTTGCTCCGAGTCTACTCTCCTGTTCGTGTACGTAGCGCTGATTCACTCTCGATTGGATTGGACATACACCTAATTTACCTTTCCAGAGTGGGAAACGCTTGCTGTTTGGGAAGATTTGTTCTACAAGGAGTGTACCAAAGTGAACAGGACTTTCTAAAATAAAAACAGAACAAATGGTTTTTTCGGCCAAATCAATTTATTTTATTCAAAATAGTCTCCTTTTGCTTCAATACAGCTTTTTGCACGATCCAAAAGCATGTCAAACGACACCGCCAGTATGCCAGTGTAAGCCTTTTGAATGGCCTCTACGTCTGCATAACGCTTTCTTTGCATGGGCAAATGCATTTTTCCGAAAAGGTAGAAGTCGTACAGTGCCATATCAGGTGCATACGGCGAGTGGTTAATGTTTAAAATGTGATTTGTGGTCAAATAATCGGTCACAAGCGTCGATCGTCTGAGCAATTTTTGGTCGTCAGTCAATTTGTGCGGAACAAACCGTGCACACACCTTTCGTAAGCCCAAATGTTCAGTCAAAATGCGATAAATCGATGTTTTGGAGATGTTCAATTTCTATTCCATCAATTTCAATGATGATTTCGGCTGATTTTTGATGAATTCACGCACAGTTTCGATGGAATTTTCGGTGATCACGAATTTTGATTGGCCCACATGTTGATCGTCATTTATGTCCTCACGACCACTTTGAAAACGTTGAAACCACTCGTGCACTCTGCTACGGGATAGGCAATCATCGCCATAAACTTGTTCCATCAATTGAAACGTTTCGGTAAAAGTTTTACCAATTTAAAAACAAAATTTAATGTTGGCTCTTTGTTCGAAGCTCATTTTTGCACCGATAACACAAACATACTGACACTTAAAACTCAATAACTTCACTTCCAATTCATGAAATCTAATGAAATTCTCACTGGACAATCGATAAAGATAGCAGATTCTAACGCACCAGTCGACATATTGATAGCGCCACCAGATTCAAAAAGTCCTGTTTACTTTGGAACGCACCTTATATATAGTAAACGCGGTCGATGACCCAGAAAAACAGAGGAGCAAAAATCTCGTTTTCCAAATGCATTTCGTATTTCAGAGGTTATTCGGTTGTCTTCTTTAATTGTTCCATGTTTTTTGCGAAAACCAAATTGGTGCATTAGGATTGCACTATTGGTTTGTAGGTGCTGTTTGATGCGGTTCAGGAGCAGCTTTTCAAATATCTTTGATAGGCAAGCCAGAAGACTAATAAGGTTATATGATGATGGCTGGAACTTGTCTTTACCGACTTTATGAATCATTGTGTTGACAGATTTTCTCCATTGTTGAGGTTAATAGCCCCATTTCATCATGCTGTTGAAAATGATGGTGAGAAAATACATTGCACAGCTCGGCAATTCAATGATCATTTTGGGGGAATTTAAATCGTGGCCTGGCGCTTTCTTTTGCTTTGCAACTTGGCCCTTAATGACACTTGTAACTTCTCCAACTTGGAATACGATGGGCGTGGTAGCTTCAAGACTATTGGTTAGTAGGAGACAAAGCTATTTGTTGCTGGATGTGGTTTGAATACGTCTTCCAAATGGACGGCAAATGCGTTTACCTTACCTTCGTTGCTCCGAGTCCACTCTCCTGTTCGTGTACGTAGCGGTGATTCACTCTCGATTGGATTGGACATACACCTAATTTACCTTTCCAGAGTGGGAAACGCTTGCTGTTTGGGAAGATTTGTTCTACAAGGAGTGTACCAAAGTGAACAGGACTTTCTAAAATAAAAACAGAACAAATGGTTTTTTCGGCCAAATCAATTTATTTTATTCAAAATAGTCTCCTTTTGCTTCAATACAGCTTTTTGCACGATCCAAAAGCATGTCAAACGACACCGCCAGTATGCCAGTGTAAGCCTTTTGAATGGCCTCTACGTCTGCATAACGCTTTCTTTGCATGGGCAAATGCATTTTTCCGAAAAGGTAGAAGTCGTACAGTGCCATATCAGGTGAATACGGCGAGTGGTTAATGGTTAAAATGTGATTTGTGGTCAAATAATCGGTCACAAGCGTCGATCGTCTGAGCAATTTTTGGTCGTCAGTCAATTTGTGCGGAACAAACCGTGCACACACCTTTCGTAAGCCCAAATGTTCAGTCAAAATGCGATAAATCGATGTTTTGGAGATGTTCAATTTCTATTCCATCAATTTCAATGATGATTTCGGCTGATTTTTGATGAATTCACGCACAGTTTCGATGGAATTTTCGGTGATCACGAATTTTGATTGGCCCACATGTTGATCGTCATTTATGTCCTCACGACCACTTTGAAAACGTTGAAACCACTCGTGCACTCTGCTACGGGATAGGCAATCATCGCCATAAACTTGTTCCATCAATTGAAACGTTTCGGTAAAAGTTTTACCAATTTAAAAACAAAATTTAATGTTGGCTCTTTGTTCGAAGCTCATTTTTGCACCGATAACACAAACATACTGACACTTAAAACGCAATAACTTCACTTCCAATTCATGAAATCTAATGAAATTCTCACTGGACAATCGATAAAGATAGCAGATTCTAACGCACCAGTCGACATTTTGATAGCGCCACCAGATTCAAAAAGTCCTGTTTACTTTGGAACGCACCTTATATATAGTTAATTTGAGCTTGGTGTTCCTCATTTCTAGGGCATTGCGTAGTAATAGCTCCTTCGATTCAAGTGATCTGTGCGCTTGCCACTCCCGCCGAAGCCTTTTCTTATTTCGTAGCAGCTGTTCAATTTGCCTGAAGTGGAATGATTTGCCGCCAGTGACATTGCAGACACTAATGCTTCACCTGAGGTATCTATGTCATCTTTTTCAGTAAATGTTTGGGCAGCCATCAATATGGGAACTTACGTACTTCCTGTATTTGCGCCAAAGTGTAAGCGTTCCGAGTACTGTGGGTGGTCATAAAGGTGAAGAAGGATTGGCGAGTGATCCGATGATAGATCTGTTAAGTGCGTCACACGAATTGCGCATAATTTGGATTTGCAGTGGTATGTTGGGCAGTAGTTTCTGGTCCCCTGTTGAGAAGTCTGACGATGCATTATTCCTGCAGTGGTTTGTTTAGAGACTGAGGCGTACGACTCGTTGGTGTAACTTAACGCCTTAGCAAAAGATACTTCTGGAATCGTAGTTGATGGTATGTTCAGCAAGTTTTGTGAGATGACGGACAGGGCAGCGTCTATAGTTGGTTTGTGGTATAACCAGAGTTGCTACATTTTTTAGCAGAGCGGTCCTCCTTATTTATAGGGCACGCCTCATTGAGATTTACATCCCCGCAGGCGACACAGACTGTGCGCACGTTGCAATAGGATTTTGTGTGTCCATATTCCTGGCAGTTTGTGCATTGGACAGGTCCATTTCGTTTATGTGGTTCTTCAAAGGTGATTTTACGGTCCAGTAGATATTGCAGCTTGTAAATTGGGAGAACTTCGTTTTTATTTATAGGAATACAGTCAGGTGTCAGCTCTACCTTGAACATTGGTTGGGGAATTTTATTTTATTTTATTTATTGTTGGCCCGATTCCTTTGACCACTTGTAATCCCTTGCTACTTTTAAGTTGGTAGGTATAGTAGTTCATTTTTTCATCGTCGAGCTATTTGGTCACTGATCTATAGGTATTTTCATCATTGACTTGTATTTTAGTTTAATTTATGCTACTCCTTTTTATATACATGATATAGAATTTGTCTTCGCCAATTTTGGTAGTGAGTTTTTTAACTAAATTTGTACAATTTGCCTGACGCACATAAATAGGTGGCATCTTTAATTGCTTGGACTTAGGTGTTTCAGCATTTTTTTCTTCAGGTAAACTGAGTTTCGCGAATCTGAGAGCATTGAGAGCATTCCCGCTCTCAGAGGTACACAAGACAAAAGTAATAAAGAGAACATAACTTTTTGATCGTTCCTTCTGCAAGACGGTTTTAAATGTTATGTGCTTTGTGAAAATAAATACATACATACATATATATTTAAAGACCTGACTGCTACTATAATCTCAGAAGTGGAATAGTAACGCTATGAACGATACAGTTGATGTAAACACATTTTCAAGCCAGATCTTAAAAAATTGGCTAAACGCCTTGGGTAAATCAACAATGGACTCAAAAGCAGAGCTGGTCGCCCGACTCAACAATATTGAAAGTTGTAGCGCGTGCCCTAAGGAGCCCCAATCCCAAAATATGGATGAAAATAGATCACCCAGAAATTCCGAACTTTATGCACAACAATGTGAAATTGCCAACGACGAATTGCGTCCCTACGCCAATAGTTCGCCGCAATGTGGTCAGAGCAACAACAATTCCTACGAACATCATAACGGGACCAACATTCCGACACAAAACGAACAACATCGAGCCCTCAGCAACAGCGACGGCGCCAATCACGACGCCAGCAATAGATGCGAATCGGCAGAAGCAATGCAAGAAGACGAAAAAAGAGAGTTGTTACAGTTATGTGCCGAATTAGAAGCAACACAGGCAAAGTTTCGTTTACTTGAGCTAGAGCTGCGAGCAAAATCATTCGACGATGAAGGCAACGCTGTTGCTGCCGAAAACCCTTTTGCTCTTTTAAAACCAAAACCAGTTGAGAGCGAAGAGAACAAATTTACTCCGTTGCACAATTTTACGTTCGCAAAAGAGATAGTGATGGACTTCGACGGCAAGTCATGCGTGCGTGCCTGGATTACACAAATAAAAAATATTGCACGCGCGTACAATATTAACGACGACTATTTACGCATGTTGGTCATATCTAAGCTAAAAGGCGCTGCTGAAGTCTGGCTACATGCAAGCCCGGCGTGGATGTTAGAGTCTCTTGACGATTTATTTGCCCATTTGACTCTGGCATTCGGAGGAAAGATATCGAAGGTCGACATCAGACGAAAGTTCGAGACTCGCAAATGGAAAGTAGAAGAAAATTTCTCCTCCTATTTTGATGACAAGACGACTCTTTCACGCGAAATACATATTGATGATGACGAGCTGCTGGATCAGAATTAAAAACACGAAACAGAACTACATTGCGAAGCCTGTTCTCTAGGATTTGGCGCCGTACTAATGCAAAAGAAAGAAGAAAAACAAGTAAAAAAGCTAAAGTCGGGTGTCCTGACTTTGAAATACTCTGTACATATGTTTACAATAATTAAAGAAAATAAAAAAAATTAAGAAAATTAAAAAAAAAAATTTTTGATCGATTTTACCTTTCTCGGTATTCGAACTCACGTAAAGGATGTATAATTGCACATTTACATAGCAATTGCGTCTGTGTGAGTGTATCGGCCTATGCGCATCTTTTCGTGTATGTGTAAATATGTGTGCAGTCAACCAAAGCACCAGCATCAACAACAGCTGCGGGCAGCGCTTGAGCAGCGCCGCAGCAGCAAATATATTTATGGTCGGTCTAATCGGTCTATCATAGTGAAACTTGGCACACGGACAGATAATAACCAACTGGGGATATTTTACTAATTTTAATTCGAAATTCCAAGAATTACGGGAGTTACGATTTGCGTGGGAGAGGGGGGAGGGAGGGAAATTCCAAAATATACATTTTCTGTGTATTCACATAAGGCATCTGGGACTAAAATTTGGTGTTCCTAGGTCTTATAGTCTCCGAGATATAGGATTATACGAATGGAAAATCGGGAAAACCCCCATAGGGGGGAAGTGGAGGGAAAATTAAAAACATAAAACAAACTCGTATAGAATACACACATAAGGCATCTTTGTGCAAAATTTGGTGTGTCTATCTCTTATAGTCTCTGAGATCCATGTGTTCATACGGACGGACAGACGGACAGACAGATAGGGCTAGATCGACTCGTCTTGTCACGCTGATAAAGTATATATATACTTTGTGGGGTCTGCCACGCCTCCTTCTGCCTGTTACATTTTTCAGCTCGCGCAAACCTAATGTACTTCTGTACATTTCATGTACCAAAAGAACAACAGATGTCGAATCAAAATACCACAGCTTTGAATTAGAAACGTTAGCAGTTGTTTATGCTTTACGAAGATTCAGAGTTTATTTACAGAGCAAGGTCTTAAAATTGTTACAGATTGCAATTCATTAGCACTTACACTAAATAAGATTGACCTTAATCCTAGAATTGCCAGATGGGCCCTTGAGTTTCATGATTATACTTATGAACTAGTCCATAGACCTGGTACACGTATGCAGCACGTTGATGCTCTAAGCAGGTGTACAAATATAATGACAATTCAAACAAATAGCTTCGAGGACAATCTAATTAAATGTCAAGAAAAAGCTAGTAAACTGCAAGAAATTATATAGTTGTTAGAAAAAACAGAACATAAATTGTATGAGATGCGCAGCGGAATAATATATATCAAGATAGAACGCAACAGTCGAGCAAGCCCGACAGTAAAATACACTGTACTCTCCACAAAAAAAACGAAATTAAAAAAAAATATTTTAAAAAAGTTACTTAATTTAATTAAATTAAATATAAAATATTCAACACATGCATATAATAAATTTATATCAGAATCGTGTCTCTGCGTGTTAAGAAAAAATTAACAAACTCGGCCTTTCTCTTCTAGCTCTTATACATTCTGAGATCATTGCTTCCATACAGACAGACAGACAGACGATTGGGCTTGTCGTCCTGATCAAGAATATATATACTTTGTGGGGTCTGCCACGCCTCCTTCTGTGTGTTCCATGTACACTCGTACAAAACTAATATACCCTTCTCGTCCTTTCTCGGGTTCAGGAGAAGTGCTGTTATTCTAGCTCTTATACTTTCTGAGATCCTTGCGTACATACAGACAGACGGACATAGCTATATCGACTCAGCTTGTCGTCCTCATCAAGAATATATATACTTTATGGGGTCTGCCTTCTATGTGTTCCATGTACTCTCGCACAAAACTAATTTACCCTTTTACCCTATGGGTACAGGGTATAAAAAGTCAAATGAAAATAGATTGCTATTTTATGTTCCAACTGAAATGGAAGATTATGTTATGTTCAAGTACCATAATGAACTTATATATGTATAGGACATGTTTAAAACGCGTCTCATTTTCACCAAAAACAGGAAAAACAGATGGATTTATGCACAGTATTCCTAAAGGTAGTAAACCATTTGATGTTTTACATATTGACTATTACGGTCAAGTGGATGCAGAATAGCTAATAACTATATATTGGTAATAATAGATGCTTTCACTTAATTCGTTAAATTATATGCAACAAAAACAACCAATACAAAAGAGGTAATTCGATCGTTAAAAGACTATTTTAGAGCATACAGTCGTCCGAAATGCATGGTTTCAGACAGAGGTTCTGCTTTTACTTCCGACAATTTCAAAAACTTCCTTGCGGAATGCAATATCAAACACATTAAAATAGCTACAGGATCACGTCAAGCAAACGGGCAGGTAGAAAGAGTTCATAGCCTCGGTGCAATAATAGCAAAGTTGATAGAACCAGAAAATGGTTTGCATTGGGATCTAGTTGTAGAAAAAGTCGAACATACTTTAAATAACATACAGCATCGAAGCATAAAACAGTTACCCAGAAAAATACTATTTGGAGTAGAACAGGCAGGGAAGGTCATAGACGAGCTAAGACAGAAGCTAGAGAAATTAGATAAAACTGTTCCAAAACGAGACTTAAAAAGTATTCGAGAAAAGGCTGAAGAAAACCAGAAAACGTGAAAAGGGCACAAATGTATAACAAAACATATGTACATAGATAGAAAATGAAAGAAACCTACTGAATACAATGAAGGATACTATATAATGGTTAAAAATTGTGATTTTCTGTAACTCCCGTAATTCTTGGAATTTCGAACTCAAATTTAAATATAAATATACAAATAATCCCAGTTAGTGATTATGTGTCTGTATGCCAAGTTTCATTATGATAGACCGATTTTACAAGAAGTTATAGCCATAAATATATTTGCTGCTGCAGCGCTGCTCGCAGCTGTTGTTGATGCTGATGCGTTGGTTGACTGCAAACATGCTTACACTCGCATCGACATACATGTAGGGTTTGCAGCTCTTGAACCAGAAGCTAATCATCGGACTATCGGGGTGGTCAGTCCAGGGTAGTTTAAGAAGGTATATCGTTTTAGTGTTAAGAGTTTGTCTTCGGAAGCGAGCAGACGTTGTGAGCAAGTTATGAAAAAACTTTAATTTAATTTGATTTAATTTGCACATGAATAAATATTGTACTCCATTGATTAAAACGACAACGTGTGGTGTACTTATTATTAACGGAGTTTCTGGAGCAGATTTTTACTCACTAAAATTCTCTACATACATACACTCAGCGATTTTCCATTGCTTATCCTTACTTCAACCATTCCACAAGGTTTTTTTATTCTGATACTCCCGTAACTCCATAACTCCCGTAATTTATGGAATTTTGAAATCAATTTTGGTAGTTACATCCAGTTAGTGCTTATGTGTCCGTATGTGTAGTCGATATAGCCATGTCCGTCTGTCTGTCCGTCTGTATGAACTCAAGTATCTCAGAAAGTATAAGAGCTAGAACCACCAAACTTGGTATCCAGATTCTCCTACGAGAGAACGAGTTTGTGTTTTTTTAAACACCCCCCACTCCCCCGCAATTCGTGTTTTCCATAACTCCTGTAATTCTTCGAATTTTGAACTCAAATTTGGCATATACATCCAGTTTTTGGTTATCTGTATGGCAAGTTTTATCATGATAGGCCAAAAGAAAGGTATAGCCATGAATAAAATCGCTGTCCATGCTCTGCTTGTATCTCTGTCCGAAGCTGTAGTTGTTGTTGCTGCTTTGGTTCCCCTTTGTGCTGCTGTTGAAACTGTACATGAATATGTCTTCTACAAGGTGTGTTCCAAAGTAAAGAGGAATTTAAAAAAAAAAAACAGAAGAAATGGTTTTTTCGGCAAAATCAATTTATTTTATTCAAAATAGTCTCCCTTTGCTTCAATACAGCTTTTTGCACGATCCAAAAGCATGTGGAACGAGTGTTTTAGCTTGTTGGCCGGTATGGCCGCCAGTATGCCGGTGCAAACCTTTTCAATGGCCTCTACGTCTGCATAACGCTTTCCTTTCATGGACAAATGCATTTTTCCGAAAAGATAGAAGTCGCACGGTGCCATATCAGGTGAATATGGCGAGTGGTTAATGGTTAAAATGTGATTTTTGGTCAAATAATCGGTCACAAGCGTCGATTGTCTGAGCAATTTTTGGTCGTCAGTCAATTTGTGCGGAACAAACCGTGCACACACCTTTCGTAAGCCCAAATGTTCAGTCAAAATGCGATAAATCGATGTTTTGGAGATGTTCAATTCCATTTCCTTCAATTTCAATGATGATTTCGGCTGATTTTTGATGAATTCACCACAGTTTCGATGAATTTTCGGTGATCACGAATTTTGATTGGCCCACATGTTGATCGTCATTTCGGTCCTCACGACCACTTTGAAAACGTTGAAACCACTCGTGCACTCTGCTACGGGATAGGCAATCATCGCTATAAACTTGTTCCATCAATTGAAACGTTTCGGTAAAAGTTTTACCAATTTTAAAACAAAATTTAATGTTGGCTCTTTGTTCGAATCTCATTTTTGCACCGATAACACAAACATACTGACACCTAAAACGCAATAACTTCACTTCCAATCGATAAAATGTCATGAAATTGGACAATCACTGGACAATCGATAAAGATAGCAGATTCTAACGCACCAGTCGACATATAGATGGCGCCACCAGGGGCTACTAGATTCAAAAAGTACTGTTTAATTTGGAACGCACCTAGTATGTTTGTATTAAATACATTTTATTTATTAATTTAATAAATTTTATAAATTTAAATTTAATTTTTTTAAATAATTTAATTTAAAATTTTTTTTTTTTAATTTTCCTTTTTTTGTGGAGAGTACAGGCTATTTTACTGTCGGGCATGCTCGACTGTAGTGTTCTCTCATGTTTTCAACTGTCACCTACGTCCTACTACCGGAGGCATGTGGGAGCGCCTCATTCGAATCATTAAAAGCTTACTTGGCAAAACACTATGCAATGTTGCGCCGCGTGTATAAAGACTTCCTTCCGCACTCATCGAAGCAGAGAATATCCTGAACTCGCGTCAGCTCGGGCTCCAACGTTTGTATGAAAATCTACAATTTTCATCCAATTAACTCCAACCTTAGTTTGTATACTCCCAAAAAGAATACAAGAAAAACTGTATACTTGGCTTTTCACCATTTTTCCTGGGGCATGAAAAAGGGGGGATTTTCCGTGGAAAAATTGAAACACAATCAACACCCCACAGCCCAAACGGTAAAAGCTAGGATGCTGCTGGGCTCAAGTATCCTATCATGGTGTAGATGCGCACTAAGAAGGGATTCTGGAAAATTCTAGCTCCAAAGGGGGGAAAAGTAGCTCCAAAGTTTGTTTGAAAAATCCGCATTTTCAACCGATCGACTTAAAAGTTTAGTTTCTAAAATCAATTAAAGAATACAAACAAAACTGCATACTTAGATTTTTGAAATTTGTGTTGGAGCTTTAATTATTGGGGTTTTAATATTTATTCACTATTTCAAATGAAAAGTTTGTGTTATAGATTTAGTCCGATCGATTTAAAATTTGGATAATGTAATCTACGTAACTAAATCTACAACTTTGCATTCAAGGATTTTCAAAATATGCATTTTACAAAAGCAGGCAGAACAAACAATACAAAATATCAAACAGTTGGGGACAACTAAGTATACATACACACACACACATACAAACAGCTGTTCGTGTAGTTGCGTGCAAACGATTGAAATAGCCAAAGCAAACTGTGAGACACTAATGTGTATGTACATATGTATCTACATATGTATGTATGTATGTACATTCGTCTTGCACTGACAGAGCAAGAAATGTTAATTAATTGAAAATTATATAACATTTTTAAAAGTAATTTTTTCTTTGTTTAGTGCATTTGGCATTAGGGTTTTTATTAATAACTTTATGCAGCAACAACAAATATCAAATAGTTGGAATAGAGAAACACACATATGTATGTATGTATGTATGCCTGTGTATGAATGTAGCATGTATTGTATTGGGCAATCGAACACAGTTGTTTGATTGTAAAAAAAATAATGCTCTAAAAACAACAACAACTGCAAGTCATTGGCTCGCTCTTCTTCTTTCGTTTTGACCATTTAATGTTAATTGCAAAGGCAAAACGCCAAAAGTTTACAGTTACCGTCGCTAGGCAACGACTGCGTAAGCGATAGTAAAGCAGAAACCGAATAACGGAGCTACGCATATTCTGCTTCGCATTACGGGCAGATGTATGTATGTACGTACATATATGATTTGTTCTTATTGATCTCAATAAATAATTAGATTTTATTATTTAAATATTCTGCTTATTGCATTCAAACTTCGATATTTTGATGGTATGGGTGGCTTCAACTATCGAAAGTTTTACTCTAGCAAATTGAGATGAGAATTGTCAGTGCTTTTTGATCGTGGCTCATCGCTGCACGGCATTGACACGAGTGCCGTGTTTCATATTCCGAGTTTGTGCGTGACCGTATTGACTCAATATGGCACGAAAAGACTCAAATGTGAATTTAAAACAAGTAAAAAAGCTGAAGTCGGGTGTCCCGACTTTGAAATACTCTGTACATATGTTTACAATAATTATAGAAAATAAAAAAAATTAGGAAAATAAAAAAAAAAAATTTATATATTTTACCTCTTTTGGTATTCGAACTCACGTAAAGGGTGTATAATTGCACATTTACATAGCAATTGCGTATTCACACAAGGCATCTTTTACTAAAATTTGGTGTTCCTAGGTCTTATAGTCTCCGAGATATAGGCGATTATACGAATGGAAAATCGGGAAAATCCCCATAGGGGGGAAGTGGGGGGGGGGGGGAATTAAAAAAATAAAACAAACTCGTACAGCGTACACACATAAGGCATCTTGGTGCAAAATTTGGTGTCTCTAGCTCTTATAGTCTCTGAGATCTAGGTGATCATACGGACGGACGGACGGACAGACAGACAGACAGGGCTAGATCGACTCGTCTCGTCATGCTGATCAAGAATATATATACTTTGTGGGGTCTGCCACGCCTCCTTCTGCCTGTTACATTTTTCAGCTCGCGCAAACCTAATATACTCTTGTACATTTCATGTACAGAGTATAATTAGGATATACCCTTATAATTATTCCCCTTTTTTGCACATAGTCTATCTTAAAACGTTGCGTTATCTCTATATATAAAACAGTTTGTCCTGACTAATTGGTGATCAACGCACATCCCAAATGGTAAATGATGAAATTTGGACTCAAGTATCCTTTCATAGTATCCATCATAGTGTAGGAGCACACTAAGAAAGGCTTTTGGAAAATTCTAGCTCTAAAGGGGGGAAAACGAGCTTTAAAAAATACTAGTTATAGTGGTCATGTTCGTTTAACGAAAATGGCAAGAACAAAAATATAACGGACTACTGAACAATTTTTTGTCAAGAACAGAAAATGTTCATTTAAATACCTTAAATGCCTTCCTACTGGTCACTTATAAGGTGAAAACATATGGGTAGGTTATGCACACACAAAATAAATACAATTGGAAACATTATATTGAGCCGGGTTAAGACGGGCAATACCTGCTAGTTATCTATATAATTATCTACTTTTCCAAATTTCATATAAATCGGTTGGTTCTAAGAAAAGTTATTAGCGAAGCTGCAGCATCAAGTTCGCTCTTCTTCTTCCTTTTGCTTTTGCTAGAGGTGCATATACCTCAGTGCTGGAAGTTTACCTGGGTACAGGGTATTACACTGTCGGGCTTGCTCGACTGTAGCGTTCTCTCTTGTTTTATTTTAATGCGAGTCGATGAACAATATTTTAATCCAAATTCAATTCATGCTTTCAAATGACAAATTTTCGCTGTTGCTTAAGTGTTCTGAATGTGTCGGTGCCTCGTTGGCGGGCCAGTCTTTGTCTCAATGGATTAGCTCGAAGGCGTGTGTTGCGTTGCTCTTCACTTTCATTACCACGTCTGATTGCAGCCTGGTTTTTTCAATTTTCATTGTCCGTCAATTGATCTTCTGCCGATCTATTTGACCGATTGTTCTGGACTAATTGTAAATCCCGAGTCCGTCGACCAATATTTCCTCCTCGTCCACGAATACGTGGCATTGTTTTATGTACATAACTTAAACTTGAATATTGTTGTATTTTGTTATGTTAGCCTAGTAATAAACTAGTGGCAGAGAGTTTGTACTGTCTTTATAAAACGAAATGTAAGCGTTTATATAAAATATTTTAGTGTGCGTAGGTCTAATTATTTCTAACAAGTGATTCTTAAAATATATCATCGCGGGGGTGTTGTATGCAGCTAGCTGAGTCCGTGCGTGCATATCCAGCGTAGGTGTAGGTAGACGTGGCGGCCGGTGGTTGTTTTATGCACATGTGCAGCTGCTATTTTAACAATAGCTAAGAAAATGTGCCTCCGTTGGGTTTGTGTGCACCACTGTTGTCAGCACCTCGCCATAAAATACGGACAAAGAAACATTATAAAACGGAAAAATATGGATAGAAAAATTTACAAAGGACAGAAAAAAGGGCCAACTAGTTTTTATAGCCTGTACCCAAAGGGTGAAAGGCTATACTAGTTTTGTGCGCATGTATGTAACACACAGAAGGAGGCGTGGCAGACCCCACAAAGTATATATATTCTTGATCAGGATGAGAAGCCGAGTGCATATAGCCTTGTCCGTCCGTCCGTCTGTCCGTATGAACGCAAGGATCTCAGAAAGTATAGGAGCTAGAATAACCAAACTTGGTTTCCATATTCTCCTAAGACCGAGAAAGTACGAGTCTGAGTTTTTTTTCGAAGCACCCCCCACTCCCCCGCAATTTGTGTTTTTTCTTATAACTTCCGTAATTCTCGGAATCAATTTGGGTAGGTACATCCAGTTAGTACTAATGTGTCCGTGTGCCAAATTTCATCATGATAGGTCAATTCTGAAGAAAGTTATAGCCATAAGTAAAATCGCTGCTCATGCGCTGCCTGCAGCTCTGTCGGCAGCGCTGCCCGCAGCTGTTGTTGTTGTTGCTGCTTTGGTTCAACTATGTGCTGCATACATACACGCATATAAACACGCATAGGTACGTGATGTAAATGTATGCTGTTAAAGCTGACCATAAACATGTATTCTAATTTAATTTAATGAATTAGTTAATTCATTCATTTTTTTTAATAATTTAATTTTTTTTTAAATTTATTTTTTTTTAATTTTTCTTTTTTTAATTTTTCTTTTTTTAATTTTTCTTTTTTGTGGAGAGTACAGGCTATTTTACTGTCGGGCTTGCTCGACTGTAGCGTTCTATCTTGTTTCATATAAATGTTGACTTTTATGCTTTGGGATGTTTCGCTGCTCTGGCCCTGGTTTGCAAATTTGATTTCAATATGTATAAAAGTGATTAAATAATATTTACACAAATTCAAGTAAAACAAGGCAGAACGCTACAGTTGAATCAAGCCCCGCAGTGAAGACCCTGTACCCAAACGAATATCTAGCGGTGAATTATAGTAGAGGAAAGAAGAATAAGAGCGAACCCTCTCCTGCAGTTTATGGAATTGGAATTGTTTCTTAGAATGGACCATTCATGATGAAATTTGAAACAAAAGTAGATAATTCTATATACATTACGTGTACAAAGTTTGGTTTATCTAAGGTGTGAAAAAAAGGATAGATTTCAGGATAGGGGATGTTTGACATTTTTGCAGGCTGAAATAATTCTTAAAAGGACAGATCTATCCGGAATAAGGATGAAATGGCAACACTGGTGTGCACATGGGTGGCCCATGCCCAGCTCATGATACGTACAATGATACAGTACATTGAACTTTCTTAGTACCGGACATAGATAAGCACCAACAAATTTAATACACGAGTCGATCTATCCCTGTCTGTCTGTCTGTCTGGGTGAACGCAAAGATCTCATAAGCTATAAAAGCTGGAATAACCAAAGTTGCTATTCAGATTCTCCTAGGTCCGAGAAAGGACGAATTTATTTTAGTTTTTTGAATTTTCCCCCATTCCCCGCTACAGAATTTCGTCAATAGCGTCTACATTTCAAAAGCTACCTTAACCAAACTTTATACACATAATTTATACATAATAATCTACTGTTTCATCTAAATCGGTTAATTCTAAGAAAAGTTATTAGCGAAACAATTTCACTTCGGTACTACGCCCACAAGCTGCAGCATCAAGTTCGCTCTTTTTCTTCCTTTTGCTTCTGCTAGTGGCGCATATACCTCAGTGCCGGAAGTTTACCTGGGTACAGGGTATTTCACTGTCTGGCTTGCTCGACTGTAGCGTTCTCTCTTGTTTTTTCTTATTAATCTAAACATATGTTCAGAGTATTAACTTATCTACTTGTTATACTCTGTACATGAAATGTACAAGAGTATATTAGGTTTGCGCGAGCTGAAAAATGTAACAGGCTGAAGGAGGCGTGACAGACCCCACAAAGTATATATATTCTTGATCAGCATGACGAG
Organism: Scaptodrosophila lebanonensis; assembly: GCF_003285725.1. Lineage (NCBI taxonomy): Eukaryota > Metazoa > Arthropoda > Insecta > Diptera > Drosophilidae > Scaptodrosophila > Scaptodrosophila lebanonensis. Next base: position 1,488,571 of record NW_022060580.1, on the reverse strand, counting down.
ACGAGTCGATCTAGTCCTGTCTGTCTGTATGTCCGTCCGTCCGTCCGTATGAACACCTTGTGTCAGAGACTATAAGAGATAGAGACACCAAATTTTACATAAAGATGCCTTATGTGTGTACGCTATACGAGTTTGTTTTATTTTTTTTGATTTCCCCCCCACTTCTACCCTATGGGGGTTTTCCCGTATTTCTATTCGCCTATATCTCGGAGACTATATGACCTAGGAAAACCAAATTTTAATCCAAGGTGCCTTATGTGAATATTTATTTATTTAACTCCCTCCCCCGTCTCCCCCGCAAATCGTAAGTCCCGTAATTCTTGGAATTTCGAACTAAAATTATCAAATATCCCCAGTTAGTTGTTATGTGTCCGTATGCCAAGTTTCACTATGATAGACCGATTTAACAAGAAGTTATAGTCATAAATATATTTGCTGCTGCAGCTGTGCTCCGGCGCTGCCCAAGCGCTGCCCGCGGCTGTTGTTGATGTTGCTGTTTGGTTGACTTCTAACATGTTTACAAAGATACGAATAGATGCCCATAGGCATACATATACTCACACAGACGCAATTGCTATATAAATGTGCAATTATACACCCTTTACCTGAGTTCGAATACCGAGAGAGGTAAAATCGATCTTTTGTTTTTTTTAATTTTCTTAATTTTTTATATTTTCTATTATTATTGTAAACATATGTACAGAGTATTTCAAAGTTGGGACACCCGACTTTAGTTTTTTTATTTGTTTTTAATTAAATTTTTATTAGTGATTTTCCATAACTCCCGTTATGGCATTTTCTTCCCTCGCTCCTCTCCAGTAATCACTGATTTTTCTTAACTCCGGTTTTTTTTTTTTTTTTTGAATTTATCATTGATTCGGAAAATACCTCCAGTTAGTGATTATGAGTCCGTGTGCCAAGTTTCATAATGATAAGCCAATTTATCAAGAAGTTCTATCCATTAATGTATATATGACCAAACATTGCACGCAGCTGTGGTTGTTGTTACTGCTTTGCGCAGGCACCCTAGACATACACAGCGACACACAAGCACACACATACACGTATAATTATTTTCCACATACAGTTGTGTTTAATGAAATAGTAGTGCCGCACCTCATCACTTTGAAAACTCTTTTAGAGACTTTTACAGTCTTCTAAAATTAACACTTGATCTTTTCTTGGTAAGCCTGCAATGCAAACTGCAGATGTCCAAAAAAATTTGGATAGATTCGCACTTCCGTTTTTATACCCTGTACCCGTAGGGTAAGAAGGGTATATTAGGTTTGTGCAAAGTATGTAACATGCAGAAGGAAGCATCTCCGACCCCATAAAGTATATATATTCTGAATCAGCATGACGAGAGAAATCGATCTAGACATGTCCGTCCGTCCGTCCGTCTGTCCGTCCATCTGGATGAACGCAAGGATCTCAGAAACTTTAAAAGCTAGAATAACCAAAGTTGGCATCCGGATTCTCCTAGGTCCGAGAAAGGACGAGATTATTTTATTTTTTTTAATTTCCCCCCCTTCCCCCGCTACAGAATTTCGTCAATAGCGTCCAAATTTCAAATGCTACCTAAACCAAACTTTGCACACATAATTTATATGTAATTGTCTACTGTTTATTCAATTCGGTCAATTCTAAGAAAAGTTATTAGCAAAACCAATTCTCGCCAGTACAACCTCCCCAAACTGCAGCAACAAGTTCGCTCTTCTTCTTCCTCTTTTTGCTGCTGCTATGGGCGCATATAACTCAGTGACGGAAGTTTACCTGGGTACAGGGTATTACACTGTCGGGCTTGCTCGACTGTAGCGTTATTTCTTGTTTGTTTTCGATGGCTTTCCGCTTATACACACAAAATATGCTGTTCATTGAAATAGTAGTGCTGGGAGTAAGTACATCAAAAAGATGGAAAAGCAAATTAAATGTATAAAGTAAAGACGCAAGAATACACTGTTACCATATGCCGGTTGGAAAATAACCAAAGAGGACATATCAACAGGATAATAATCCAAAACCACTAGTTAACTCGCCAAATCCTGGTTTGTGTCTGAGAAGATCAACGTAATGACATGGCCAGAGCATTCTTCAGATCTAAATCAAATCGAAAATTTGTGGGGAGATGTTAAATAAATGGTAAAAATAGCAAATCCTTCAAGTAAAGCTCATCTTTAGCATGTGGTTCATGTGGCATGGGTCCAAATCGCTATGAAACGTTGCCAGGACCTCATTATTTCCATGCTTCGTCGCAACGGTGGGAGACTGTATTGAATAACAAAGGATTCACAACTCAATGTTAAGCCCAGATAAACATTAAGAACATGTACGAGGCTTGACTACTATTAAATCATACGGCATGCTTTTTTACCCAATATGTAATGTTTAACAGATGATACTTTCAATAATAATGTAGATAACACATGCAATTGTAATTTTTTCTGAAAGACAATTTTATTCTCTTAAATTAAAAAAAAAATGTTGTTGTACTTACAACAATAACATTAATTTAGTTAAATGCTTTGTGTAACTGATGAAAAAAGTGTGACCACTATTAATTCGTACGCTACGTAACATATTTATTATTTAATTAAAAATACAAATAATTTTGAATATTAATATTGGGTAACATGGTCTTTGGCCTCTGCAACACAGCCCCGTCCGTCTTTCCGTCTGTATGAGCGCAAGGATCTCAGAAGGTACAAGAGCTAGAATTACCAAACTTGGTATCCAGGTTCCCCCAAGACCTAGGCAGGTCAAGTTTGTTTTTTTATTCCGATATACCCCCCCACTCCCCCGCTATTAGTGATTTACGTAACTCCCGTAGTTCTTGGAATTTCGAATTTGGTAATTACATCCAGCTAGGGATTATGTGTCCGTATGCCAAGTTTCATCATGATAGCTCAATGTTGAAGGAAGTTATAGCCATAAATAACATCGCTGCCCACGCTCTGCTTGTAGCGCTGCCGGCAGCGCTGCCCGCAGCTGTTGTTGTTGCTGATTGGGTTCAACTTTGTGCTGCATACATACACGCATATAAACAAGCAGAGATGTCTGCGTGTAGATCTCTGATGTAAATGTATGCTGTTGAAACTGTACATGAACACGTCTTTAATTTAATAAAATAATTAAATTAATATTATTTTTTTTTAATTATTAAAAAATTTTTTTTTAATTTTTCCTTTTTGGTGGGAGGTACAGGGTATTTAAGAGTTGAGCTTGCTCGACTATAGCATTCTTTTCTTGTTTACATTCTGCATTGTATTACTATTTCTAGATTATGACTAGATAGTGATTAGCTTGCACTCTTTGCTTTTGTTTTGATGTTCTTTCAATTCTAATCTAAGCATACGCAGCGTACGAATTAATAGTAGTTTTTCGTATCAGTTAAGCAAGGCATTCAAATAAATTAATGTTTCTGTTGTTGTTGTTGGAAGTACAACAAAGTTTTTTTTTAAGTTAACAGAATCTTTCTAAAAAAAATATAATTGCATATTTTATCTACATTAGTATTGAAAATATCGTCTGTTATATGGGTTGGGCATCCCAAAGAAAAGAGCCGCCAGATTGTTCCAACGAGCGGTTGTGTTTTCAGTTCTTTATTAAATTCTAGCCTGCATGGGCAACAGGCAGCCTTCCTCTTTGCCGCTCAAAACTTAACTAAAACTCAATCTTTAATATTAACTTTAATATCCTTACAAATACTCCAACATCAAAAACTTAAACTATTGCCGTCCTGCTCCTTTGTGCCGACACCCTGTGACGTACACCAGGGCGTCGATACACTCCCCCCTTCCTCCTCCGGGGGGGCAAGATGCGGCTGCAGGAGCCGCTGGTAGTGCGTTTCGGAGTTGCTAGTACCAATGCTGTTCTGCTAGTGCCGCTTGTATTCTGCCTCTACTGGTGCGCTGCTGGTACCATTGGTTTTGGTGCCGCTGCCGAATTGTGGCTGCCGCGCCGCCTCGCTGTGGGCATGCGTGCTGCACAACGTACCGGCGAGACCGACGAGGCTGTCCGCAGCCTTCTCAGTTCCCTTGGCGTGGATCTCCAGGATTTTGCAGCCTCTGCCAATGCACTATGGTCTCAAATGCACATTTTTTGGCATAAATTCGAAATATTAAGATATTTACCACGAATTTATTTTGTACGCATATTTTGGCCCTCTAAGACGACATACCAAGTTTGGTTCAGTTTGGGCCACTAATTCATATAGCTGCCATATAACCGATATGGCGGACTTTTACTAACTTTGGTATTTTTTGCCGTATCAAAACAGGATATATATATATATTTCAGTTTACAAAATAGTTTATTTTATTTTTTTAATATTCTTCCCTCCCCTCTCTCTCCTATACAGAATATTGTCAATACTGTCCACATTTCGAAAGCTACAGAAACAAAACTTTTCACGCAGTTTCTATTTACAACTATCTAGCTTTGTTTTAAATTTCAAACCGATCAGCTAAGTTCATGAGCGTGCCAAATTAACAGGGTTGCAACAAAGCTCAAAAAAAAAAGTTTTGTTCTTATTGGGGTGTTTTTTTATTAAAATTGTATTTATAACCCAAAAATAATTTCAGAAATTTTTGGATTTTATGCCGCTGTGGTATCCTCCCGCACCGTCGGTATTAGTGTGTTTGTCTTGGTTGATGTACTTTAGCGCTTTGCGGGTTTGTGTAGCTTCCAGCTTTTTGGCAACCAGTCGTCAGCAGGTGTTACACCACGCGGCTTAATTTTTGCATTTAATGTATTATCCTGCAATTGTTGGTGCGGTTGCTGCGATTTTCACCTCGACGGCGTTTTTAGCGCGACAAATTGCAGAGGTGCTGTGCGCTCCTCTACGCCAGAAGTTACCACTTCTGACGCGTTAGGGTCCTTGTAGCTTTTCGTACGCGGTATTGATGGCCAGTTTCAGGTGGCAGTTCATCCTGCGCCTCACAGTGAATTCCCTGGCGTCCACGTCGGCGTCTGAATCGCCGTCGCCCCTTCGACCCTCGCAGTTGCAGCGTCTGACAGCCCACGATCATCGTTGCCTTGGCCATGTGGATGGAATCCAGCCATCGTTGCACCAGCGTACCCTGTCGCTTAGGATCTGCTGCTGGCATCTGTATTTGCATCGTCTGCGATTATGTGGCCTGTGTTTGTGAGGTTTGTGCTCGCGATGCCTCTGTTTGCGTCGCCTGTGTCGTTATCCATTGTACTGCCGTAGAAATGCACTGTTTGCTAATAGAGGAGGAACCGCGCAGTGATCTCGAAAAGCTATTTTAAGCACACTTCATTTGCCCCATTCTGGCATTGTGAAAATGAATGCATTGCACAGTGGTTTATTCCATAGGCAAAACATAAAACAAGATAGAACGCTACAGTCGAGCAAGCCCGACAGTAAAATACCTTGTAATCTCCACAAAAAAGGAAAATTTAAGAAAAAAATTTAATTAATTGAATTATTTAAATAAATTAAATGTAAAATACTCAACACATGCATACATACTTAAGTATTTATGTACAATTTCAATAGAATAAATTTACATCATCGTGTCTCTGTGTGTTTATATGCGTGTATTTATGCAGCAGTTGAACCAAAGCAGCAAAAACAACAGCGCTGCGGACAGAGCTGCAATCAGAGCTTGGGCAGCGATTTTATTTATGGCTATAACTTTTTTCAGAATTGATCAATCATGATGACACATAATCACTAACTGAATGGAATAACCAAATGTGAGTTCAAAATTCCAAGAGTTACCGATTATGGAATAAACACGATTTGCGGTGGAGTGGGGGGGTGCATCGAAAAAAAAACGCAAACTCGGACTTTCTCGGACTTAGGAGAATCTGGGTACAAAGTTTGGTAATTCTAGCATTTATACTTTCTGAAATCCTTGCGTTCATGCAGGCGGACATGGCTATATCGACTCGACTTGTCATCCTGATCAAGAATATATATACTTTGTGGGCTCTGCCACGTCTCCTTATCCTTGTTACATACATTCGCACAAAACTAGTATACCCTTTAACCCTTTGGGTACAGGGTGTAAAAATCAAAGTCTTAATTTTGTCCCCAAATGTATCATCACTATCTCCTTAAACAACCTAAAATACAACGGTTAAGAAGTTTTCTCTTTATTCCATCTGTATTTGTTACGAATAGCTTCAAAAGAAAGAGTATTTTGACAGGTCGAGCTTGCAATGTGAGAGACTACAAAGTGAAATCGTGTTTGGAAACACTGAATTATTAAATCAATAGCTACCGACAAGAGTGTTATTAACCACATATCTTATCAATTTTAATGATATAAGTTGTTGTGGTTTTGTTATAAATTTAATTATTTTATTTTTTTATTAGTTAATATTTCTAGATTCTATAGTGTCAGTTTCAGCTGCAAGGTTTCGTGCGAGCATATTTGACAGTGTTGCCAGAGCATCATTTGAAAAAATATTTATGAAGCATAGAGGTTTGAAAATGAACAAGCAATTATTGCTCGATTTTATAGAATGCTTCCTCAATCTGCCGTCTTTGTGGATAAATAACAAGAGAGAACGCTACAGTCGAGCAAGCCCGACAGTGTAATACCCTGTACCCAGGTAAACTTCCGTCACTGAGCTATATGCGCCCATAGCAGCAGCAAAAAGAGGATGAACAAGTAAAAAAGCTAAAGTCGGGTGTCCCGACTTTGAAATACTCTGTACTTATGTTTACAATAATTAAGAAAATTTAAAAAAATTGGATCGATTTTACCTTTCTCCGTATTCGAACTCAAGTAAAGGGTATATAATTGCACATATACAAAGCAATTGCGTCTATGTGAGTGTATGTATGTTTATGCGCGTCTATTTGTGTCTGTGTAAGCATTTTCGCAGTCAACTAAACAGCAACATCAACAACAGCCGCGGGCAGCGCTTGGGCAGCGCTTGAGCAGCGCTGCAGCAGCAAATATATTTATGGCTATAACTTCTTGTTAAATCGGTCTATCATAGTGAAACTTGGCATACAGACACATAATAACTAACTGGGAGTATTTACTAAATTTTAGTTCGCATTTGCGGGGGAGAGGGGGAATGGAGGGAAATTCCAAAATATACATTTTCTGCGTATTCACACAAGGCGTCTTGGACTAAAATTTGGTGTTCCTAGGTCTTATAGTCTCCGAGATATAGGCGATTATACGAATGGAAAATCGGGAAAACCCCCATAGGGGGGAAGTGGGGGGAAATCAAAAAAATAAATAAAACAAACTCGTATAGCGTACACACATAAGGCATCTTTGTGCAAAATTTGGTGTCTCAGTCTCTTATAGTCTCTGAGATCTAGGTGATCATACGGACGGACGGACGGACGGACAGACGGACAGTCGGACAGACAGACAGACAGGGCTAAATCGACTCGTCTTGTCATGCTGATCAAGAATATATATACTTTGTGGGGTCTGCCACGCCTCCTTCTGCCTGTTACATTTTTCAGCTCGCGCAAACCTAATATACTCTTGTACATTTCATGTACAGAGTATAAAAAGAGCGAACTGCTGCAGTTTGGTGGGTTGTACTGGCGAGAATTTGTTTTGCTAATAACTTTTACCCGTAGGGTAAAAAGGGTATATTAGGTTTGTGCAAAGTATGTAACATGCAGAAGGAAGCATCTCCGACCCCATAAAGTATATATATTCTGAATCAGCATGACGAGAGAAATCGATCTAGACATGTCCGTCCGTCTGTCCGTCCGTCTGGATGAACGCGAGGATCTCAGAAACTATAAAAGCTAGAATAACCAAAGTTGGCATCCAGATTCTCCTAGGTCCGAGAAAGGACGAGTTTATTTTATTTTTTGGAATTTTCCCCCCCTTCCCCCGCTACAGAATTTCGTCAATAGCGTCCACATTTCAAATGCTACCTAAACCAAACTTTGCACACATAATTTATATAATTTATATATAATATTTATGCATTCATCAAGTTTGTTATAAAAGGTGGGTATGGACTCTTATTCAAAGTGGCTAGAGCTCCATCATCAAAGGTCCGCCATTAAATTTCTCCGTCAGCTATTTGCCACCCACGGACTTCCTGACGAATTAGTATCAGATAAGGGAGGAATTCAAAATGTTCGTGGAGGTCAATGTCATAAGGCAAATACACTCAGCTCCATTTTGTACCAATGGAAGCTTGCAAGAGAGCCAAGACCGAAAAATTAGATCATCGCCGAACACACCAACATACCTCAACCCTTTTTATCTGTCAAAAACAAACTAAGTATGCTATGTACTTGAAATTTTGAACTTATGTTTGGGACATGTGTACCAACACAACAACAACAATAAACAACAAATATACTTTTCCCACGAACATTGAAAAGTACTTTTTAAACACACCACGTATATGAAGACGCAAAACATTTTCCTCCTTCCCCCGCTGCTGTGGATTTTCTATTACTGCCCTAATTCTTGGAATTTTTCATTCAAAATTAGCAAATACTTTCAATTAGTTATAACGCAGAGTCATAGGAACAGAGTATTAGTTTCTGGCTTGCGTTGCTGCGCCACTGAATTGCTTTTTACGATTTCTGACGTCACATCTCTCCCAATGCGTTCTTTTTATGGCTTCGATTAGGTCCTTGAGTATAGTTGAGTACCCACTCTCGTCCACCTTTCTTCGTCTGTACAAAGGATGTCCATCACCTTCTGTTTGTGTTTCTTGGGCCAGATGTGGATATCTTTTCTTATTTTAATGATTAGTTGTTCGTTTTTAGATTTTTTTGTTATTCTTTATTAGGTCAGTGCTTCTCTGTAAAAGATATTTGATGTTTTATTTTGTGGTAGCAACATAAATTGATTTTCAGGAGCTACGACCCGTGATAGGTCAACATACCGTAAAACATTGCTTTCGTATGTCGATCCCTACTAATTCGAAGGCTTAGCCTTGGGACTACCGGATATTTAAGCCATATAAATGATCAAATGGGATCATCGGTATCCTCGTTATATGCGCTAGTTGATCAGTTGCTGGGCAGTTGATAAGAGTTGCTACGCTTAAATTGTCCTGCAATTCCCATTGCACATACTTGTAAGGCTTTAATTTCTCAAAACCATGATTGCAATTCCGAATTTTACCGTCAATTTATGTGGTGGCAGTCCCGAAGGGTTTACTGAATTTAAATGTCTTCAATATTAATCACGATGTCGATCGATTTGTAATATTTTATTTGGCTGGGGGCTTTTGAATAATATTGCCTTAATATTTAAAGTGACAATATTTGGAGGATGATTATGAACTGACAGTATGCTACTCTGGAGTTTTTTAAGGTAATTTTTTTACATCTTTGGTTACATTATTGGCGTTTCAGTAAGGATTCCATTCTTTTTTGCAAATAGTGTACCTTCCCAATAGTGAAAGAATCCATTAAATCGGTCCACTATACAAGTATTCGGAGCCTTTTCAATTCAAACAAACAAACAAACAATCAAATCTTTTCTCTTTATATTATAAGTATACATATAGATTTGTGCCTGGTGAAAAATGTAACACAGAAGGAGACGTGGCAGCCCAAAATTTATAAATATTTTTATTTATTTATTAATGAGGAGAAGGTTAACAATTAATTCTTAGCCTAATTCAATTTTGGAGCACTAGCTGCTAGGGCTTTCAGCTTGCTTGTGTATTATTTTGATCATATTTCAGAATAAGTCACAATATTTGTGAGGAATTCTTTTATTGAATATATATTGTCTATTGTTGGCGATTTTAAAGCAATGATGGTGTAGGTGTTGCAAGTGACCTTGAGTGAAAACAGTGTGTCCGAAACGAAGTCGGGTAAAAACACGCTATGGCGTTGTTTTGGCTTCAGGTGGGTATGCGGTATATAATCCCGTTGGATTGTATTTTTTAAAGGGGTGAGTGACATTTTCCCAGTTGGTCAAGAGTTTTGAATTTATGTGGTTGGAGATGAGACAGAACCCGTCGTCTTTTTCTGCTATATTTATCGGTGTTGATGTATCCAAAGTAGCGGGTTTTGCAATTTTTTCAGCAGATTCGTTTCCCGGAATTCCCACATGAATTGGGATCCACATCAGATTATTTTTTTCTGTTTGAGCCGGAGTATCTCGGATTTGGATTATAATTATTTGTGCATTATTGGAATTTTATTACAGATATTGCGGATTTGCTATCAGTACATATTACATGTGGACGTTTATAGATAGATGCGTATTGTACACCAAGGAGTATTGCGTTGGCCTCAGCTATGTATTTGTTGCTTACCACAGTATAAGCCATACTGGTATATGTCTTTGAGCCGTCTGTATACAGGAATTTTGCATTTTTATATTTCTCGCCTCTAATGTCTAGGAATGGTGTTATTTTTTGTGTATATTTCTAAGTCCGAAATAAATGCCTTTGTATTTATGTACCAGGGAGGGGTTTTACATACATTTTGTTGATGTGTCAGCGCTGTGCTAGCAACATCTGCTTTCAGAGCGCCGCTCTCTGTTTCTCTCCCCCACACTAGTTAAGCGCGTACTGCTTTAATTAGTTAATATTAGTCTACGATTGTATAGCAAGCTACACGAACGAAGTGAAAAATCAATTGGTAATTTGGATATCGTTCCCCAACACCCCCCTTCACATTTGAATATCGAGGGGAGTTTTTAGGCTATCTTTTTCTCTCAGGTACTTGATGATGTGAATGAGATGCATTATGAGCATTTAGAGTTAATCTTGGAATAAGTCTAAGGGTTGTTACAGAAACTCTTTCCAGAAATAGGTTTTGCAACTGCGCCCGTAGATGTATAGCCCATAGTCGAGTGCGAGATCTTTCAGTGGTTAGATATTTAATGAGGTTCAATCAGCTAGGCTGTTCCTAATAAAGTTATAATGTTCCTTAAAATTAAATTTATTGTCAAACCTAGTAGCAGACCTAGTATTCTTAGATAATTAACATAATGAACAGACGTATAATTTAAACGAACTTCTAGGGGTTGACAGTCGCGTTTTTTGCAGATTGAAGGGAGAGGCAGGCCCCGAGGTTAGAGACCAAGTATTGATTACTTATCGAATGTGCTTAAGCATAGTTTTTATAGACTTATTTTCTTAAGCTTGGTCAAAATCAGAACATTGTCTGCAAATATGCGTTCTATGTGATAGAAGCGATTAAGGATTCTAGAGATCTTTTTAAAAGCTAATATTAATAGCGATACTGACATTGGGGAAACCTGGGGGATACCGTTGTGTAAGGGGAATATATTTGAGTAAGAGTTGTAAATGCGAACAGACAATTTGTGATTTCTTAAAACGACTTCAGGATGTTGAACATTTTGGTTCCAATTTTCATTTTTATAGCCTGTACCCAAAGGGTAAAAGGCTTTACTAGTTTTGTGCGCATGTGTGTAACACACAGAAGGAGGCGGGGCAGACCTCACAAAGTATATATATTCTTGATCAGGATTACAAGCCGACTCGATATAGCCATGTCCGTCTGTCCGTCTGTCCGTCCGTCTGTATGAGCGCAAGGATCTCAGAAGGTACAAGAGCTAGAATTCCCCTAAGTCCTAGGCAGGTCAAGTTTGTTTTTTTATTTGGATACACCCCCCCCCCCCCCCCACTCCCCCGCAATTCGTGTTTTTATACTCTGTACATGAAATGTACAGAAGTATATTAGGTTTGCGGGAGCTGAAAAATGTAACAGGCAGAAGGAGGCGTGGCAGACCCCACAAAGTATATATATTCTTGATCAGCATGACGAGACGAGTCGATCTAGCCCTGTCTGTCTGTATGTCCGTCTGTCCGTCCGTATGAACACCTGGATCTCAGAGACTATAAGAGATAGAGACACCAAAGATGCCTTATGTGTGTATTCTATACGAGTTTGTTTTATTTTTTTAATTTTCCCCCCACTTCCCCCCTATGGGGGTTTTCCCGATTTTCCATTCGTATAATCGCCTATATCTCGGAGACTATAAAACCTAGGAACACCAAATTTTAGTCCAAGATGCCTTGTGTGAATACGCAGAAAATGTATATTTTGGAATTTCCTTTCCTCCCCCCTCTCCCATGCAAATGCGATTTTCTCTAACTCCCGTAATTCTTGGAATTTCGAACTAAAATTTTGCAAATACCCCCAGTTAGTAATTATGTGTCAGTATGCCAAGTTTCATTATGATAGACCGATTTAACAAGAAGTTATAGCCATAAATATATTTGCTGCTGCAGCGCTGCCCGCGGCTGTTGATGCTGGTGCTTTGGTTGACTGCACACATGTTTACACAGACACGAATAGATGCGCATAGGCATACATACACTCACACAACCGCAATTGCTATGTAAATGTGCAATTATACACCCTTTATGTGAGTTCGAATACCGAGAGAGGTAAAATCGATCCAATTTTTTTTTTTCTTAATTTTTTTTATTTTCTATAATTATTGTAAACATATGTACAGAGTATTTCAAAGTCGGGACACCCGACTTTAGCTTTTTTACTTGTTTCTTATAACTTCCGTAATTCTTAGAATTTTGAAATCATTTTGAAATTTTGGTAGTTACATCCAGTTAGTGCTTATGTGTCCGTGTGACAAGTTTCATCATGATAGGTCAATTCTGAAGAAAGTTATAGCCATAAGTAAAATCGCTGCAGCGCCCAGCTGTTGTTGATGTTGCTGCTTTGGTTCAACTTTGTGCTGCATACATACACGCATATAAACACGCATAGGTACGTGATGTAAATGTATGCTGTTAAAACTGAACATAAACATGTATTCTAATTTAATTAAATTAATTAATTAATTAATTCATTTTTTTTAATAATTTAATTTTTTTTTAATTTTTTTTTTTTTTTTGTGGAGAGTACAGGCTATTTTACTATCGGGCTTGCTCGACTGTAGCGTTCTGTCTTGTTGATAGTTGATTTAAGACCATGTGTATACATATTCTATTAAAAGCCTTCTCGAAATAAAGACTGAGGACACAAACATGTTTACGTGATGCTATTGCTGTAGTTGACAAGTGTTCGAAAATTAAGAAAGGGTACTATGGTCTTAAATCCGAACTGAAGGTCACTAATGGGTCGCTTTCTGGTAGCATACCACATTACTATATTCGTATTGATAACAGGATACAAAATTTTATCTTTACCAGAGGATTTCCTTTGACAGCCGCGATAGCGCATTCAAACTCGAGTTTCGATATATTTATCTCGATCAGTTTATTGGGCCTGCGATTGGTGTATATTAAATTGGTATATTGGTATGATTTTTGCTTACAATGAAACGGGAGTAGAATTTATTATTATGGGAGTAGTTGGACCAAAATACCGCGAACAATTTCCACTTTGTCATAAATAGGGCCCTTTAATGGTTGATGTTTGGCTTTGTAAAAGTACCGCAGATATTTTTGATGTCGGTCCATATTTGCTTAGGTGGATGACGGGTGGATGATTTCAGTTATCTTTTTAAAGCTGGCGGCTTTGCTTTTACGGCATTTATTGCGGAAAGTTGCTTGAGCCTTTTTGTAGCCAATGAGATTTTCGGGTAATTGGTGGTATTTGTAGGTTTTTTTTTTTTTTTTAATTCGTTTATTGAAAGAAAAGAAAAGGATATACAAGTAATATGATGTAGAGCAGAGGAGTAAAGAGAAGGTTGTGAAGAAGTGGTTGAGACAAGCCCGCGCCCAGGCGGTACGGCCGTGGAGCATTGCTTCGCCCGGGCGTCGACCTGACTACATCTCGCCTCGATGTCGTTCCCGCTCAAGTCTGCGCAACTCCCCCATGACTGTGGCTGCAAACTTGCAGCAGGCATTCCAGAATTGCTCGTCCGCTATCATGTTGCTGATGAAGTTCAATGGAGACACGGGTTCACCTAGCCAGTTGTTGAGGTGACTTCTTGCTCTCTCAAACCTGGGGCACACAAAAGTCACGTGGTGTGGGTCCTCTATCACCCCGCGCCTGCAGAAGGTGCATTCTTCTCCGTCGTCATGTCCGAAGCGGAACAGGTAACTACGGAAGCACCCATGGCCGCTCAAAATCTGCGTGAGGTGGAAAGTGACGAAACCGTGCTTCCGCCCGACCCAAGCCTGAATATCTGGAATCAGATGGTGCGTCCAGCGGCCCTTGGAGGAGACATTCCATCGCTCTTGCCATGCCCGTAGACTTTCCTGCCTCGCGTTAGAGCGTAAAGCCCTACGCAGTGAGGGCATCACCGTCGCGCTCATGCCATCTGCTCTCGTGCTCCGATGAAGAGTGGCGGCCTCGTTTGCCAACAGGTCTATAGGCACCATACCCGCGATTACCAGGGCTGCGTCGTCCGACACGGTCCTGAACGCGCTGCATACGCGCAAAGCGCCAAGGCGATATGTTGCTTCCAATGGCTTTATGTAACTCTTTGTTTTTGTGGCCTCAACCCAGACGGGAGATCCGTATAGCATAATTGCCCGTGTGACTCCCATTAGGAGAAGTCTGCTTCCTTGCCTGGGACCGCGAGTGTTCAGCATAATGCGCGCCAGAGATCGCGCCATCGTGGACGCTTTCTTCCCAGCATGGGCGAGGTGCTCTCGGAAGGATAACCTAGTATCTAGCATGACGCCCAAGTACATAATTGCACGCTTGGACGCCAACACCAGGTTGCCGATGGTGACGTGCGCTACCTCCACCACTTTGCGGCTGCTTATTAAAACGGCCTCCGATTTATGTGGTGCCAGTTCTAGGCCCACTGTGCTCATCCAGGCTATAATTCTTCTGATGGCTACGTTGCATTTCTCCTCGACGGCTGCCAGATCCTTTGCAACCGCTACTATCGCGACGTCGTCTGCAAATCCGACCGCTTCTGTACCTGCTGGTAGCTCTAGCCGCAGGACGCCGTCATACATTGTATTCCACAGGAGTGGCCCCAGTACAGAGCCTTGGGGCACTCCTGCAGAGACCTTATACGTCTTAGTGCCAGTCGACGTTTCACACATTAGCACCCTATTTCTAAAATAGCTGCGAATACATTGGTAGAGGTACGCGGGGATACCTCGTTCTCCAAGTGCGTTAAGTATGGATATCCAGTTGGCCGAGTTAAAAGCATTTTTTACGTCCAGCGTAACCACCAGGCAATACTTCTTAGTGCCACCCTTCCAGCGCGTCCCTGAAATAGCGTTAGCGGCTATCTCGACCACTTTTCCGATGGCATCAATCGTTGAACGCGCCTTGCGGAATCCATATTGGTTTGGGGATAGTCCGCCAGCAGTGCTTAGGGCTGCCTCCAGTCTCGTGCAGAGAAGCTTCTCTAGCACTTTCCCCGCCGTGTTCAGCAGGCAGATCGGTCTATAGGATGATGCTTCTCCAGGTGGTTTACCTGGTTTCGGGAGCAATAACAGCTTTTGGACTTTCCAGCAGTCCGGAAAAACACCTGAATTCATGCAATTTTCGAAAAGTGCTGCGAACGAGCTGGGATGCAACGCAAGTGCCAGCTTAAGTGCCCGGTTTGGGATTGCGTCGGGGCCTGGTGCCTTGTCCTTTAGAGAGCTTGCTACTGCAAGTACTTCTGATTCTGGTACCACAGTAGTCTCCTGGAATGGGCGTGGAACGCTGTCCTCCTCTTCTCCGGTCACCGGCCCAGGGGGGAATAGTACACCGACTATTTTTGCTAGTGCGTCTGGAGTTGAAGGCACATCGTATCGACCTGCGTTGATTTTTTTCACTACTGATTTGTACGCCTTTCCCCATGGATCGTGGTCTGCCGAATCGCATAGCTCCAGAAAGCAGTTCCTTTTACTACTGCGAATGGCTCGTTTCAGGGATCTTCTGCAATTCCTAAAATCTGCTAGTTGGGAAGGAAACGCCTGTGTGCCTCGCAGTCTTTGGGTGAGTCGTCTGGCGCGATTGCATGCCACTCGCAGCTGTGCAAAAAAACGGGATCATGATGACGCGGACTTGTCCTCCTCTTAAGCATGCTCCTATTGCATGCAGCCTGAAGCCTGAAGAAGGCAGCAGGGTTAAAAGTGTTAATGCGATACGCGTGATACGTGCGCGGCCCATGCCGCTGGCTACTCGTCCTTTCCCCGACTGTGTAGATGATAGCATAGTGATCACTAGCCGTATAGACGTCACTCACAGACCACGACGCAGAATTGAACAGAGAGCTGCTTGCGAAAGTGAGATCGATAATAGAGCTTGCGCCGGCTCTACTAAATGTGGGTTGGGTGCCTGTGTTTAGCAGGGAAATATCCATGTTGGCGAAGGTTTCAAGCAGTATACGGCCACGAGTGTTCGTAGAAATACTGCCCCAGTCCACTGCCCATGCGTTAAAATCGCCGGCCAAGATAACCCTACGGCGATTCGCTGCGTCGGTCACCAGCTCGTCCAAAGCTGTTGCAAATTCGTTGATTGTCAAGCTAGGTGCCAGGTAGCAGCTGTAGATCCACAGGCCGCTGACTCTTGCGCGCACAAACGTTCTGCATGCCCGTACATCATCCAGATGAATCCCGCTGGGTCCGCAGGCCCATAGCGCCGCCTTACCCGATTGGTCGATAGCCCATCTGGGGCCTTCCATTGGTCTGTAGGGCTCGCTTAGGATAGCCAAGTCGACAGAGAGCTCCTGTGTTGTTTTGAGCAGCAGATCTTGTGCCGCACTACAGTGGTTCAGATTAAGCTGGATGAACTTCCACCGGTGGCGTGGGCATAGTTTGGAGTTCCTTTCCTAAAGCATAGCAAACATTTAGGATCCTTGCTACAGGTCTTAGCAACATGGCCCTTCTCGCCGCATTTAAAGCAGTTCCCTTTTAGGTCCTCGCTGCTCGTGCATCTTCCTGCGATGTGCCCATAATCTAGGCATTTGTAGCACCGCATTGGGTCAACTAAGGTTCGCACGCGGCATATGACCCATCCAATCCGGATCTTGCCAAGTTCCAAAAGTGACGTGGCTTTGTCAGCTGGCAGTGATAGCACTGCAGTTTGCTGCCCACCACGTGCCTTGCGAATTGACTTTACTGACAAGCAGTCCAGGCTGATGTTCTCCACATTCGCTACGATCGCTGCACATATCTCCTCCTTGGTAGTGAGTTCATCTAGGTCGCGGAGTTCTACTCTAGCTTGTTCTGTCAGGGCTCTCACTTCTGCTATCCCATGTAGTGCTTTCTCCACTGCAGCGTGCAACGAACTCTCGCTATGAGCTGGGGCTCTGCTTAGCTGCAGAAGAAGGCTGCCATTCGCCGTTTTGCGGATGCCTTGGACATCATCGCGCATGCTTTGAAGGGTTGGGTCCGATTTGACCGCTTTCAGCAGGTCAGAAAATTGACATTCACCTACGCTCTTGGCAATAATGGCGTCTGGTTTACTGCGCCTCTTTTGCCCACGACCTTTCACCTTGGTCCAGGCGCTCTTCTTGGCGGTTACTGGCTCCATAATGGACTGGTTCTCTTTGCTCTGGACTAGTGGCGTCGGTGCCGTGGCGCGCTCCTGGTCACGCGTTCTCAGCTTTTTCGGTGGGGTAGTGCGCTGGTTACCTTTTGGGTCTCTGGGCCTTTTAGGGGTACTAAGTTGGGGGCGCTGCTTCATCGGTGGTGACGTTTGGGTGCACTGGTTTACCCTCTCCTTTCCTGCACACAATATTAGCGCCGCCTTTTGCAGAGACAATAGTTTAGCCAGCTCGTCTTTAACCAGCTGGTTGATATGCCTCTGGCCTCCATTTATAAGGGCCATCAGGCCTTCCACCGTTGTACCGATACCCTGTAGGGCTTCTTCGATCCTTTGTGGCTCCTTAGCCCGTGGGCTCTCGGGTGATTTGAGCATCTCCGCGGTTGGCACTGCCACCGCTTTTGGTGGAGATCGCCTCAGCACCGTGCTGCGCAAGAAGGCTTGCTTCTCCTCATCCATTTCTGCTACTGGGGCTGTTTTTTTTGTTGATGTCATTGTAGTTGGGTCCCAACTTGAGTCCGTTATTGCTGTTCGTGCGTGTAGTTACCTTAGTGATCCCGTGGGTGCCTTTCCATGAGTGAGGTCCACGCGAGGGTTGACTTTGCTCCTTATGGGCAACAAAGTTCAGAGCCAGATCGGTGCTATTCAGGAATGTGCATCTGAGCCTACACGGCCAAGTTAATGGCGACGAACAGCAAGAGTTACTCAAGGCCTGAGAGCCCACGGCTTCTAAATCACATAGTGCCCACTGGACCAGTCACCACAATCGCACCACACGTATGTACACGCACTATGCAGACCGCTATATACTCGTATTAAGGCTCTTCCGCGCCTATTTCCGTGGTAAAAAATAACATTTTGAGGAGCTAGAAAAATTTGCGTCCTCGCTCGACCGCCCAACCACGCAAGTGTGTGGTGGTATTTGTAGGTGAGCCAAGCTCTTTGTATAATAGATGTTAGGCGATATAGTTCACTGTTCTACTATGTGGAAACTTTTTTTTGGGTATAAAGGCTTGGATTGTAGGATGAAAAATTGTGATGCCGTATCGATCAACTTATGAATACGTGCTGTTTCCTTGTTTACATTTGGAGTAGGTGTGTAGTTGTCGGTTTAAGATACAATGAAAAATTGGAAACCAGACCAATGGGCTTTTTATACTCTGTACATGAAATGTTCAGGCTATAAGACCTAGGGATACCAATATATTAGTCCCAGATGCCTCTTATAAATACGCAGAAAATGTGTATTTTGGAATTTCCTTACATCCCCACAATCACCGGCAATTAACGATTTTCCGCATTTTACGTATTTCTAGGAATTTTCATTGAATTTCTAAAAATACCTCCAGTTGGTAATTTTGAGTCCGTATGCCAAGTTTCATAATGATAATGATAATACACACACGATACACAGACACACACAAACACACACATACACGCATAATTAGTTTACACATATGTACAGAGTATTTCAAAGTCGGCCCGACATTAGCTTCTCTCCTTGTTCAGTTAGGAATTTGCTCTCAAGGTATCTCTTTTGAATTTGGCAAGTGCACTATGGTCCAAATCGGCATAATCTCCAAAAAGGGAGGTATCGTCTTTTAAAAATGACCATCAATTACAACCATTATGTTAGAAGCAAACAAATTCGAGTGTTTTTTAATCTTTTTAGAGTTTTATTACAACTTGGCATGTGCTTTTAATATAATTGGTTTTATTGCAATTAACGCAATTTATTTCGAAAAGGTGCAAAATCGACTTTCCATTCGTATAATCGCCTATATCTAAGAGACTATAAGACCTACGGACACCAAATTCCCAAAGTCCCAGATGCCTTATGAGAATACGCAGAAAATGGGTATTTTGGAATTTCCCTCCCTCCCCCCTCTCCGCTGCAAATCGCGATTTTCTCTAACTCCCGTAATTCTTCGAATTTCGAACTAATTTTGTAAATACCCCCAGTTAGTAATTATGTGTCCGTACGCCAAGTTTCATCATGATAGACCGATTTAACAAGAAGTTATAGCCATAAATATATTTGCTGCTGCAGCGCTGCTCAAGCGCTGCCCGCGGCTGTTGTTGGTGTTGCTGTTTGGTTGACTGCTAACATGTTTACTCAGACACGAATATACGAGCATTTACATACATACACTCACATAGACGCAATTTCTTTGTATATGTGCAATTATACACCCTTTATGTGAGTTCGAATACCAAAAGAGGTAAAATCGATCAAATTTTTTTTTTATTTTCT
The DNA here is from genome assembly GCF_003285725.1 of Scaptodrosophila lebanonensis. NCBI lineage: Eukaryota > Metazoa > Arthropoda > Insecta > Diptera > Drosophilidae > Scaptodrosophila > Scaptodrosophila lebanonensis. The sequence goes on along the minus strand of NW_022060580.1, from coordinate 1,468,946 downwards.
ATAATTATTCTAAACATATGTACAGAGTATTTCAAAGTGGGGACACTCGAGTTTAGCTTTTTTACTTGTTTTAATTTTATTTAGTTAATATATGTTATTAATGTTAATGCCGTTAAATTTAGAGGTTTATGCCAAAAAACGGCGATTTGGACCATAGTGCAGAGGTAAATGTAGTTATTAAAGGAGTCATAGGGAGTTTAATTGTACCTCTGGGATTGACAAAGAGGACTCCATACTTTAAAATCACCCAAAAAAAACTACAGGCAGAGAAAAATAATTAAGAATGAGGTTTAGTTCATTGGGACTGAATTCTTGATGTGGCGGAATGTATATATTAACATTGCTCTTAGTTTCTTACAGGTATTTAATTTTATTCCCAGAGCAAAAATGTTGGATTCTATGCTTATAATTTTATGCGGTAGGTGTTTTTTTAATCTGTAGGGCTATGCCTTGAGGTTACTGAATTGTGCATTAAATGGGCTCCTTACAGTCTAATCTAATTAATAATTTTTATACCCTGTATCCAAAGGGTGAAAGCGTATACTAGTTTTGTGCGAATATGTAACAGACACAAGCAGGCGCGGCAGACCCTCAAAAGTATATATATCAGGATGACAAGCCGAGTTGATATAGCTATGTCCGTCTGTCTGTCCGTCCGTCTGTCCGACTGTATGAACGCAAGGATCTCAGAAAGTTGTAACGACGCCCTGGTGACCGTTATAGGGGATAGAAGGACGGCGAAGACGGCATAAGAAATAATAGTAATAAGACAGAATGTAAAATTGAGTTAAGTTTAGTCTAAGTACAGCCACGAAGACGAAAAGTCATAGTAGCGCATCGAAATTGTGTTTCATTTACCACGGGAGGCGTCGCAGGAATAAAAAGTTATGGTATATTAACACGCAACCACCCAGCGGTTTCCAAGCTTTATTTCGGAATTCGGAAAATAAAAATAACCGAGCGATTTTGGCCGGCGAGTATCACCGGGGCAGCGATGCAAGTGGCGCCCGAGCAGGGACCCCGGAATAAAGTGATGTTAAGCTCGTTCAAGACCACGCGGTAGACATGCCACTGACGCCACGTGCGACCCCCGCCACACCGGCGGTGACCCACCCGCTAATGCCACGAGCGGAGCGGAAGGCCCTGAGCACGGAGGTGGCACAATGGGGCGTGCATTTCGACGGCAGCGGGGACCCACGATCATTCTTGGGCAGGCTGGAAGAGAAAGCAGAAGTGAGCGGGGAATCAGTAGATAACTTGGTGCACTGACGCGCACGATCTCACGAGGCGAAACCCAACCCAGACGTTGGCCGACTTCTCGCGGAACTGCTGGAAGCGTACCCAGTCGTCCCCTATGTAAAGCAGTGGCGACAGTACGCTCGACGACACTTCCAAGGCGAGTCCGAGACAACTGCAGTATATGTCCAAGCGATGCTGGGGCTCATGCTCGACGCAGACATGTCTGGAGAAGAGCAGCTGAGGCTCATCTACAAAAAGTACCGGCCGGCGATAAACATCAGGATCCGCCATCAAGACGACCATACGGTAGCCTAGTTTAAACAGCAGGCGAGAGAACTGGACATAGTGCCGATCTATGCCGACGAGGCGGCGCCCACATTTGTTTCTTTACAGCCAACACAATCGACGCGGTCGCAAGTAATAGCTGCAGGTCCTGAGTTGCAGAGCCCACTGGCTCGCCAGAGACTGTCCTGCAGGCGATGCAGAATGGCGGCCATGGTTGCCACGACAACCAAGAGAGGTGGCCGGCAAGGTCTACGCCGAACCGGAGGTGCCAACGGCCGGCAAATGGATACAGCGCCTGACGACAGCGATGCTGGATCATCCCGAGAAGTACCGTAAATGCCGTAACACACAAAAGGAGGCGTGGCAGACCCCACATAGTACATATATTTTTGATCAGGATGACAAGACGAGTCGATATAGCCATATCCGTCTATCTGTCTGTCTGTCCGTCTGTATGAACACCTGGATCTCAGAGACTATAAGAGGTAGAGACACCAAACCTTGCACAAAGATGCGTTATGTGTGTACGCTGTGCAAGTTTGTTTTATTTTTTTGATTTTCCCCCCACTTCCCCCCTATGGGGGTGTTCCCGATTTTCCATTCGTATAATCGCCTATACCTCGGAGACTATAAGACCTACGGACACAAAGATTTATTCCAAGATGCCTTATGTGAATACGCGGAAAATGTGCATTTTGGAATTTCCCTACCTCCCCCTTCCCTTCCCCCTCTCCCATGAAAATCGCGATTTTCTCTAACTCCCGTAATTCTTGCAATTTCAAACTAAAATTTTTCAAATACCCCCAGTTAGTAATTATGTGTCCGTGTGTTTCATCATGATAGACCGATTTAACAAGAAGATATAGCCATAAATATATTTTCTGCTGCAGCGCTGCCCAAGCGCTGCCCGCGGCTGTTGTTGATGCTGGTGCTTTGGTTGACTGCGAACATGCTTACACAGACACGAATATACGCGCATATACATTTACTGTCGGGCTTGCTCGACTGTAGCGTTCTGTCTTGTTTTACACTCTGTACGTGAAATGTACAAGAGTATACTAGGTTTGCGCGAGCTGAAAAATGTAACAGGCAGAAGGAAGCGTGGCAGACCCCACAAAGTATATATATTCTTGATCAGCATGACGAGACAAGTCGATCTATGTCTGTCTGTCCGTCTGCCTGCCCGTATGAACAGCTGGATCTCAGACACTATTAGAGGTAGAGACACCAAACTTTGCACAAAAATGCGTTATGACTGTACGCTGTGCTAGTTTTTTTTTTATTTTATTTTATTTATTTTATTTATTTATTTGTTAACCTTATCCCAGCGTTACAAGTATCAGGTTAATTTTAAATTATTACGCTAGTCATTACAATTTTAATTATATCAATCTTATTATTAGGTTATTTTCATATTATTAATTTTAGTTTTAACATTAAACATTATTATTATTCTTTATAATTATACTAAATTATTATTATTATTATTTCCTAGTGAAACAAGAAATAAATTCTTATAAATTAATGCACTAGTCACAATTTTCATTAAACAAATTTAAGACGGTTTGATTAACCTGCTTAACCTATTTTATAAAATTGAAGTAAATTCTAATAGACTATATTATGTTGTAGATATTTTATGTTGTTAGTTACTTATTTTTAAGAACAAATTTAATTTTTCCCTAAATTGCGATGCACTACTAATTTTCTTTAAATATTGAGGTAGCTGATTGCACAGGCGAATAACATGGATAAAGAACTGCCGTTCAGAACAGCCAAGATTATATCGTATACTGTTTATATTATTGGTTCTTGAGGATGCACTAAAACGTAGTTTTTCAAATAAATAGCCCGGTTCTCTGGTATATATAATTTTATGCATCATAATTAAGTTTTTAGAATCTACCCATGTTCTAAACTTCATATGGTAAATGCTGTGTGCCAAACTGGATATGTGCTCTCCCCTCTTTACATTATAAACATATCGGGCTATATTATTATATGCTACATTTAGTTTGTGCTGAGAGACACTATCACTCCAGGACAAAGAACGGTTGAAGGTGATACCAAGATTTAGATTATGATCCACGTATTCAATTTGTGCGTTATTGAGTGATAACTTAGGCAAATTTTCCGTACTAAGTAACTTTTTATATATTATAATGCATTTCGATTTACCAGTGACAAGCCATTGCACTTAGCCCATTTACTAACATTTGACAGTTCATCATTACATAAATTCACACACTCATTTATACTACGTAACGGACAACTAACACATAACATTTGAACATCATCAGCGTACATATGAACACTGCAATTGGACAACGAGGCTGGGAGATCATTAACATATAACGAGAAGAGGAGTGGACCAAGGATTGAACCTTGGGGTACTCCACGTTTTACAAGTAGAAATGTTGATATAGCACTATCGGTTGTCACAGCTTGGCTTCGTCCATGTAAATAGAACGATATTAATTTTACAGCACTGCTTGTAAAATTAAAGAATTTGTGTAACTTGGTACATAAGATATTAAGATCTACCGTGTCAAAAGCTTTGCTAAAGTCTAGAAGCATCAAATATGTAACATTACTATCGTCAAGTTGCTCTCTAATATTTTCTGTAACGTCTAGTATGGCAATAGTACAACTTCTAAATTTGCGAAAACCAGATTGTTTATTGCACAGTAATGAATGTTGTGCTAGGTATTTATTGATTTGATTAGCCATAATATTTTCGAAAACCTTGGATGGAAATGGCAGAATGGATATTGGTCTGTATTCATCCTTACCCTTGTGAACGGGAATTACTTTGGCTAATTTCCAAGTATCGGGAAAACACGAAGTCGTAAGCGCAGTGTTACATATGTGCGTTATGTGATTAATTATTTTGGGCAGAATTAAATTAAGAAATTTTGGATGCATATTATCCATACCAATGGCGTTCGACTTAATTCTAAGAACAGAGCTCAGGACATCACAGGGAGTTACACACATAAAACTAAAGCTATTAGTACAGACAGTATTTACTATGGTGTCAATGTAAGGGTTAATCAAGATATCTGGTACAGTCGATTGCAGAAATTTTCTGTTCAGGTCATTGACATCAGCTGTAATTTTTGGGGAAACTTTTCGTTTTCATATACCAAACTTTTAGAGCTCACCCCATCTCTGCTTAGCTGATATTGCATTTTTGAATTTGACAGAGTAATCGTGACATTTTTCCCTAGAAATCATTTTATTTACTGACCGTCTTAAAATCTTAAATTGCTGGTAAAGTTCTGGAGTTTTGTATCGCTTCCACCTAGCTTTAAAAATTTTCTTTTTTAAGGGTACATGCCTATCAGATAATGCGTCAATGTATATGGACAGTTGTCTTAATTGAGAGTTTAAGATTAATGCTCCTTAAGTCCCTTAAGTATACGATTTGGTCAGTCAGATGTGAGTTAAATTCATACGTCAAGTAAATTAAATCATGCTTAGAAAATGCTTGTACGTCAATTTGGTCATATAGGAGAATCCTATTAGTATCACTAACAAAAAAAACGTCAAGTAACGTATTAATCGTGTGGAGAAATGGGTTGGCATAGACGAATTGACAAGATTTAAGCCCAGTGAAGACATTTCATAGGCGAGGTGCGGCTCAGTTAGCATATTGCTATTAAGGTCTCCAGTTATGACTATGTCTTCATATCTTAACGACAATGTCGTAATCGTATCAATGGCTTCTGAGTAATCTATGGAACGATTAGGTCTATAAAGACAGCCAATTAGCATACCTGTTGAGCTTCCATTACCACAGACTTCGAGGAACAGGTACTCAATCGTACTCCCAATGGGTTGTTTGCTTATTACTTTTGATTTTAGTTTTTTGGCAATATATATAGCAACCCCTCCTGCATGGCCTTCTCGATCGGATCGATAAAGATCATAGCCATCACATGCAACTAAGACATCACTCAGTTGAGAGACAAACCACGTTTCCGACACACATATAACATCAACATTGGACTTTACAAACAAATACCTAAACTCTTCAATTTTGTTGCAAAGACTTTGTGCATTTATATGGCATATTTGTAAACCGTTTTTTTGCTTTGCAAGAACCTTGATAAGAGTTTTACTATTCGCTGTGGATCTGCTTATATTAGTGTGCATAGTAAGAATCTTTTACCTATTAATAGCACACGCAATTTACAAATTGTAAATAAATTTAGTAACCTAACATTAATTTCACGACATGTATTTCTAACAGAACTAACAAATAAGATCGTATATGAAAGAGCAGATGAGAGCATAAATCTAACGAAAGCTATCAATACAAATATTATTCCTAATCTCTTCACTGTGCTCACTATTAGATGTAGTTAAGGGAGGAAGTACATTAAATGAGTGTAAATCTTGTTTATCGTAAATTACAAGTGCCTCCGCTCCTGCAGTTTGAGTCACATGCACAACACCACGTCGTGTGAAAACAGAAAAGAGGCACTTGCGTTTTATATATTAGGATTTTTTAATTAGTTTTATACTTAATCTATTTTGCCTACTCAACCAAGTGTGTATTTAATATAATAATTTTTAGTAACGTTAATTTAGTTAATGTTTTGCAAGTGTGCTTGAATCTTAACTCTAAAGTGCGTTTCGCTGCTGATTGTTTTCAGATTATGCGGTAACTCATTCCACAGACGAACAGCGGAAATAAAGAAATGTTTTTCCGAACTTGCTAATTTAAATCTCGTGCAAAATATGTTATTCGTTCTTCTTGATGTGGTGAAAGCAATTTTGTCGTGTAAATAGTTCGGTTCCTTACGTGTGATAGCTTTATGCAAGAAGATTAGGGTTCTAAGTTTAATCCATGAGTCAAGGGTCATCTCTATATATATATAAAACAGTTCGTTCTGACTGACTGACTGACTGACTGATTGGCAAACAACGCACAGCCCAAACGGTAAAAGCTAGGAAGCTGAAATTTGGACACAAGATCCCTCTTATAGTGAAAGTGAGCACTAAGAAGGGGTTTCGGAAAATTCGAGCTCCAAAGGGGGGAAAACGAGCTCCAACGTTTGTATGAAAAATCTACAATTTCAATTATCCAATTAACTTCAAACATAGTTTGTATACTCTCAAAAAGAATACAAAAAAAACGGTATACTTGGATTTTCAATTTTTTTTCCTGCGGCCTGAATAATAATGATTTTCCGGTGGAAAATTCGGTAAATGAAAAGCTATTTGCAATCAACGCACAGCCTAAACGGTAAGAGCTAGGGGGCTAAAAATTGGACACATGTTGTCTTCAGTGGTGTAGGTGAGCACTAAGAAGCTGTTTTGGAAAATTCAAACGCCAAAGGGGGGAAAACGGGCTCCAACGTTTGTTTGAAAATTCTGCATTTCAGAATCGATTAACTTTAAATTTGGTTTTTATAATCTATAAAAGAATACAAATAAAACTGCATATCGGTTTTTTGAAATTTGTTGGAGCTTGAATTATTGGGGTTTTAATATTTATTCATTTTTTCAAATGAAAAGTTTGTGTTATAAATTTTGTCCGATCGATTTCAAATTTGGGTAATGTAATCAACATAACTATATCAACAAATAGGCATTCAACGATTAAAATATAGCAATATGTTTTTTACTTGCCATATATCCAATATCAAATAGTTGGGGACATCACATACACACACTCACACATGCATACAACAAGCAACAGTTCGTGTCTATGTGTGCCCATGCATACATACATATGTACATACATACATATGTACATACATATGTATGTATGCCTGTATATGTATGTAGCATGTACATACAAAACAACAACAACAACTGCAAGTCATTGGCTCGCTCTTCTTCTTTCGTTGTGACCATTTAATGTTATTTGCAAAGGCAAAATGCCAATAGTTAACAGTTACCGTCGCTAGGCAACGACTGCGTAAGCGATAGTAAAGCAGAAACCGAATAACGGAGCTACGCATATTCTGCTTCGCATTGCGGGCAGATGTATGTATGTATATGATTTGTTCTTATTGATGTCAATAAATAATTAGATTTTGTTATTTAAATATTCTGCTTATTGCATTCAAACTTCGATATTTTGATGGTGTCGGTGGCTTCAACTATCGAAAGTTTTACTCTAGCAAATTGAGATGAGAATTGCCAGTGCTTTTTGATCGTGGCTCATCGCTGCACGGCATTGACACGAGTGCCGTGTTTCATATTCCGAGGTTGTGCGTGACCGTATTGACTCAATATGGCACGAAAAGGCTCAAATGTGAATTTAAAATTAGGATATACCCTTATAATTATTCCCCTTTTTTGCACATAGTCTATCTTAAAACGTTGCGTTATCTCTATATATAAAACAGTGACTAATTGACTAATTGGTGATCAACGCACAGCCCAAACGGTAAAAGATGAAATTTGGACTCAAGTATCCTTTCATAGTATTCATCATAGTGTAGGAGCACACTAAGAAAGGCTTTTAGAAAATTCTAGCTCCAAAGGGGGAAAACGAGCTTTAAAAAATATTAGTTATAGTGGTCATGTTCGTTTAACGAAATAGTTTGGCAAGAACAAAAATGTAACGGACTACTGAACAATTTTTTGTCAATAACAGAAAATGTTCATTTAAATACCTTAAATGCCTGCTATTGGTAACTTATAAGGTGAAAACATATGGGTAGGTTATGCACACACAAAATAAATACAATTGGAAACATTATATTGAGCCGGGTTAAGACGGGCAATACCTGCTAGTATTATATATTTTGTTGGCGTACGTCGTTATTGAATCTCTTCTTTGTATGTTGAAATATACCGGGCTATGCTATTAAAAGCTACTTTTATTTTGTTTTGGCTTACAGCATCGCAGTTTCCGAAAATTTCAATCCCATAAAATAGCAAGGGTATTAGACATGTCTTGGCAATAATTAGCTTTAGTTGTACAGGTAGAAAGTTCTGCGTTAAAGACAGACTCTTTAGTGCGCTATAAAGTTTTCCAACTGCCTTATTTACATGGTCGCAACAAGATAACGATTGATTTATAGTTATGCTTAGGTTTATTGCCTGCTCTACGTACTCAATGTGCTCGTTGTTAAGTCGTACTTGCTCAAGATTGAGTGTGTTAATTTTTTTATATATTACTAAGCATTTTGATTTTTTAGGGTTAACCTCCAATCCGTTAATACTAGTCCATTTACTGATTTTGTAGAGATCATCATTGCAGACACGAATACATTCATCTATTCTACATAACGGACGACTAACATACATCTGCATATGTGTAACTCATACATGTGTAACTCGGAATTAGACACACAACATGGAAGATCATTGACATAAATTGAGAACAATAGTGGTCCTAAGACAGACCCCTGAGGGACTCCACGCTTTATAAATAAACAAGAGAGAACGCTACAGTCGAGCAAGCCCGACAGTAAAATACCCTGTACTCTCCACAAAAAAAAAAAATTTTTTTAAAAATTACAATTTAAAAAAAATTAATGAATTAATTAATTAATTAAATTAAATTAGAATACATGTTTATGTTCAGTTTTAACAGCATACATTTACATCACGTACCTATGCGTGTTTATATGCGTGTATGTATGCAGCACAAAGTTGAACCAAAGCAGCAACAACAACAACAGCTGCGGGCAGCGCTGCCGACAGAGCTGCAGGCAGCGCATGAGCAGCGATTTTACTTATGGCTATAACTTTCTTCAGAATTGACTTATCATTATGAAATTTGGCACACGGACACAATAGTACTAACTGGATGTACCTACCAAAATGGATTTCAAAATTCCGTGAATTACGGAAGTTATAAGAAAAAACACGAATTGCGGGGGAGTGGGGGGGTGTATCAGAAAAAATAAACAAACTCGATCTGCCTAGGGCTTATAGGAACCTTGATACCAATTTTGGTTATCCTAGCTCTTGTACTTACTGAGATCCTTGCGCTCATATTTATTATTACACTATTTATTTATTACACTGTGTTTAAAAGATGTGAAATTAGCATTTGCTATTTGAAGTTCTTTTGAATTTTCCGGAGCGACTGAGAGACACGTCTGCTTACGCTAAATTTCGCCATTTATTTTGTTGTGTTTGGTTGACTGCAAACATGCTTATACATACACTCACATAGACGCAATTGCTTTGTATATGTGCAATTATACACCCTTTACGTCATATAGACCGATTTAACTAGAAGTTATAGCCATAAATATTTTTGCTGCTGCCCGCGGCTGTTGTTGATGTTGCTGTTTAGTTGACTGCGAAAATGCTTACACAGACACGAATAGATGCGCATAGGCATACATATACTCACACAGACGCAATTGCTATGTAAACCCTTTACGTGAGTTCGAATACCGAGAGAGGTAAAATCGATCCAATTTTTTTAAATTTTCTTATTTCTTTTTATTTTCTATAATTATTGTAAACATATGTACAGAGTATTTCAAAGTCGGGACACCCTACTTTAGCTTTTTTACTTGTTATATATTATTCGTTTGCGCATCTCATATAATTTATGTTCTGTTTTTTCTAACAATTGTCTAATTTCTTTCAGCTTACTATCTTTTGCCTGACATATAACTAGATTGTCCTCGAAGCTATTTGTTTCAATTGTCATTATGTTTGTACACCTGCTTAGAGCATCAACGTGCTGCATACGTGTACCAGGTCTATGGACTAGTTCATAAGTATAATCATGAAACTCAAGGGCCCACCTGGCAATGTTAGGATTAAGGTCAATCTTATTTAGTCTAAGTGCTAAGGAATTGCAATCTGTAACAATTTTAAAATCTTTGCTCTGTAGATAAACTCTGAATCTTCGTAAAGCATAAACAACTGCTAAAGTTTCTAATTCAAAGCTGTGGTATTTTGATTCGACATCTTTTGTTCTATTGGAAAAATAGAAAATTGGGTGCAATTTTTTCTATTCTTTCTTTAGCATTAGTACGGCGCCAAATCCTAGAGTATTGGCATCGCAATGTAGTTCTGTTTCGTGTTTGTAATTGTATACTGATAGAACTGGTGCTTGTGTCAATTTCTCTTTCAACAATTTAAAACAATTGATTTCATTGTGGCCAAATCGGAAAAGTCTATCTTTCTTTAGAATATCGTATAAAGGCTTAGCAACGGTAGAAAAATCTTTTATAAGCCTTCTGAAATATGAACAAAGGCCCAAAAAGCTTTGTACCGCGTTTACGTTTGTTGGCGTTGGAAAATTTTGAATGGCCTGGACTCCTTTATTATTGGCCTGTACTCCGTCTTTTGTTATTAGAAAGCCTAAGTATTTGACACTTGGTTGCAAGAGCTCGCATTGGTCCATTCGAAGCTCAAGTTTGTTTTCAACTAACCGTTTATAAACTTCTTTTAGGGTATCTAACTGTTCGGTAATATTTTTGTCATCATATTTATTTATCATAATATTTTTGTATCAAAATATCGTCCATGTATACGACGACTTTGTTTTCTCTAATCATATTGCCAACAAATCGTTGAAATACAGAAGGTGCATTTTTAAGGCCAAACGGCATTCTTAACTATTCGTACTGGCCTAATAGTGTGACAAAGGAAGTGTATTTGACTGTTTCTTCGTTGACACCGTTTTATTTACCAATTTTTCTAACAGGTCATCTATCAGTGGTAAGGGATAAATACCTTTCAGTGTAATTTTGTTTAGTTTTCTAAAATTTATACACAATCGCAAGATACCCGTTTTCTTTTTTACTAAATCGATGGGTGAAGCATATTCGGAATCACTTCGTCTAAAAAATCCTTTTTTAAGTATCCATCTAGTAACTGTTGTAATTTATCTTTTTCCATATATGATAAGCGTCTTGGTGAGCAACTAAACGGTTTCGAATTGTTAAGACTTATTTTTATACCCTGTACCCAAAGGGTAAAAGGGTATATTAGTTTTGTGCGAGTGTACATGGAATATATCATCTTCGCGATATTCAGGCCGAATACGGCGCACCAAACGCTTCAAAACTCCAAGGTAGAATACCGCATTAACGTTTTGTCCGGGTGGAACAAATTCTTTGTGGACAATACCCTTGGAATCATAAAAACAAATCAGCATTGTCTTCACTTTAGACTTCTCCATGGACGATTTTTTGGGTTTCGGCTCCGGTGCCTTCCATTCAGCACTCTGGCATTTCGTTACGGGATCATATTGGAAACACCACGTTTCGTCACCAGTCACAATATCGTAAAGGAAGTTTTTGTCCGTTTTGACCTCTTTAATGATGTCCTTCGAATGCTGGAGCAAGTTTTGGTCGTCAGTCAATTTGTGCGGAACAAACCGTGCACACACCTTTCGTAAGCCCAAATGTTCGGTCAAAATGCTATAAACCGATGTTTTGGAGATTTTCAATTCCATTTCCATCAATTTCAATGATAATTTCGTCTGATTTTTGATGAATTCACGCACAGTTTCGATGGAATTTTCGGTGATGGCCCGTTATTTATGTCCTCACGACCACTTTGAAAACGTTGAAACCACTCGTGCACTCTGCTACGGGATAGGCAATCATCGCCATAAACTTGTTCCATCAATTGAAACGTTTCGGTAAAAGTTTTACCAATTTTAAAACAAAACAAGTAAAAAAGCTAAGAGAATAAAAAACAAGAGAGAACGCTACAGTCGAGCAAGCCCGACAGTGTAATACCCTGTACCCAGGTAAACTTCCGTCACTGAGTTATATGCGCCCATAGCAGCAGCAAAAAGAGGAAGAAGAAGAGCGAACTTGTTGCTGCAGTTTGGGGGGGTTGTACTGGCGTCAATTTGTGTTGCTAATAACTTTTCCAAACAGCAACATCAACAACAACCGCGGGCAGCGCTTGGGCAGCGCTTGAGCAGCGCTGCAGCAGCAAATATATTTATTTTTTTATTTATTTATTTAATCGACAAACAATGCAGTCGATGTAAAAGAAAAAGAAAACAAAAAATCAATACAAAAGAGAACTTAAACTAAAACAAGATAGAACGCTACAGTCGAGCAAGCCCGACAGTAAAATAGCCTGTACTCTCCACAAAGAAGAAAAATTAAAAAAAAAAAATTAAATTATTAAAAAAAATGAATGAATTAATTAATTAATTAAATTAAATTAGAATACATGTTTATGTTCAGTTTTAACAGCATACATTTACATCACGTACCTATGCGTGTTTATATGCGTGTATGTATGCAGCACAAAGTTGAACCAAAGCAGCAACAACAACAACAGCTGCGGGCAGCGCTGCCGACAGAGCTGCAGGCAGCGCATGAGCAGCGATTTTACTTATGGCTATAACTTTCTTCAGAATTGACCTATCATGATGAAATTTGGCACACGGACACAATAGTACTAACTGGATGTACCTACCAAAATGGATTTCAAAATTCCGTGAATTACGGAAGTTATAAGAAAAAACACGAATTGCGGGGGAGTGGGAGGGTGCATCGAAAAAAAACTCAAACTCGTACTCGGTCTTAGGAGAATATGGAAACCAAGTTTGGTTATTCTAGCTCTTATACTTTCTGAGATCCTTGCGTTCATACGGACAAACGGACAGACGGACGGACGGACATGGCTATGTCGACTCGGCTTCTCATCCTGATCAAGAATATATATACTTTGTGGGGTCTGCCCCGCCTCCTTCTGTGTGTTACACACATGCGCACAAAACTAGTATAGCCTTTCACCCTTTGGGTACAGGCTATAATAAAGCTATAGGAATAAAAAGCCTATAAAAATGACACAAATATCTAATAACGAATCCGACACGGTGGGGGAATTTTATTTGCCAAACGGCCAGCTATGCCCCGATTCGCAGCAGAGGGTAGTCAGATAAGTTATTAGACCTAACAAAAAAAAGGAATGGAGATGAAAAAATAGCAATAGAAGGTAAAAGAAAGAAAAAAAAAAACTTAAATAATAAGAGATAAAATATAATTAAAAGCTAAAGGTGGAGAATCACTGACCCGTTGGGGGAAAATTTATTAGCCAGTCCGGCAAGCTATGCCCCTACTCACAGCAGTGGTGATCAGTGATTCTGCCGGAGGTAGCTGAAAATATAAGCTTTTAGTGAGGGGAGAGAGAGCTCACTTGAGATTAAAAAGTAAGAAGAATTATAATTAGAGCATAATATTCGAAAAGGGTTGTGCATGGCGTAATCACTAGTGCATCTGTTAAGTAGAAGAGGCAGAATGTTCCTTGTTGGCCTGGAAGGAACAGAAAAATTAATACGACCTAAAAGCATAGAGGAATCAACATCTCCAACAATCAAGGAGGAACAGAACACCAAGAACTACCCTACGGGGAGCCAAAGAGGGCAGGTTAATAAGGAGAAGCCTACTGGAGTAGGAAGGTAATCGCAGATTAGGATCCCAGTTAAGACCACGAAGAGCAAAAAGAAGAAATTGTTTCTGGACTGACTCAATGCGATCCTGATGCAGTTTATACTGAGGACACCAAACACATGAGCAGTATTCTAGCATTGGTCGTACTAGAGAACTGTAAAGTAGCTTGGTAGTATAGGGATCGTTAAATTCTCTAGACCATCGTTTAATAAAACCAAGAACACCATTAGCTTTGTTAACGATAGTGGAGATGTGAAGATTGAAATTCAATTTGGAATCAAAAATAACTCCAAGATCTTCAATTGTCAATTGTCAATCGCATAAGTATCTAGATGTGGTCTGGACCGGTGAAAAGTCATAAACTTGCATTTAGAACAGTTAAGGTGCAGGTAGTTGACCAAGCACCACCGTTGAAAACAGTTAAGATCATACTGCAGACGAGACTGATAAAGAGGATCTTTATACGAAAAAATAAGCTTTACATCATCGGCATACATTAGTATACGGGAGTGCAGCAGGATAGACGGAAGATCATTAATAAATAGAGTGAATAATAGGGGGCCGAGATGACTACCTTGAGGTACGCCCGAAGTTACGATAACAGGTTTAGAAATATTCGACCTGAGTAGTACCTTCTGTGTCCTATTTTTTAAGTATGAGGAAATCCAATTCAAAGAGTTTGACGGAAATCCCATACGAGATAGCTTTAAGAGGAGAAGGTCGTGATTCACTGACTTACAACCCTTTTTGTGGAGTGGTATAATAAACGATTCTTTCCAAAAAGCAGGAAAGATTTCGTTCTCAAGGGACAGATTAAAAAGCTTAAGCAACGGCTTGCAGAGGGAGGTACTACACTCTTTGAGCACACAACTAGGAATGTTGTCAGGCCCAGGAGAGAATGAAGCTTTTACAGATTGTATATTAGACAAAATACAAGAATCTGTAATTATTGGAGCAAAAGTGAAATTTGAAGGCATAATGCAGAATGGGTAAGAATTGCCGTTAAAAGACTCGGAGGAGTATGTCGACTGGAAAAACTTTGCAAATAATTCAGCACTTGCAGAATCATAAACAGAATTGTCATTCGCAAGAAAAAATGACGATGGCAAAGTCGAAGATTTCCGTTTAGAATTTACGAAGTTGTAGAACTTCTTAGGGTCATGTTTAAATTGGAGTTTGCAACGCTCGAGGTAATTTGTGTAACACAGGGAGTTTAACAGAATAAAATTAGATTTTGCAATAGAATATTTGGAGAAGTCATCAGATAAGCCAGACTCTTTGAACTTTTTAAAACATCTCGATTTAATGTTTTTTAAGTTAGAAAGTCTACGCGTAAACCATGGAGGTTTAAGAGTAGAAGATGATGCGACGCTATTGGGAACACAGACATCGAAGGTGGAATACATGGTGTCATAAAAAAATTTTGAAGCAACATCTATATCAGTGGAGCTATATAAGAAAGACCAGTTAGTATTTAAAATCAAACTGTTAAGCATAACAAAATCACAATTACGAAAGCATTTGCGAGGCATGTTGCACTCAGAAGACCCTGCACTATATCTAGAAAAGGGAAGACTAATTTCTAGAGTTGGATGATAGATATCTTCAGGCAGTGTTAAAGGAGAAGATCTAGAAACAACAGCATTATTAACATCATTAACAAACACCGAGATATCTATGAAGGTGATTGTATATAGGATTAATTTGAACAAAAGAGAGTTCAAGAAGGCAATCTAAAAAGTCATTCGGTGACGAAGGAATAAGGTGAGGGGAATCATTAAAGAATGACCAAGAAATGTTTGGCAAATTAAAGTCCCCCACCATAACCACCAAGTCATTATCACGCAGGCGGGAACATACTTCTCTGATACAAGTGATATGGAGCATATAAACTTGAATATCAGAAGAAGGAGGAATATAGGAGCAGGTGATATATAGCGCTCGAGAAGGAGATGTTGTCTTAACGCAAATAAATTCCAGGTCGTCCGGCACATTAACGTGGACAATTTCCGACTGGATGGTGGATTTAACTGCAATCAGTACACCACCACCACGGCGAGCAGGTCTATCCCGTCTATAGATTATAAAGTTATTATAGTAGGATTTAACCACGTCCCTGATAATGCAATTAAGTCAAATTCAAACGAAAAACTATCCCTATTTATGGCTATAACTTCTTGTTAAATCGGTCTATCATGATGAACGTACGGGCACATAATTACTAACTGGGGGTACTTACTAAATTTTAGTTCTAATTTCCAAGAATTACGGGAGTTAGAGAAAATCGCGATTTATGGAGGAGGGGTGGGGAGGGAGGGAAATTCCAAATACACATTTGGTGTCCGTAGGTCTTATAGTCTCTTAGATATAGGCGATTATACGAATGGAAAATCGGGAAAACCCTCATAGGGGGGAAGTGGGGAGGGGGGGGGGGAATGTACAGAGTATAAAAATGTAATGTTGGCTCTTTGTTCGAAGCTCATTTTCGCACCGATAACACAAACATACACTTAAAACGCAATAACTTCACTTCCAATCGATGAAATGTCATGAAATTCTCACTGGGCAATCAATAAAGATAGCAGATTCCAACGCACCAGTCGACATAGGGGGCGCTAGATTCAGCTTATGGATTGGCACGCGGTAAGAGTTCGAATTTCGACCACACGCTCCTTCTCGTCACGATGGAACCCACTTCCAAGTTGGGGGCTCCTTGCTGCCATTGTATTCGCTGCTGCAGACTGTGCAGGTAGTCCCTCGACTAAGCTTGCCAGAACCGCTGCTTGAGCTCTGACAGCAGTCGCCACCTCTTCAAATGTGCGAAGCTGCCGCTCCTCCTGTGACCTCCTGAAGGTGATTCTTGCGGCGGCGTGGTTAGAGCCTGCCCTACCAGGAAATGACCTGGCGTTAAGGCTTCTCCGTTGTTTGGGTCGCTGGTTAGTGGAGTGATCGGCCCTGAATTTAGAAGCGCCTCCACTTCTACCATGTGCGTGGTGAGCTCCTCCTGCCTAAGATTGACGTTTCCAGCGTCTCGCAGCAACCGATGATTTGCGGCTTTCACCGCTGCTTCCCACGGCCTCCGACGAATTTGGTTGCGTTGTCGCTGTACACTGCTTTTAGAAGTCCGCGTCGTCCGACGAACCGAAGAAAAGCATCAGTCGACAAGTCCACTACTAATTCCAAATGAACAGCTTTCAACGGAAAACATACAAACACAGCCATATAAGTTTTAATCGGCGGTCAACCGCGAATACGGAATGGAACCGTGTAATAATCTACCGCCGACCCGTATAATTTGAAAATGCACCTTACTATCCTCGAATTTGTGCCCAAACGGATTAAGTGGCTGGTATACTGGAGACAGGATCTCGCTTTTATTAAGCTTCGCAATGATTGTGGGGAGCTCTACGGCTTGGACAATTTCAACAAATTTTCAAAATTCCAGTTTCAGCTCATTTGCTGATAGTACAAGCGTACTACTGCGATTTTGTTTAAATGGAAATCGAAGTACGTACGCGATGATTCTAATGAGTGTGGTGTACGATGATGTACGGTCAATTAAAGCGTATAATACATTCAGCTCTGGTGCAACAACTGTGTGCGCTGCCGCCAACTTTTTGTCCTCAGATGACTGAATTTCTGAAGATATTTCAAATCGATGCAGTCGTGGCCAGCTATCTTTGTTTTAATAAATTATAGTTTAAAAAACTGAACTAAAAAGTAGAAAATAATTTTTAAGTATCCAGAGCTTATGTTACAGAAATAGAAAATTCCAAAAATCAATTACGACTAATTAATTTGGAATAAGATTAAAATAAAAATTTAATTATTAATAAAATAATTCAATTATAGTAAAAAGAAAGCGTGAGGTGCTATTTATTATATTTTCACAATGACTTTATGACTTTAATATTATAAACAGCTCCTACTGAAATAATTTCACATTTACTTTAATAACATTTACTATCAAGCACCCCACGCTTTTTATACTCTGTACATGAAATGTACAAGAGTATATTAGGTTTGCGGGAGCTGAAAAATGTAACAGGCAGAAGGAGGCGTGGCAGACCCCACAAAGTATATATATTATTGATCAGCGTGACAAGACGAGTCGATCTAGCCCTGTCTGTCTGTCTGTCCGTCTGTCCGTCTGTCCGTCCGTATGAACACCTGGATCTCAGAGACTATAAGAGATAGAGACACCAAATTTTGCACAAAGATGCGTTATGTGTGTATTCTATACGAGTTTGTTTTATTTTTTTGATTTTCCCCCCCACTTCCCCCCTATGGGGGTTTTCCCGATTTTCCATTCGTATAATCCCCTATATCTCGGAGACTATAAGACCTAGGAACACCAAATTTTAGTCCAAGATGCCTTGTGTGAATACGCAGAAAATGTATATTTTGGAATTTCCCTCCCTCCCCCCTCTCCCCCGCAAATGCGATTTTCTCTAACTCCCGTAATTCTTGGAATTTCGAACTAAAATTTTGCAAATACCCCCAGTTGGTTATTATGTGTCCGTATGCCAAGTTTCACTATGATAGACCGATTTACCAAGAAGTTATAGCCATAAATATATTTGCTGCTGCAGCGCTGCTCAAGCGCTGCTCAAGCGCTGCCCGCGGCTGTTGTTGATGTTGCTGTTTGGTTGACTGCGAAAATGCTTACACAGACACGAATAGATGCGCATAGGCATACATACACTCACACAGACGCAATTGCTATGTAAATATGCAATTATACACCCTTTACGTGAGTTCGAATACCGAGAGAGGTAAAATCGATCAAATTTTTTTTTTATTTTCTTAATTTTTTTTTATTTTCTATAATTATTGTAAACATATGTACAGAGTATTTCAAAGTCGGGACACCCGACTTTAGCTTTTTTACTTGTTTTTTTTTTAGTTTTTTAAACTATAATTTATTTTCTTAATTTTTAGTCTCAAAAATATGTTAAAAGTAATTATATAAATATAGTAAAGAGCCTTGTCTTATGTTTGACAATAAATCAAAATTAATTTCATTCATATTTACGTAACATTTCCATTTCATCTAATGCATCACTATTACATGGAACTTTTCCCGTTAGCTTCGAGCAATCAAGTTCTTCTATTCGAATACCATTGCGTGATCTTCTGTGACTCAGAGCTACATAAGCCTGACCGGATCGAGACCAGATAAATAACTGCATGATCTGCCGTACAGCTTTGTGTACGGTGGATGCCAACTCAGGATTAATGGCAGCATTCGTCTTTCAGCGGTACCATAGCTATATTTTGCTGGAAACTGTATAGATATTGGTCTAATTAGATGTATACCATCTTGACCAAAGTCAATACGGTCTGCTGGTATGTCTGAATCATAAACTTGATCACGACGAAAATGTGGCCAAATAATTTCAGTGATTATACCCATATTACCATTTACTAAACCTTTTGCCACGTCAATGTTCGATCTCAACATTACTTTAGCTCCCACGAAAATTTTCAATACTTTAGGAAGACCACCCGTTTTGTTAATATCATTAGGTATAACAGAGTCCACATTCTTATCACCTAAATTTCGTGTAGCATCAATAAGTTGATCTTGTCCTTTTATTGTAAAAATATTTGTCCCTTTTTTCTCAAAATACTGAAGAACTTTTTCATTATGCTTAGCTACTTGATCATTCGTTGTGTAGATTCTTAATGCGTTATCAATTGAGAATTCATTGTTAGCATCTATCGAAACTTTTACTAGAAGTATTGTAAGATGCTGAGATGTCAATTCTCCAATCCTCAAGGCGTTCAGTACATCAATGAATGTTGTGTCTCCTTGTTGGCATATGGTAGGTACATCCAGTTAGTACTAATGTGTCCGTGTGCCAAATTTCATCATGATAGGTCAATTCTGAAGAAAGTTATAGCCATAAGTAAAATCGGTGCTCATGCACTGCTCATGCGCTGCTCATGCTCTGCCTGCAGCTCTGTCGGCAGCGCTGCCCGCAGCTGTTGTTGTTGTTGCTGCTTTGGTTCAACTTTGTGCTGCATACATACACGCATATAAACACGCATAGGTACGTGATGTAAATGTATGCTGTTAAAACTGAACATAAACACGTATTCTAATTTAATTTAATTAATTAATTTTAATTATTAATAAAAATTAATTAATTAATTTTAATCCAACAAAACTTTTTGCGAAAAGAAATACTTTCCTTTTTTTTTTTTCAACTTCCGCATTGGGGAAAGCCTGTGCGCAGACTGAATCGGGCAGCGCTTATTGTATTTGTTTGTTTATTAATTCCTAGTACGACAAGAAGATTTCTTATAAATTAATGTACTAGTCACAAAGTATGCAATTTTCTTAGATAAAATGAATAGTGATGTTTATAACCTACTTAACCTATTTTATAAGATTAATATTATTAATACATAAATTTAAGGCTTGTTTTCTTTCGGTTTTTCCTGTTTTTTCATTATTATTAATACATATATTTAAGGTGATTTTTCTTTTGCTCTTACCGTTATCATTAAATTAGTACAAAAGAGTTGCCTAATGAGTATAAATGTATAGTATAGGTTTAGTGCTTTTTGATTTTTTCAATTAGTTATACTCTTGGAAGTGTGCTTCAATCCTAGTTCTAAAATGCGTTTCATTGCTGATTATTTTTAAGTTATGTGGTAGCTCGTTCCACAGACGAACAGCAAAGATGAAAAAGTGCTTTTCTGAACTGGATAATCTATATCTTTCGCAAACTATATTATTGGTTCTTCTTGATGAATTAAATGTGATTTTGTTATACAGATAGTTCGGTTCTTTACGATTAATGGTTCTATGCAAGAAAATTAGAGTCCTAAGATTTATCCACGAGTGAAGAGTCAGGTTTAAAATTTTGTTAGCGTATGTCGTTATAGATTCTCTTCGTTTAATGTTATAGACATATCGCGCAATGCTGTTGAAGGCGACTTTTAATTTATTCTGGCTTGCGGCATCCCAATTTCCAAATAACTCAACCCCATAAAATAATGAGGGTATCAGGTATGACTTTGCAATAAGAAGCTTGAGTTTGCCTGGGAGAAAATTCTGCGTCAAAGAGAGATGCCTTAGTGCACTATAAGTTCTACCTACTGCATTATTAACGTGATTATGCCAGGATAGAGTCTCATTGATGGTTATCCCTAAATTATTTGCCTTCTTTACGTAATCGATATGCTCATTGCTTAGTTTCAATTTCTCTAGATTTAGTGAGTTAATTTTCTTTTTATATAATACCAGGCATTTAGATTTTTTCGGATATAACTAAAGACCATTAATTCTCGCCCATTCACTGATTTTGAACAGATCGTCATTACAGACACTAACACATTATATTATTCTATTTAACGGACGACTAACATATAACTGGACATCATCTGCGTACATGTGAATCTCGCAATTTGACAGGAAACATGGAAGGTCGTTTTTATTTAAATAAAAATAGTTATGATATTTTAATGTATATTAATTTGTTTACTTTAATATATTTGAGTTCCTTTTTATACTCTGGACATCAAATGTACAAGAGTATATTAGGTTTCGGACGCAAATTTTGCAAATGCCTTCAGTTAGTTATTATATGTCCGTATGCCAAGTTTCACTATGATAGACCGATTTAACAAGAAGTTATAGCCATAAATATATTTGCTGCTGCAGCGCTGCCCGCGGCTGTTGTTGGTGTTGCTGTTTTGTTGACTACGAAAATGCTTACACAGACACAAATAGACGCGCATAAACATACATACACTCACATAGACGCAATTGCTTTGTATATGTGCAATTATACACCCTTTACGTGAGTTCGAATACCAAAAGAGGTAAAATCGATCAAATTTTTTTTTTTTTTAATTTTCTTACTTTTTAATTTCTATAATTATTCTAAACATATGTACAGAGTATTTCAAAGTCGGGACACCCGACTTTAGCTTTTTTACTTGTTTTTACTCGGGTAAAACCCACGCAATACTCGAGACATACTCGGGTAAAACCTGCGAAAAACCAATCAAGGCTGGTACTTGAAGCAAAATAGAACGCTGGCTCATTCTAGTTCGATCATAAGATTTGATTGCATTTCAGCAATCAATCCTGTTGTGGACAGTTTGACGCAAATCGGATGCTGCGACTTGTGGGCGTAGTAAAGTTGTTTCGCTAATTACTTTTCTTAGAATTAACCGATTTGGATGAATTAATCAGTCCTTGACCCCTGTGCGAATTTTCAAGCTGATCAGACTTCTGGAAATTGGTAAAAATTACGCTGAAAAAATTCGTTACATACATACATAGAGGTAAAGCTAATAAAAGCGTGTTAAAAAGGAATTTGGGACCAGTGAACCAACACGAATCCATAAGTTCGTCAATGTTAGCGCCGCGATACACTAAATCGGCGGGATTCACATCCGTTGGTATATGGCGCCAAATTATCTGATCTGACCAAACTTGAACTTCTGGAACTATTTGCAACAAATGTATTCAAGGTAGCAGAATCCCTTTTGAGCCAATATAGAGCGACCTGCTAGTTAGAAAAAAAAAATCATCAGCAAAACCGTGGATTTGCAACGTCTGAAAGTTGCTTAAACAAACAAAGCAAGACACTGAAACCGAGCTCGTTTAACGTGCTCTTGATATTGTTCCAATCAGTGTGCGGGTTCATTGGGATAGCTTCATCCCAATATAGCTTTTTACGCCAAAAACCCCAGCGGATCGAATAACCGTGACGTCACGGACAAAATATTGCGTTTTGTTGGGCAAACGAGCTAAAGCTGTCTTCCAAATGGTAATGAAATATATCACCATGATGAGCCCAAATCATTCCAAGTGTTTTGACAGAGTCAGTTCTATCAGCCTTTTCTTGTTGAGTTTGTGCAAAAAGGTGTGGGTGGTTTGACGACCACTTGGCCAAAGTGAAACCTTCAAGAACAGTGCAGGCGCTGTACCATAGGTTACAGTGTTCAATCTATTTGTATCTATTTCTTGGGCAGGATTTTCGCGCCACAAGACCAATTGAAAATTGCGGTCACCTTACGCCACTTCCACTTGTCTGTACATTTTTGAAATGTCAGCAGAAATGGCATATTTATGCAACCGAAAAGCGATAAGTGTCGCATAAAGCTCCCTCTGAATAGTAGGACCGACCATTAAAGTTTCGTTGAGTGAAAACGACGTCGAAGTTTTGCTTGACGCATCGAAAACGACGCGCAGTTTGGTTGTACTACTATCAGGCCGCAGAACACATTGGTGAGGAATGTAGTAATGTTGTTCTGGGGGAGGAATTTTGAGAAGCGTCATATGACCAAGGTCACGATACTCCTTCATAAAATCGTGGTAAATTTCGTTGGGATTTCGTTTAAACGGAAGAGCGACTTGAAATCGGACGTTAGTCAACATATTGATTTTTTAAACTTTCGCTCACATGCCAATTGTTCAGCTGTATAGCGGGCAGCCTTCGACTGTTCTGCTACTTGTTCTAATTCCCAAAAGCGCTCAACTAGCGAGTCGAGAGAACATGGCTCGATTTGAGTGGCGATGTTGCACGCCACTGACCCGCCCACACTGTCGTGGTTGTATTTGCCGAAACGATCCAGTCCAGCAAAGTTTTCTGAAGATCTGGAGTGTCTGGACTTAGCTTTATTTGTCCAATACAAAGAAGCTCGAAAAACGTCTCGGCTCCAAGCAATAAATCGACCTTGACTGGTTTGTAAAATTCTGGATCTGCTAAGTCAGTGTTGGAAGGTACTTTCTACTGCTTCGCAGGCACGACATGACCTGGTGGAGCTGTCGAAATCGACCTAAGCTATCCTTTATTTTGACAACGGCTGTAGCAAGTATCACTTGCTCAGTGCTCGAAACATGGCTGACATAGGCTTCGTAGGATAACTCCTGTGGTGGGCTGGACGTCGAATTGTCCACATCAAATCTATGCAGAAGGCTGTGGTGTGACTGTGAGCATATACGAAATTTGGACTCTTTGCATTTGGCCACCAAATTATCCTTTCTTAGGCAATTAATGCACATTTTTTGTGCCTTAACAAAACCAAACCGTTGTAGCACAGGAAGGCGTACTGCCTTGCAGTACGAACATTTCGGTTCTGACTTTTGTGAACGTGTAGCACATGAAAATGAAGATTTGGTGCTACTTCTAGGTGCCTCTGGTCGCTGTTTGACCTTGACTTTAGTTGATTCTTCTGCTGCAAGGTATTGATAGCATCGATTTAGCTTATCATAGCAAGCTGACCAGGACGGCAATTCATTATAATTAAGCTGCTCTTCGTAGAGCGATTTTGTGGTATGGTTCACTTTCGATAATACTAGGTGTATTAGAAATGTATTCGCAATATTTACTCCCTATCAACAATAAGGAAGAATAAACAGCCCAAAAGGTATCAATGATACTTTGACAGCACGAGGGTCTCATCTGACAAACATGAAACCAAATGGCTGCATTTTTCCACATGTGTCAGCGACACATCGTTGTGGACGAAGCTTTCAAAAAGACTTATGAAGTTTCTAAATTCTGAATGTTTGCCGCTAAACCTGGGCAAGCGCATCTTCGGAAGCTGACTGCGATGCTGTTGGGCCATCATTGAAGATCAGTCATGAGCGCTTGGTGCAAGCTGCTTAGTTGGCTTTAACCCTTTTAAATACGAAGCCTTTGTGCTGACACATAAGTCTTCCAAAATTTCCTTTCCATCATTGCTGGGGTCGAGCACATCTATGTCTGATTGAACAGTCATCGCTTTCGAAATGTAATCGCGCAGAAATTCTGAACGACATTCTAACTGAGTTTTGTCGAACGAAATAGTTTGGTCTTCAAATGACGATTTAATGCGTTGATTATCAGCCATAACCCTATCCAACTTTTGGATGCACTTCACTAGCTTGCTGTCGACCTTTCCAGCTTCCATATTGACTATTATTATTGCCGCGACTGTGCGATTCTACCAAGAAGCTGTGTAAATGTATAAGTATGTAGAAGACGGTCGCTATGTACAAACAACAACAATGCTACACTTAGTTGGTGCTAGGCGTGAGAAACAAGATAAGCAACGCAAGAGCCAAGAACCCAATTATGTTTGTATGTTTCTCGCCTCAAACGGCTGTTTAGTTACTATGTACTTATTTATTTGCAAATATATATATGAAATGATTGTGCATGCAAATTTTTGAATAATTGAATAATTCTCCGCCAATGTTTTATTTTTTATTGGTGGGGGTTACAAATCAATAGCTTTGTGGCTATGCTCGAGGGCTTTTAAATTTTTGGCACTTAATACTTGTGAGTCTGGCGAACGGTTCATAGGCACTTTCCTTTTAATAATTCAGCAACGGGTCGTCTCATGGATCCAGTAGCTGTCTTCCAAAGTATGCACTCCAGAGACCAAACCAAAAGCTCGAGCAATTTAAGCGCTTTATGCAAATGCCGAAATAAACCGAAAAATTCACTTTCCGCGTAACCGCGCTTTCAAAAAAGCGACACATGAACGATGTCCCTACTCGGGCGCCAATGAAAAATCTAGGGGGATTTTCCAAGATGTCAAAAATCGAAACGAAAAACTATTGAGATGCGTACAAGTATAAACACTCGAGCTATTGGTTTTTGAAATGATTTAATTCCAACTGAATTCTGTAGCGGAGGAAAATTTAAAAAAAAAAATAAAATAAACCCGTTCTGTCTCGGACCTAGGAGAATCTAGATACCAACTTTTGTTGTTCCAGCTTCCTGAGATACTTGCGTTCATCCAGACGGACGGACAGACGGACAAACGGACCGACAGATGGACGGACGGACATGTCTAGATCGATTTCTCTCGTTATGCTAATTCAGAATATATATAATTTATGGGGTCGGAGATGCTTCCTTCTGCATGTTACATACTTTGCACAAACCTAATATACCCTTTTTACCCTACGGGTACAGGGTAGAAAAATTATATGTTTTTAATTATAAGCTGTTTGGATAGTTATAATCAGCTAGTACTTACCCTGACATAAATTATATCGTAAATCACCCTGAATAATATTTACAGTAATATTTAAAGTGACACAATGTTTTGCGGATGATTCAAAACTAACAGCATCTTGTTCAGGAATTTTTTTAGAATATTTTTTTACACCTCGGGATACATTATTAACGTTTTAGTAGGGATCCCTATCTTTATTGCAAATATAATGTAGCCTATGTTAACCGGGGATAGAATCCTTTAAATCGGTTCAGTAGTTCCGGAGCCTTTTCAATTCAAACAATCAAAATTTTCCTTTTTATAATATTAGTATAGAATTATATTTACTTTAGTTATATGCTACTACAATTTAAAATTAAATTTTTACAATATGTTGTAGTCATGCGTCATATCTGGTGAATCGGGAGCTGGAAAAACGGAATCTACAAAATTTATTTTGCAATATTTGTGTGCCATTACTTCTAATGTTTCTACATGGGAACAGCAACAAATTTTGGAAGCAAACACCATTTTAGAAGCTTTTGGTAAGTAACATACGTCTATGAATAACTTATAAATCACCAGTATTCCTTTTTGAAATATGTGTTTCTCCTGTTATGAACAAACTATTTAACCAACCGATTATATATGTTTTCATAACATGATAGCCTTAGGTATTGGTTTTTTTAAAATTTGTTTATATTAAAAGGAAAACCAAGTAGAGAAGCTAAAGTTGGGTGTCCCGACTTTGAAATACTCTATATATAGTATATGTGTATAATTTTTTTGTGTTATATAATATCAGCATTGAATCCGTGCATACAGGTTTAGCACCTTAACAATACATGTTAGCAAATATAAATAGCCTAACCTCGAGCACTTCCGCGTGAGGATTAATAAGTAAGTGGTGGCCTTAGCATTTCTAAATGTTTTGAAAAAACCTAATCGTTTTAGTCTTCGCAAAGGTCTGGCAGGAAGAAGTCCTCTTGCAAGCAAAATACGGTGCCTCAAAAGCCTGTCACGGTATGTACAAGGTGTGTTCCAAAGTAAACAGGACTTTTTAAAAAAAATCAGACCAAACGGTTTTTTCGGCAAAATCATTTTATTTTATTCAAAATAGTCTCCTTCTGCTTTCAATACAGCTTTTTGCACAATCCAAAAGCATGTCGAACGATTGTTTTAGCTCGTTGGCCGGTATGGCCGTCAGTAAGCCAGTGCAAACCTTTTGAATGGCCTCTAAGTCTGCATAACGCTTTCCTTTCATGGGCAAATGCATTTTTCCGAAAAGATAGAAGTCGCACGGTGCCATATCAGGTGAATACGGCGAGTGGTTAATGGTTAAAATGTGATTTTTGGTCAAATAATCGGTCACAAGCGTCGATTGTCTGAGCAATTTTTGGTCGTCAGTCAATTTGTGCGGAACAAACCGTGCACACACCTTTCGTAAGCCCAAATGTTCAGTCAAAATGCGATAAATCGATGTTTTGGAGATGTTCAATTCCATTTCCTTCAATTTCAATGATGATTTCGGCTGATTTTTGATGAATTCACCACAGTTTCGATGAATTTTCGGTGATCACGAATTTTGATTGGCCCACATGTTGATCGTCATTTCGGTCCTCACGACCACTTTGAAAACGTTGAAACCACTCGTGCACTCTGCTACGGGATAGGCAATCATCGCCAGAAACTTGTTCCATCAATTGAAACGTTTCGGTAAAAGTTTTACCAATTTTAAAACAAAATTTAATGTTGGCTCTTTGTTCGAATCTCATTTTTGCACCGATAACACAAACATACTGACACCTAAAACGCAATAACTTCACTTCCAATCGATAAAATGTCATGAAATTCTCACTGGACAATCGATAAAGATAGCAGATTCTAACGCACCAGTCGACATATAGATAGCGCCACCTACTGGCCTGCAGCTCTGCCCACAGCTGTTGTTGTTGTTGCTGCTTTGGTTCAACTTTGTGCTGCATACATACATGCATATAAACACGCATAGACCCGATGATGTAAATGTATTCTGTTGAAACTGTACAGAAGCATGTCTTCTATGTATATATGAAATAAATTTTATTTAATTTAGTTAATTAATTCAATTTTTTTTAAGAATTTAATTTTTTTAAAGAATTTAATTTTTTTAAATATATTAAATTAAATTAAATATTAAATTAAAAATAATTTTCTTTTTTTTTTGGGGAGTACAGGCTATTTTACTGTCGGGCTTGCTCGACTGTAGCGTTCTCTCTTGCTTTGTAATCAATCTGCTTA
This sequence comes from Scaptodrosophila lebanonensis, assembly GCF_003285725.1. NCBI lineage: Eukaryota > Metazoa > Arthropoda > Insecta > Diptera > Drosophilidae > Scaptodrosophila > Scaptodrosophila lebanonensis. The sequence continues at coordinate 1,440,828 of NW_022060580.1, read as the reverse complement.
CTTCTAAGGTGATAGTCAAAAGAAATTTTTTCACTTTTTGGCATTGTTTATTACTTATTTGCAAATGTATGTTGTCGATATTTATTTTTATTTCCCCCCTTGCAGGGAGCAAGGTGTAATGTTTAGCCCGATGGGCAGAGCGTGCCGTTTTATCGCTCTACTCTTTACGTTTTTATACTCTGTACATGAAATGTACAGAAGTATATTAGGTTTGCGGGAGCTGAAAAATGTAACAGGCAGAAGGAGGCGTGGCAGACCCCACAAAGTATATATATTCTTGATCAGCATGACGAGACGAGTCGATCTAGCCCTGTCTGTCTGTCTGTCCGTCTGTCCGTCTGTCAGTCTGTCCGTCTGTCCGTCCGTATGAACACCTGGATCTCAGAGACTATAAGAGATAGAGACACCAAATTTTGCACAAAGATGCGTTATGTGTGTATTCTATACGAGTTTGTTTTATTTTTTTGATTTTCCCCCCCCACTTCCCCCCTATGGGGGTTTTCCCGATTTTCCATTCGTATAATCGCCTATATCTCGGAGACTATAAGACCTAGGAACACCAAATTTTAGTCCCACATGCCTTATGTGAATACGCAGAAAATGTATATTTTGGAATTTCCCTCCCTCCCCCCTCTACCCCGCAAATCGTAACTCCCGTAATTCTTGGAATTTCGAAAATTTTGTAAATACCCCCAGTTGGTTATTATATGTCCGTATTCCAAGTTTCACTATGATACACCGATTTAACGAGAAGTTATAGCCATAAATATATTTGCTGCTGCAGCGCTGCTCAAGCGCTGCTCAAGCGCTGCCCGCGGCTGTTGTTGATGTTGCTGTTTGGTTGACTGCGAAAATGCTTACACAGACACGAATAGATGCGCATAGGCATACATACACTTACACAGAGGCAATTGCTATGTAAATGTGCAATTATAAACCCTTTACGTGAGTTCGAATACCGAGAGAGGTAATATCGATCAAAATTTTTTTTTATTTTCATAATTTTTTTTTTCTATAATTATTGTAAACATATGTACAGAGTATTTCAAAGTCGGGACACCCGACTTTAGCTTTTTTACTTGTTTTTTATTATTCATATGCCGACACCGTACGAGACAGCGTCCGAAATTTGCGACGTGTGCAAATTTTGCACACAGTAGAGTACTTTTTGTTTTGAATTTTTTTTTCCGGAGCACACAATAAAAAACACGTCTCTCGGAAACTCTCGGAAATGTGTAGAATGATTATAAAAATTAAAACAAAATTTAATAAACATTTCGATCGATTTTACCTCCCTTCGTATTCGAACTCACATCAAGGGTGTATAACTGCCCATTTACATAGAAATTGTGTCTATGTGAGTGTATGGATGCCTATGTATATCTATCCGTGTCTTTCTGAACATACAATATAGAGTATACCTTTTTATGACCTTACGGATAAAGGGTATTACAATTATTTAGACTTTTTTTTGGTATTCGAACTCATGTAAAGTGCGTATAACATAACATTTACATACGATTTGTGTATATGTGAGTATATGTGTGTCTATAAGTGAGCATCTAGACCTGTCCGTCCGTCTGTCCTTCTGGATGAACGCAAGTATCTCAGAAACTATAAAAGCTGGAACAACCAAAGTTGCTATCCAGATTCTCCTAGAAACAAGTTAATTTTTTTTTTTTTTTAATTTTCCCCCCTTCCTCTGCTACAGAATTTCGTCAATACTGTCAACATTTCAAAAGCTACATAAACCATACTTTGCACACATAATTTATATATAATTGTCTACTGTTGTTTAAAATTTTATCAAATTCGGTCTATTCTAAGAAAAGTTATTAGCGAAACCGGTGGGACTCACACCTCCCCGCAACCAGACAGTCTGATGGAAGCAATGATGACCAGGATGGAATCCATGTTCCAGAGAATGATAGAGAAAATGATGAGCCAAATCACGCAAATAATGGCCACCGTTTGCAAGTCCCTATGCAAACGGGATTAGACATTACCATTTGGAACGCAAACGGCCTGATCAAGAGCAGGCCTGAGGTCGAGCTATACTGCAAGACCAACCAAGCTGACATTATACTCATTTCCGAAACCCACTTCTCCGCCAGGTCTTACTTCACCTTAAGAGGGTATGACCTTATCCCTGCCAACCATCCAAGTGGTTCGGCCCGCGGCGGGGCGGCCATCCTCATCCGCAGCAGCATCAAGTTCGAGACCCTACCGGCCATCCAAGAGGATTGGGTGCAATGCGCCCGAATTTCCGTCAACACCACTCATGGCGACATCACTGTAGGCTCTGCCTACTGCCCTCCAAGGCATAGGGTCAGAGACGAGGATTTCGAAATGCTCCTGGACAGCCTGGGCCCCAAGTTTGTCATAGGAGGGGACTTCAATGCCAAGCACACCTGGTGGGGATCCAGAGTCTGCAATCCAAAAGGCAGAGTGCTGTGCAGGCAGGTTCTGTCCCGCAATCTCAAATGCCATGGGACTGGTGCACCGACCTACTGGCCCACCGATCCTGCAAAAATCCCAGACGTTCTGGACATTGCCATCTCCGGTGGCTTGGATTCTGCAAGGATTCTAGCCAGAGAGGTCGAGGATCTCCTTTCGGACCACAGCGCCATAGCTATTTCCGTGTACGCTTCAGCCATGCTGCGAACCGCCCGTAAAAAGCTGATATACAAAACCTCAGACATCAGCAGATACCATCACTGGCTGAACTCCATGAACCCGAACCCACCACTGGACACTCCCGAAGATATCGAGACTGCCGTCGAGAATCTCACCACGCAAATTAAGGAGGCAGCGGCACGTGCGGCACCAAGGCTCTCAAACCAGCTGAGAGCTACCAGCAGGGACGTCCACTTTTGGAATCCCCAAGTAATCGAGCTGAAGACCGAGAAACGGCGTCTCCGACGAGTATGGTTCCTCTCAAGAAATCCTAGAGACAAGACCGCTCTTAACAGAGCCACAAAGCTTAAGGAGGCTTTGGCAAACCTGAGGAAGGAGGCCCTTGACAGCTTCGTAGGACAGCTTGCGCCTGGTGACCCTTACCACAATTTGTGGAATGTCACCAAGCACATTAAGCGGCCGCTCAAGAGGATTCCGCCCATTAAGAAACCAGACGACTCATGGTGCAGAACAGAGGCGGAGAGGGCCAACGCATTCGCCGAGCACCTGGAGGGAGTCTTCACACCAATTCTTCGATGCTCTCCCTATGACGCAACGGAAACGGCCAGACTCCTGGATGAACCTCTCGCAGACTCTGAGCCGATTCCCCAAGTTACGGAAGAGGAGACTGCCGAGCTAATAGCTGCAATGCATAACAACAAGGCACCAGGCGATGATGGCATCAATGCAATCGCATTAAAACTTCTCCCACCCACAAGCAAGAAACTCATAACGCTCATATTTAACAAATGCTTGCAAATGGGGCACTTTCCATCATCATGGAAACGTGCAGAGATAGTTATGATACCTAAGCCTGGAAAACCTGAAGCTAATCTTGCCTCCTATCGGCCGATCAGCTTACTGCCAGTACTCTCAAAGATACTCGAAAGAGTATTCTTAAATAGAGTATTGCCGATAATGGACGAGGCTGGTCTGATCCCCGATCACCAATTTGGATTTAGGCGCTGCCACGGAACCCCAGAGCAATGCCATCGAGTGGTTCAATATATCTTGGACGCTTTTGAAAACAAGAAATATTGCCTAGCGGTCATGCTGGACGTCAAGCAAGCCTTCGATCGGGTCTGGCACCCTGGACTCCTCCTGAAGATTAAAACCGGCCTGCCCCAGCCCTACTTCAAGTTCTTGAAGTCATTCATGGAAGGCCGAAGGTTCGCCGTTAAATGTGGAGAAGCCCGCTCAGGTCTCAAATATATTCGCGCTGGTGTCCCCCAAGGAAGCGTCCTCGGCCCGCTTATGTACAATGTTTACACGGCCGACCTCCCGGTGCTACTGAGCCCCAACATTATGGTAGCCACATATGCCGACGACACGGCCTTCCTCACCGTAGCAGACACCCCAGCAGAGGCCTCCCAGGTAATGCAAGAGCAACTCCATCTGCTTAACTCGTGGCACAAGAAGTGGAATATCTCTGTTAACAGTGATAAGTCCACCGCCACCACCTTCTCCACCCGCTTCGGCAACTGCCCACCAGTTAGCCTCAATGATACTACAATCCCAGAAGAAGACACTCCCAAATATCTTGGCATCACCCTCGACAGGAGGCTAACGTGGAAACCGCACCTGCAGAAGAAACGCCGCCAGGCAGAAGACCGCATTAAAGCGTTCTACTGGCTGATGGGTAGGAGATCCAAGCTGCCGACGTCATCAAAGCTTCTTGTATACAAGGCGATCATCAGGCCAATCTGGACATACGGTATCCAATTGTGGGGCACCGCCTGTAAAACTAATGTCCGAATTATACAGACATTCGAGAACAAAGCTCTCCGCATCGCCACCAACGCTCATCCTCTGCACGACAACGACACTATTCATGAAGTCCTCAGCTTCCCTTGGGTGAAGGACGAAGTTAAGAAAATCAGCAAGCGGTACATGCAGAGGCTACATGACCACCCCAACAACTTGGCGATGAACTTGCTGGACAACAGCGAACGGACCAGGAGGCTGCTCAGGACCCATCCTCTGGACCTCCCCAGGGACTAGCCGGATACTACAACTACACTCTAAATGCAATAATAAACTGAGAAGTTTATCTTTATCAAATTTAATGATTGTCCATGATGGACAGTTTTAAATAAAATACGAAGAAAAAAAAAAAAAAAAAAATTTGAAGTGGTGCGTAGGGCAAAGATGCAAAGCTCTGCCGATCTCTGAACTCTGCTGAGATGAGAAGATGGATAGTTTTACCTAGTGCCGGCCACCATACTATGATACCATACAGTATTATGAGTCGCACTATCGTCCAAAATAGGCAATTCACCACGTGAGCTGAGAATCCCCATCTGTCCTTTTTGCACGCGTAAAGGGCATTCGTAGCCGCCTTCTCCCGTTCTCTAATGTTATCCTGCCAGATTAATTTCCTATCCACGAAATATTTAGTCTTATTGCCTAAAGTTAAACCCAGACCGTTAGGCCTGGCCTTCCAGAGTGTGCTGTAATTTCTGTTAGGCACTCCAAAGAAAAGAGCCGCCAGATTGTTTCTACGAGCGGTTGTGTCTTTATTAAATTCTAGCCTGCATGGGCAACAGGCAGCCTTCCTCTTTGCCGCTCAAAACTTAACTAAAACTCAATATTTAATATTAACTTTACTATCCTTACAAATACTCCAACATCCTAAACTTAAACTATTGCCGTCCTGCTCCTTTGTGCCGACACCCTCTGAAGTACACCAGGGCATCGTTACAGTCGTAACAGCTGATTTACTGTTAGCAGCCAGAGTAATGGAGATAAAAACACCTTGAGGGGTACCCCTACAAACGATCTTGCGGGTGGTTAGACCCTCCATTTCGGCATTCACCGCCCTGCTAGTGGGCAGTTGGCTGACGAAGTCGATTAGGGGACCTTCGATTTCAAGCTCCGCCATAGATCGAATGATCGAAGAAGGTAAAATGTTGTTGATACAGGTTTAGCACCTCAACAATTTATGTTAACAAATATAAATTTTGAGACTAAACTCGAGCACTTCCGCGCGAGGATTAATAAGTAAGTGGTGGCTTATGCTTATCTAATTGTTTTGTAAAATCGTAATCGTTTTAGCCTTCGTAAAGGTCTGGCAGGAAGGAGTTATTCTGCAAGCAAACTGTGGTGCCTCAAAAGCCTGTCACTATATCTACTTGTGTCCCTTCCAATCTGCTCCTCCACGATGAACAGTTTTAGGTCTCGGTGAAGGGTCGAGCCGCGCACGTAACAGGGGCAGTTAGTTATTTATCGTATTTATCGTAACGGTTTTGCAGAAACTGGATACGCTTATAATTAGATTTTGCTCTAAGTGGCATAGTGCTCCTTCTATTCAGTAGCCATCGCAATTGTTGCATTCTTTGGCCAGCTGGTCTCTGTATTGTCTTATAGAGCTTTATTGAATTGCTGTCTGCTAATAATTCTTAGTTTATCAAGCTCAGAAGTCCACCAGGCTTACGACCTTCCTTGGAGATAGTCGTTGGACAGGCTTTATTAAGTGCATCAGCGCACGTTTTTTTGAATTTTGAGACTAAACTATCCAGGTCCTCCTCAGTAACTGTTTCGGAAACCGGAAGTCTCAATTGGTTCCTTTAGGATAAATATTTTAAATATTTGACGTTGATGTTAATGCTGACTACTGTATTAATGGAGTAATAATACCATTAGCACTTGTTGCCTTACTATGATGCACGTGGATTTGGAGGACCAGCACCATTGGACCTTCCCTCGCTGTCATTCGTGGGCATCGCATCGCATCGTATCGCATCGCATTAGCTCATTAGCGCCCTCGAGGAGCTCGTGCTGATTGCTGCTCTCGCCCAGCTTGCAGATGGCTTCTGTATCGGTCTAGAATACATTAAGCGTTATGTGACCCGAGCCAAAGTTCACCGTTCCTTCGTCATTGTTGAGCTGTTCAAGGCAATTGTTAATCAGCAACGTTACGACCTGCATTGGCCCTTTGTGGGTGGTTTCAGCGCTGATAATTTCCCAGCCCTGCGATTCAAGTTTGGGTTACAGAGCTGAAGGATTTTTAGCACGTCCGCCGGCGCAGCTTCACGTTGCCTTGGAACAACCCTGCATCAGTGCAACGGGGAAGAGGTCCTGGATTTGCCTGGAGTACCACAAGAGTGACCGTGGGGAGCGCTGCATCCACCCATCGCAACTGATGTTTTGGGATCCTCCGATCATCATTATTGCGGTCTATGACCCCAATGTCCCTGCGTCCTTTGGCCACCTCCGCAAATGATTTTGACCATGTCTGCCCATGGGTCTTCTGTGTTTTCGACCTTGCGTTTGGGTCCTCCTCCATTGAACGCTGTCGTTTGGATGGTTGGTTGACCTCGTAGTTGAGTGTGCAACTTCAGCACCCGCCTTGCCCATTCTATGTCCTCACGGAACTTTGCTAATCCGATCTTCCGATCTTTACCGGGTCTGATCGTGATTGATTTTCCGACCTATACTACACCGGTTTCCCCTCCGGTCTCATCTTCGCCGGTCCGTCAATTAGGTTTTTTATTTAAAGTATATATTTGTCCATAATATGTCCCACGAGTTGCGGAAAGGGGATGGATCACCCGGGCAAAGATCCGCGTACTTTGGCAATGCTATATAATCCGGGGGGTCGCCCGGGAATCCGAATGCTCCGTAAGCGACTGGGCTATTTGAGAGGATCCAGATCTCACCCCATTGTCCATGGTAAGATACCATTATGTCATGGTCCCTGGACTTGGCTGGCCACCGTCGACCGACAACTCGCGGAACAATTGTAGTACGATAACCAGCCGGCAGCTAGGTGGTTTCCGGCAACCAACCAAGTGTAGCCTACTGGCTACACTGTGTATAGTTTTGGGGCCAGATCCATGTGCGTACTGACATATTTTTTGAACTTTAGCCAATCAGGGGTTCCACAGAAATCGCTTCCGTCCAAATTTTATCTCAAAACCAATACTCGGTGCCACATAAAATCATTTAGGAGGTATCAAATCTCGTTTGTTTTGCCAGGAGTTTGGGTTAAAAACTGTAGCAAAGACAGTTTTCATAAAAAAAAACTCAGTGAAATATAATCCTTCTAGTTATACTCTGTACATGAAATGTACAAGAGTATATTAGGTTTACGCGAGTTGAAAATGTAACAGGCAGAAGAAGGCGTGTGAATACGCAGAAAATGTGTCTTTTGGAATTTCCCTTCCTCCCCACTCTCCCCCACAATCACTGATATCCCATAACTCACGTAACTCTTGGAATTTTTCATTGAAATTCTAAAAATACATATATAGTGATTTTGAGTCCGTGTGCCAAGTTTCATAATGATAATGATTTAACAGGAAGTTATAGCCATATATGTATATATGACCAAGTAGTGGGCACAACTGCTTTTGTTGTTACTGTTTTGCACACGCACACGATAAACATACGCAAACACACACATACACGCATAATTATTCTTTAAATATCTACAGAGTATTTTAAAGTCGGGACACCCGACTTTAGCTTCTCTACTTGATTTGTATTTAACTTAGTTAATTACAGAGTTTAAACACAATTAACCAGTCACATGTAATCGTCGACCGTCAGCTGTTGCTGACAGCTTAGTGCGTTACAGGATGGGAAGTTTGAAAAAATGAAATCTCTTAAAGTTCCGTGTCACCGACGGATTTGTTTGGAGTCTTAAAGGACTTTCTTTAATTTTTGGCTGTTAGTGTAGAGTTAGGAGAACTGGATAATTACCTGATGAAAGGTCTGCACTTGCTTCTGGACTTATTAGGCTTTCCGAGATTTGTCGCGTCACTGCAAAGTCAATTTCAAATTTCACGTTTACAGAAGTGGCCTGTAGGAAAACAGTTGAGAGTCTGCTTAAAGAGTTGTGCTTAATGCTGCTGTTGATTGATGGATGCCAATTCTACCATGTGCTTTGCCATCAGGGTGATTTGTACCGTAACACCAAAATTCTTGTATATGAAAATTATTTTTATTCGTCAAGGCGCCTCTGAAATCCTACATCCTACATCGATTTTCATATCTCTTAGGAAGTTTTTCAGTTCCAGCTTATGCTGTGAAACACCATTGTGGTTCCAGAATGCGATTGATATCGGAACTATTATTTTCTTGATGCAAGCATCTCTATTAATATATTTTGGTTTCGCACTAGGTCTTGCATAAATGTTCACTAAAATGTCATAAATTCTTCCATCATTTTTTTTAAGGACTTCGTGTATTATTTGTGATCTTGCGAGTATTTGACAGAGTTTGCTCATCTTGCACTGTTAGGGCAGCCGCTGTTGAAGTCTATTGGTCGCATAGAAGTTGAAGCCATTGAGATGAAAATAAGTTTTGTTTGTTAGGGGAGTCTCTGATATGAGCATGGCGTCAATGTCATGTTGATTGATGAACTGCAGGAGATCGCATTTGTGCTGTGAAATGCCATTCGCATTCTAGATAATATTGGCACCATGGTCTGCACAAATTTCAGATGCATTGACATTGGCCATCCAACATAAGCAATAACAACCAGGAATAAGACCCATATTATTATTCTACTCAGCACTTATCCAACAATCAGGTATAGGTCATAGTTCCGTGCACTGCACATATAAAGTTATAAATCAAACTATAAATCGTCCGGCCGATTCGCACAACCGCACTCTGTGTTACAGAGTGGAGCGCCGGAATAAATTCGATGTGTGTTTCATCCGCTATTGATACACTTTTTCTTGTTAGCATCCTTTTTATCTGCCTTACAGGTTGCAGAATCGTGCAGTTCACCGTAAGCCACGCAAACTCTATGCAATTGTTTTTTGTATGGTTAAACTTTAAGCAGTTTTTTGCATTGAACTGGATTATTGCGCACATGTAGTTTTTCTCCTGAAATCTACTTCATAAGCTGCTGTAGTTTAGGCAGCCTATGCAAATTTATGGTAGGCAACAAAAATGAAACTAAAGCGCTCAGCTTGCTGTGCCATTGTGCCATTTGAGGGGCGGAAAATTCTTGTCCCTGACCAGAACGACATCGTCGATGGAAAGTCTAGGCTACGACATTCGCCATTTTGAGCGCTGTTGAAGAAGCGTCAAATATTCATCACGCCAGCGAACCCAAATATCTGCTGGTAGTACGTCACACGCTGCCATCGATCCAGCGGATTAAAGTTGAGCTTCGTCAGATCAGGCAGCACCAAGGAAATGAGCTGGAGTCATGAGATCAAGATCTGGTGGATGTTCTGAAAGGGATAACAATGGGCGAGAATTAATGATTGCCCCAATATGGCATAATATATGCCCCAATATGGGCACATCTCTTCAAATTCGAGCAACGATGGTCCAACGGACCGGTAAAAAAAGATGTTTTGCAGTCTTCACAGCTGGCTCCCATACACCACCGAAGTGAGGTGAACGCAGCGGAATGAAACGCCAATCAATACTGTCAGCAAGGCAAAATTCTTGCACAGCACGCAGATGGTGGCTGGATTCAAATAGACACTTCAGCTCAGCAATCTCGTTCCGTGCGCCAACAAAGTTAGTAGTGCTGTCAGACCATTTAGGAAAGCTCTGGTTGGTAAATCGTTCACCAACTCCAAATGCACTGCATTGGTGGCGAAGCAAATGAAAATGCAAATATAGAATTTTATTGGTCCTTATTGCAGACCTCGCTTTTGTAGGAAAACGGCCCACAAAAATCCACACTCAGAATGTAGATTACGGACATGGTAGTGCATAATAACCGAAGAGTAGACATTTGAATTGAGCGCATTAACCATGACAGATGCAGTCCACCGATAGTCCAGGAATTCGAACACGATGTAGGAACTTGTATACATATCCAAGAACGCGCTGTACCTTTCCAAATGTATTGAAATATTTGCATTGCTCTGCAGTGTCTTCGCGCAGTGTGGTGTTTACAAGCACTTTGGAGCGCTGCTTAGGCAGCGACGAGACGGAATGGCAAGATTCTAACCAATAGGATTTGCCTTTCGTCAGAAATGCGGGACCATGGAGCCAAAAGTTCGACTGGACTAATTCGCGGGGTAATGGCTCGCTGCGTATCCAAGATAATGCTACTGCAGAATCAGACCAACAATAAAATTTGCAGTCGAATAATTGATGGATTGATGGAGCACCACTTCCATAGCTTGAAATTAGCCGTGGCAAGCAACCCTTTGGTTTGTCTCATAATTTATATAACTTCGTTTGTAGAAGCACCACCAGTTACTAAATCATATACATAGAAATCACGACGCAATATATCTGAGCCAATAGGAAATAGCTCATGATCATCTTCAGCCAGCTAATGCATATTGCGAACGGAAAGAAACGACGCAGGCTCTGTACCGTAAGTTATCAGTATCAAGTCGGAAGACTTAAATATCCATTTTCAGGCGAATCACGCCATAGAATGCATTGGAAATAGCTGTCCGGAATTGATACTCACACGCAGCGGTACATCTTGCAGATGTCTCCTGGTAAAGCGATAGGAGAAGTGCATAATCGAACAAGCGTGTTTGCGAGCTTTGACTGAATGGAAGGACTAGCGATCAATATGTCATTTAAATAATGACCAGAGAATGTGAATTCTGTCCTCCTTCAGAAGGCAAGATTATAATTCGACGATAGGCTTGCGTATGAGAATCGCCAAGCAGATCTGTGCCGAGCCTTTCTGGCAGTCAGATGGAATACTCGCCAGTAGGCAGGCGCCTGAAATTAGCTTTAAAATGCTCCTCGCAGTCGAACTCTTCCCTTGTAAATTTTACAGCCTGATCGACACCACTTTCGAGTTCGCAAAAAGAACGAACCATCTCCTCAATTCGTGTATCGAAATCCTCTCTAGACGGAAAAAAACTGATTTCTGGCGCTTTGAGCCACCTCCAGTAACTATCCAGCCAAAACGAGTATTTTGCAGAAGTGGCAGGCCATCAGCCAGTTTAATCTGGCGTGCGTAGGTAGAATAAATGGGCACCGATGAGCATATCGATTTGCTGCGGCTTGAAGAACGCCGGATCAGCTAAGCGGGCATTGCTTGATATAATCCAATGAGATATATCAACCGTGAAACTTGGTTGGTTCTCAGTAATGGAAGAAGAGACCAAAGCCGTGATATTTGCAGCATAGTCAGTAACGCGACTCGCGTAGTTATATTGTGCATCAGTGATCCGAAATCGAGCAGTGCACGGCAGGGTACCCAAGTCCCAGCGCGATTTTTAATGCTAATGGCAGCGGTGGCCTGGACCACAACATCTGAGCTGAGATTTTGGGTGTGCAAAGAGGCAAGCGATTATGAAACGACGGATGTAGAAACGAAGACAGCCACGACTGTAAGTCAGAAGTGGACGATTGCTCAGACATAAAATTACTAAAATGCAATAAACTATGATGCTTGCTACCACAAGGTATACACGATCCACAATTGCAAGTTCTTATTATGTGGCCTTTTCTAATGCAATTTATGCCCAGAGAGAGGCGTTTTGCTTCCTTTAAGCGAAATACAGGTGGCAAATGAACAGAAACTGGGCAACTGTATATCTCATGTGCAGTATTGTCACAAAACAGACAACCATTTGCGGATTGCGGGTTTGTGGCGACAAACGCCCGTTTGATGTTAGCGTTTTTGTTCTTTCCCACCTGATAGCTATCCAAGAACGTCAGCATTACCTTTGGCCAAAATTGTGTGAACGACGATGTTGCCAGCTATATCTTGCATATTGCCCAAGCTGAAAAGTGCACGCATATTTGCGTTGACTTTGTCGCACAACTCTCTCTCAGCTTGCTTGTAGTCTCACCCCTTTTGATGCCCAAAATCTCGAAGATTTGTGCCTGGAAAATAAGACGCTTAAACGCTTATATTAAATCGCCTGTCAAGTAGTTCGAACGCCACTGTGTAATTTGCACCACTTATCTCAAGTGCACGAATAGTATCGAACGCAGCTCCTCTTAAACTTACCCGCAAATGCTGCAACTTTTCCATATCGGTGAGATCGGCATCCTTCGCGATCACCGAAGTGAATATCGAAGCAAAATGTGCATATTCCGTATATCCACCACTGAAAGTAAGCAGATTAAGCTCGGGCAAACGAGACCGGCTTACGACTATAGTGGACTGTTTATCCTGCTGAAGCGTCGAACACGGCGGCGCGCTAGATTGCATCCGTTGAAATTGAATTTAGCAGGCGTCACACCAAGCACACCAGCAGCTCAACAAAGTTGAAGCGCAAGCTGCTGCCAATCTCGTCATAGTCCAGCTCCTCTAATTTGTCATGTACAGCATGAAAGGAGGCCTGGATACCGTACAGCATTTCCACACGTTTTCTCAGCTCACTTTCTGAAATATTGTCAAATTCACAATCATTTATTTAATTTTGAATAGAAAGCGCTTTTAAAAGTCAACATTAATGTTCACAGCCTGCACACTACGTAAGCAGTAGCTGATGAGACAGCTTGGTTGGCGGGCATTTGACGGAAGCTCTCAGACATTCTAAACGCGAGGGAACACGAAAATCGGAGCAGAGATAAATTACGCGCACGAATAACTGTTTTATCTGCTGATGTTCGTTGCCCTGAAAAAGTCGCTTCACACGGCTGCTTTATTTGCATGTAGGTAACAAACACCGAATACGATTTTGTATGCTTTGCGCGATTTACAAAGTTTATGCTGGTAGACGATACGATATCGAAAGGACGGACTGCGGAGCTACCGACAATGACTAACTTATATGCGAAGGCTGCGCAACAGCCTATGCAAATTTATGGTAGGCAAACAAATGAAAGTAAAGCGCTCAGCTTGCTGTGCAAAGTAAGTCACAAGAAAACGAGCACTTTGTGTTGAGTTCTTTACGTTACTTATTGACTATGATGTGCTGCCGGTTTTGGCGTTTTTTGGCCACATGATAATTATCGTAATTATTGGAATTTTGAACTCAAATTTGGCAGTTACATTCTGTTTATAATTATGTGTACGTGTAACAATTTAACGATACGTTTCTCATGAAGAAAGTTATAGCAATAAATATACAAGGGTGGCACAGAGAATTCCGGTCGTTTCGGCTACAGTTGTTTTTGAAAACTCCCAACAAATTTGTCGGTGCCACAGAACTTCGAAATTTACATTTTTATACTCTGTACATGAAATGTACAAGAGTATATTAGGTTTGCGGGAAGTGAAAAATGTAACAGGCAGAAAGAGGCGTGGCAGACCCCACAAAGTATATATATTCTTGATCAGCATGACAAGACGAGTCGATCTAGCCCTGTCTGTCTGTCTGTCTGTCTGTCTGTCCGTCTGTCAGTCTGTCCGTCTGTTCGTCCGTATAAACACCTGGATCTCAGAGACTATAAGAGCTAGAGACACCAAATTTTGCACAAAGATGCCTTATGTGTGTACGCTATACGAGTTTGTTTTATTTTTTTTTATTTTTCCCCCCACTTCCCCCTATGGGGGTTTTTCCGTAACGCCGTTCGTATAATCGCCTATATCTCGGAGACTATAAGACCTAGGGATATCAAATTTAAAGTCCAAGATGCCTTATGTGAATACGCAGAAAATGTGTTTTTTTTTTGGAATTTCCCTCCCTCCCCCCTCTCCTCCTCAAATCGTGATTTTATTATGTGTCCGTATGCCAAGTTCCATCATGATAGACCGATTTAACAAGAAGTTATAGCCATAAATATATTTGGTGCTGCAGCGCTGCCCGCGGCTGTTGTTGATGTTGCTGTTTGGTTGACTGGTAACATGTTTACACAGACACGAATAGATGCGCATAGGCATTCATACACTCACACAGACGCAATTGCTATGTAAATGTGCAATTATACACCCTTTACGTGAGTTCGAATACCGAAAGAGGTAAAATCGATCCAAATTTTTTTTAAATTTTTGTAATTATAGCCTGTACCCAAAGGGTGAAAGGCTATACTAGTTTACTAGTTTTGTGCGAATGTATGTAACACACAGAAGGAGGCGTGGCAGACCCCACAAAGTATATATATTATTGATCAGGATGACAAGAAAGTCGATATAGCCATGTCCGTCCGTCCGTCCGTCTGTATGAGCGCAAGGATCTCAGAAGGTACAAGAGCTAGAATAACCAAACTCGGTATCCAAAATCCCCTAAGCCCTAGGCAGGTCAAGTTTATTTTTGTATTCTGATACACCCCCCCCCCACTCCCCCACAATTCGTGTTTTTTTTTATAACTTCCGTAATTATTAGAATTTTGAAATCAGTTTTAGTAGTTACGTCCAGTTCGTGCTTATGTGTCCGTATGCGAAGTTTCATCATGATAGGTCAATTCTGAAGAAAGTTATAGCCATAAATAAAATCGCTGATCATGCTCTGCTTACAGCGCTGCCCGCATCTGTTCTTGTTGTTGCTGCATTGGTTCAACTTTGTGCTGCATACATACACGCATATAAATACACATAGACACGTGATGTAAATGTAAAACTGTACATAAACATGTCTTCTATGTATGTATTAAATAAATTTTCTTAATTGAATTAATAAATTAATTTAATTTTTTTTAAATAATTTTTTTTTTTTATTTTTTTTAAATTTTTTTTTTTTTAATTTTTCTTTTTTGTGGAGAGTACAGGCTATTTTACTGTCGTGCTTGCTCGACTGTAGCGTTCTATCTTGTTTTTATACTCTGTACATGAAATGTACCTAAGTACATTAGGTTTGCGGGAGCTGAAAAATGTAACAGGCAGAAGGAGGCGTGGCAGACCCCACAAAGTATATATATTCTTGATCAGCATGACGAGACGAGTCGATCTAGCCCTGTCTGTCTGTCTGTCCGTCTGTCTGCCTGCCCGTCCGTATGAACACCTGGATCTCAGAGACTATAAGAGATTGAGACACCAAATTTTGCACAAAGATGCCTTATGTGTGTATTCTATACGAGTTTGTTTTATTTTTTTGATTTCCCCCCCACTTCCAGCCTATGAGGGTTTTCCCGATTTTCCATTCGTATAATCGCCTATATCTCGGAGACTATAAGACCTAGGAACACCCAGGTGCCTTATGTGAATACGCAGAAAATGTGTATTTTGGAATTTCCCTCCCTCCCCCCCTCTCCTCCTCAAATCGTGATTTTATTATGTGTCCGTATGCCAAGTTCCATCATGATAGACCGATTTAACAAGAAGTTATAGCCATAAATATATTTGCTGCTGCAGCGCTGCTCAAGCGCTGCCCGCGGCTGTTGTTGATGTTGCTGTTTGGTTGACTGCACACATGTTTACACAGGCACGAATAGATGCGCATAGGCATACATACACTCACACAGACGCAATTGCTATGTAAATGTGCAATTATAAACCCTTTTCGTGAGTTCGAATACCGAGAGAGGTAAAATCGATCAAATTTTTTTTAAATTTTTGTAATTATAGCCTGTACCCAAAGGGTGAAAGGCTTTAGTTTACTAGTTTTGTGCGAATGTATGTAACACACAGAAGGAGGCGTGGCAGACCCCACAAAGTATATATATTATTGATCAGGATGACAAGAAAGTCGATATAGCCATGTCCGTCCGTCCGTCCGTCTGTATGAGCGCAAGGATCTCAGAAGGTACAAGAGCTAGAATAACCAAACTCGGTATCCAAAATCCCCTAAGCCCTAGGCAGGTCAAGTTTATTTTTGTATTCTGATACACCCCCCCCCCCCCCACTCCCCCACAATTCGTGTTTGTTTTTATAACTTCCGTAATTATTAGAATTTTGAAATCAGTTTTAGTAGTTACGTCCAGTTCGTGCTTATGTGTCCGTATGCGAAGTTTCATCATGATAGGTCAATTCTGAAGAAAGTTATAGCCATAAATAAAATCGCTGATCATGCTCTGCTTACAGCGCTGCCCGCATCTGTTCTTGTTGTTGCTGCATTGGTTCAACTTTGTGCTGCATACATACACGCATATAAATACACATAGACACGTGATGTAAATGTAAAACTGTACATAAACATGTCTTCTATGTATGTATTAAATAAATTTTCTTAATTGAATTAATAAATTAATTTAATTTTTTTTAAATAATTTTTTTTTTATTTTTTTTTAATTTTTTTTTTTTTAATTTTTCTTTTTTGTGGAGAGTACAGGCTATTTTACTGTCGTGCTTGCTCGACTGTAGCGTTCTATCTTGTTTTTATACTCTGTACATGAAATGTACCTAAGTACATTAGGTTTGCGGGAGCTGAAAAATGTAACAGGCAGAAGGAGGCGTGGCAGACCCCACAAAGTATATATATTCTTGATCAGCATGACGAGACGAGTCGATCTAGCCCTGTCTGTCTGTCTGTCCGTCTGTCTGCCTGCCCGTCCGTATGAACACCTGGATCTCAGAGACTATAAGAGATTGAGACACCAAATTTTGCACAAAGATGCCTTATGTGTGTATTCTATACGAGTTTGTTTTATTTTTTTGATTTCCCCCCCACTTCCCGCCTATGAGGGTTTTCCCGATTTTCCATTCGTATAATCGCCTATATCTCGGAGACTATAAGACCTAGGAACACCCAGGTGCCTTATGTGAATACGCAGAAAATGTGTATTTTGGAATTTCCCTCCCTCCCCCCTCTCCTCCTCAAATCGTGATTTTATTATGTGTCCGTATGCCAAGTTCCATCATGATAGACCGATTTAACAAGAAGTTATAGCCATACATATATTTGCTGCTGCAGCGCTGCTCAAGCGCTGCCCGCGGCTGTTGTTGATGTTGCTGTTTGGTTGACTGCACACATGTTTACACAGGCACGAATAGATGCGCATAGGCATACATACACTCACACAGACGCAATTGCTATGTAAATGTGCAATTATAAACCCTTTTCGTGAGTTCGAATACCGAAAGAGGTAAAATCGATCAAATTTTTTTTTGTATTTTCTAAACATATGTACAGAGTATTTCAAAGTCGGGACACCCGACTTTAGCTTTTTTACTTGTTTTAACATCATTTCGATTTTTTCGCAATTACGGGGTTTGCTTCCATAAATTCGACTAAAATTGCATCCTGTTGTCTATGTTTTGCAAAAAGCATTTGAAATTGAATTCAGAATTTACAACAAGAAAAGAATGCTAAAGTCGAGCAAGCTCAACTCTTAAATATCCTGTACCTCCCACAAAAAAAGGAAAAATTGAAAAAAAAAAATTTTTAATAATTAAAAAAAAGTATATTAATTAAATTAAAGACATGTTCATGTACAGTTTCAACAGCATACATTTACATCAGAATCGTGTCTTTGCGTGTTTATATGCGTGTATGTATGAAGCACAAAGTTGAACCCAAGCAGCAGCAACAACAACAGCTGCGGGCAGCGCTGCTGGCAGCGGTACAAGCAGAGCATGGGCAGCGATTTATGGCTATAACTTTCATCAGAATTGACCCATGATGAAACTTGGCATGCAGACACATAATCACTAACGGGATGTAGCTACGTAATTTTAGTTGGAAATTCCAAGAAACACGAACTGCTGGTAGTGGGGGGGGGGGGGGGGTGGTGTATCAGAATAAAAAAATAAACTTGATCTGCTTAGGGCTAAGAGGAACCTGGATACCAAGTTTGGTAATTCTAGCTCTTGTACCTTCTGAGATCCTTGCGCTCATACAGACGGACGGACAGACGAACAGACGGACGGACATGTCTCGATCGATTTCTCTCGTCATGCTGATTCAGAATATATATATTTTATGGGGTCGGAGATGCTTCCTTCTGCATGTTACATACTTTGCACAAACCTAATATACCCTTTTTACCCTACGGGTACAGGGTATAAAACAAGAGAGAACGCTACAGTCGAGCAAGCCCGACAGTGTAATACCCTGTACCCAGGTAAACTTCCGTCACTGAGTTATATGCGCCCAAAGCAGCAGCAAAAAGAGGAAGAAGAAGAGCGAACTTGTTGCTGCAGTTTGTGGGGGTTGTACTGGCGAGAATTTGTTTCGCTAATAACTTTTCTTAGAATCGACAGAATTGAATAAAATTTTAAACAACAGTAGATATTTATTTATAAATTATGTGTGCAAAGTTTGGTTTAGGTAGCATTTGAAATGTGGACGCTATTGACGAAATTCTGCAGCGGGGGAAGGGGGGAAAATTAAAAAAAAAAAAAAATAAACTCGTCCTTACTCGGATCTAGGAGAATCTGGATGCCAACTTTGGTTATTCTAGCTTTTATAGTTTCTGAGATCCTCGCGTTCATCCAGACGGACAGACGGACAGACGGACAGACGGACGGACAGACGGACAGACGGACGGACATGTCTAGATCGATTTCTCTCGTCATGCTGATCAAGAATATATATACTTTATGGGGTCGGAGATGCTTCCTTCTGTATGTTACATACTTTGCACAAACCTAATATACCCTTTTTACCCTACGGGTACAGGGTATAAAAATAGACGCAATTCCAGCAATTGTTGTTGTTGCTGCTTTGATTCAACTTTGTGCTGCATACATATACACATAAGCACGCAGAGTTACTATTTTGATGTAAATTTATTCTGAAATTGTACATAAACACTTATATATGTGTGCATGTGTTGAATAGTTTATTATACCCTGTACCCGTAGGGTAAAAAGGGTATATTAGGTTTGTGCAAAGTATGTAACATACAGAAGGAAGCATCTCCGACCCCATAAAGTATATATATTCTTGATCAGCATGACGAGAGAAATCGATCTAGACATGTCCGTCCGTCTGTCCGTCTGTCCGTCTGGATGAACGCGAGGATCTCAGAAACTATAAAAGCTAGAATAACCAAAGTTGGCATCCAGATTCTCCTAGATCCGAGTAAGGATGAGTTTATTTTTTTTTTTTTTAATTTCCCCCCCCCCTTCCCCCGCTACAGAATTTCGTCAATAGCGTCCACATTTCAAATGCTACCTAAACCAAACTTTGCACACATCATTTATAAATAAATATCTACTGTTGTTTAAAATTTTATTCAATTCTGTCGATTCTAAGAAAAGTTATTAGCGAAACAAATTCTCGCCAGTACAACCCCCACAAACTGCAGCAACAAGTTCGCTCTTCTTCTTCCTCTTTTTGCTGCTGCTTTGGGCGCATATAACTCAGTGACGGAAGTTTAACTGGGTACAGGGTATTACACTGTCGGGCTTGCTCGACTGTAGCGTTCTCTCTTGTTTTTAATTTAATTATTTAATTAAATTAATTACAATTTTAAAATTAATTTTTTTTTGTAGCATTTTTTTCTTGTCCGTAATCGGCTTATTTTCAGATTGGAAACCTTTTTTTTAAGTGTGTCGGAAATTTCGATGTTTTATACAATAGCCTTGATTCCCTTAATGACAACTTACCCTTGGCGCTTTTAAGCTGATGTGTATAGTAATGCGCATTTGTGGTGTTTCAAGTGTGTGTACTCTCTTCGGTGTAGATATAAACATTCATCTCAAGTCTTCCCCTTTTTTTTTTTTGATTTTCTAATGAGTACTGCCCGCAACTATTGTTCTTGTTACTGCTTTGCACAGGGACACGAGACTTACACAAACACACATACACGCATAATTATTCTACACATACAAGTATGTACAGGGTATTTCAAAGTCAGGACGCCCGACTTTAGCTTCTCTACTTGTTTTATTTTCTTTTATTATTCCACACATACGGAGTATTTTAAAGTCGGGATACCCGACCTTAGCTTCTTCACTTTTTATACCGTGTAGGGTAAAAAGGGTATATTAGGTTTTTCAAAGTATGTAACAGGCAAAAAGAGAGAAATCGATCTAGACCTTTCCCTTCTTCTGTCTATCCGTCTGTCCTTCTGGATCAACGCAAGGATCTCAAAATCTATGAAAGCTGGAATAACTAAAATTGGTATCCAAATCCTCCTAGAAAGGACGAATTTTTTTTATTGTTTTGATTTTTCCCTACTATTCCCCACTACAGAATTTCGTCAATACCGCCCAAAGCTATACAAACCCAACTGTCACAAGCAATATCTATAAAATTATCTACTTGTGTTTTAAATGAAATTTAAAACCATTAATTGTAAAACAAGAAAGGAATGCTAAAGTCGAGCAGGCTCAACTCTTAAATACACAGGGTATTTAACCACCCCACAAAAAAGTAATTAAATTAATTAATTAATTAATTTAATTAAATTAATTAACTAAATTGATTCAATTAATTAACTAAATTAAATACAAAATATTCCATGCATGCATACATACATTTACATTTACATCAGAATCGTGCCTTATGCGTGTTTGTGTACTTGTACATATGTATGCATGTGTGCATTGGGCCTGGTTGTATGGCTATAACTTTCTTTCCGATCATTCTATCATAATGAAACTTGGTATACAAATATATAATCACTTACCTAATGTGACTACCCAATTTTAGTTCGAAATTCCAAGAATTACGGGAGTTATAGAAATCGTATATAGGGGGGGAGTGGGGCTCAGGAGAATCTGTATACCAAGTTTGGTTATTCTAGCTCTTATACTTTCGGAGATCCTTGCGTTTATACAGACAGACAGACGGACAGACTGACATGGCTATATCGACTCGGCTAGTCATGCTAATCAAGAATATATATACTTTGTGGAGTCTACCAAGCCTCCTTCTGTGTGTTCCATGTGCACTCGCACAAAACTAATATACCCTTGTACCCTTTGGGTAAAGGGTATAAAAAGTTATTAGAGAAAAAAGTTTACTTCAGTACTATGCCAACAAGCTGCAGCATCTGGATTTCGTCAATACTGTCCAAAATTTCTAAAGCTACATAAGCCAAACTTGGCAAGTGGACTTACCTTATGCCAAGGTAACAATTTTATTTTTTATTTGGGATTTCCTAGCCTTCTCTCCCACTATAGAATTGCGTCAATACTGTCTACATTTCGAAAGCTACACAAACCAAACAAAAAATTTTAAATTTCATCTAAATCGGTTAATTTTATGAAAAGTTATCAGCGAATCCATTTCATTCTAGTACGCCATCAAGCTGTAGCATTAAGTTCGCTCTTTTTATACTCTACATGAAATGTACAAGAGTATATTAGGTTTGCGGGAGCTGAAAAATGTAACAGGCAGAAGGAGGCGTGGCAGACCCCACAAAGTATATATATTCTTGATCAGCGTGACAAGACGAGTCGATCTAGCCCTATCTGTCTGTCTGTCCGTCTGTCCGTCCGTATGAACACCTGGATCTCAGAGACTATAAGAGATAGAGACACCAAATTTTGCACGAAGATGCGTTATGTGTGTATTCTATACGAGTTTGTTTTATTTTTTTGATTTTCCCCCCCACTTCCCCCCTATGGGGGTTTTCCCGATTTTCCATTCGTATAATCGCCTATATCTCGAAGACCATAAGACCTAAGAACACAAAATTTTAGTCCAAGGTGCCTTGTGTGAATACGCAGAAAATGTATATTTTGGAATTTCCCTCCCTCCCCCCTCTCCCCCGCAAATGCTATTTTCTCTAATTCCCGTAATTCTTGGAATTTCGAACTAATTTTTTGCAAATACCCCCAGTTAGTAATTATGTGTCCGTATGCCAAGTTTCATTATGATAAACCGATTTAACAAGAAGTTATAGCCATAAATATATTTGCTGCTGCAGCGCTGCTCAAGCGCTGCCCGCGGGTGTTGTTGATGTTGCTGTTTGGTTGACTGCGAAAATGCTTACACAGACACGAACAGATGCGCATAGGCATACATACACTCACACAGACGCAATTGCTATGTAAATGTGCAATTATACGCCCTTTACGTGAGTTCGAATACCGAGAGAGGTAAAATCGATCCAATTTTTTTTATTCTTGTTTTATTTTTTTTTATTTTCTATGATTATTGTAAACATATGTACAGAGTATTTCAAAGTCGGGACACCCGCTTTTTTACTTGTTCTTCTTTTTGCTTGTGCTAGAGCTGCATAAAACTCAGTGCTGGAAGTTTGTATGGGTACAGTGTATTTCACTGTCGGGCTCGCTCAACTGTAGCGTTCCCTCTTGTTTTAATTTGTATAAATATTTTACACATATAGTATTTCAAAGTGAGGACACCCGACTTTATCTATTTCACTTCTTTGGACTCCTAATAGTGGATGGTTGCAAAGAACTATCAATATTTAAGAATTCGACGAGTACATTTCTTTTTTTGTAATCCTGCATAATCTTATGCGATCAAAAATATGTAGGGTCACAAATTGTTGAAAAAGCTTTTTAACTAAACATGTATCTGAAATGGCACACACAAAGAAATTAAAATGTTAGCAGTCGTTTTACTAGCTAGTCTTCTTAATTACAGAAACAAAAACCTGTTAAATCTCTCAAAAGTAAACTGTCTCTTGGCATTGCCAATCAAAATCTTAT
This sequence comes from Scaptodrosophila lebanonensis, assembly GCF_003285725.1. NCBI lineage: Eukaryota > Metazoa > Arthropoda > Insecta > Diptera > Drosophilidae > Scaptodrosophila > Scaptodrosophila lebanonensis. The sequence continues at coordinate 1,417,862 of NW_022060580.1, read as the reverse complement.
CCAGCTGCCCAGGCTCTGGGCCCTTTTACGGGTTAGTGGCCCTTTGGTAATGACCTGTTTTGGCTAACCGAATCTACAAATCTCTTAATTGCTAGAAATGAATTCTACTTAAACTTTTTATTGTAAATATTATTAATTTGAGTTTTTTCTCTTAGGAAATGCGAAGACCGTTCGAAATGACAACAGTTCCCGGTTCGGAAAATTTATGCAAGTGTGCTTCGACGATAAAAATTCTATCAAAGGATGTGTAATTCAAGACTATTTACTTGAGCAATCTCGGATTACATTCCAAAGTCTTGGAGAGCGAAATTACCACGTTATGTATCAATTAGTAGCTCAAGGACAACGTAATAACAATGTCGCTGAAATGTTACATTTAAAACCACCAGAGTTTTATAAATATTTAAATGCTTCAGATAATTTAAACATTGATCTTGACGTGGAAGCCAAAAAGTTTGAGGCTCTTACAATGGCACTTACTGTTCTACAAATTCCTCAAATTTTTATTGATGGTGTTTTTAAAATTCTTAGTTCCATATTATGGCTAGGAAATATTGAATTTATGGATATTGACGGAGAAGGTTGCGACTTAACTGACACTGACAATGAAGTAAATGAGACATTATCGAAGTTGTTGGGACTGAAAGCTGGCGATTTACTTAAAGTTCTACTTCACCGCCAGATTAATGTTCGAGGAAATATAGTTGAAATACCATTGAAAATACAAGAGGTAAGATTCGAGAAAATTAAATTAAGCTTAAATTAACTTTATACGTAAATTTTTTACATTAATGCCATGGGCGTACGCAGGGGGGCCAATGAAAAAAAAAGGCATACTTGGTTTTTAAAGCCTGTACCCAAAGGGTAAAAGGCTATACCAGTTTTGTGCGAATGTATGTAACACACAGAAGGAGGCGTGGCGGACTCCACAAAGTACATATATTTTTAATCAGGATGACAAGACGGGTCGATTTACCAATGTCCGTATATCCATATGTCCGTCTGTCTGTCTGTCCGTCTGACTGTCCGTCTGTCTGTATGAACGCAAGGATCTCAGAAAGTGTAAGGTCTAGAATAACTAAGTCCGAGAATGTATTCACCCGCAATTTGTGATTTTCTATAACTCCCGTAGGTCCTTATTAATTTCAAACTCAAATTTGGTTCCATCATCGAGTTAGTGATTATGTCCGGTTGCCAAGTGTAATTATGATAGGTCAATATAAAGAAAGTGTGTAGTTATAGGCTTTTCTATAACTAATAATAGGCAAGAATTAATATTCAACTGCGTAAAATTGTTCGAATTAAAAATGCTATTTATTTACAAATGTTGGGTTGCGATTCAAATAGTACAAGTTCAGTATAAAGCGACGAAAACAAATTTATGTATATGTTAATTGCCGAAATGCAATTCAATTTGTTAAACAATTGCCGAAGTGCAATGTTAATGTAAAAATTGGTCTAGTAGGCGGAAAACTAGGGGTTGTCGTATCGACACAAGCGAAGAACGAACGATGCGATTTGACTGTTGGTTAACAAGCAAAAAGATTCGGCCGCTGCATCAGTGCAGTGCCTTAGGCAAAATTATAGCAAATTAAGAACAATGCGTAAAGGAAAAATAGGAATTTGAGCGACAAAGCAAATAATGAGTTGAGATTACGTTAAATGGCTCAACTTGCTGCATAGAGCACTGAGTGATTTAAACAAATGTATTTATGATGAATTGTTGCCTATTGGCTGTGGCGACTGCATAACCAAACAGAAAGTTATAGCCATAAATATAATATCTGCCCAAGCTCTGCCCGCAGCTGTTGTTGCTTTGATTTATTACTGTACTGTTGATATCGTACATAAACACTTATGTATGTATGCATGTGTTGAATATTTTATATTTAATTTAGTTAATTAAATTCATTAAATTTGTATACCCTATACCCTATATATTAGGTTTGTGCAAAGTATGTAACATGCAGAATGAAGCTTCTCCGATCCCATAAAGTATATATAGTTGCATTCTTGATCACCATGGTCTCTCCGTCCGTCTCTCAGTCCGTCTGTCTGTCCGTCCGTCTGTCTGTCTGGATGAACGCCTGGATTTCGGAAACGACTTGGTATGTAAACGCTCCTATCCTATTTTTTTTATTTTCCCTCCCCTCTCCCCGATAAAATATTTCGTCAGTACTGTCCACAAAAGCTACATAAACACAAATAATTTATACACAAATATCTACTACTTTGTAATTTTATCCAAATCGGTCAATTCTAAGTAAAGTTATTAGCGATCAAATTTCACTCCAGGTCTACGCCAACAAGCTGCAGCATCAAGTTCGCTCTTCTTCTTATTGCTAGTAGTTTTTCTGGATACAGGGTATTCCACTTGCAATCCAACGGTTTGTTGGCAGCCACACAGATTGGCCAGAACAATTTACCAGAAACTACGAAAATTGATGCTCCCATATAGCGAAATGTAGCAGACGTCGCAAATGATATTATAAGAGGTATAGATGCTTTCGATCAAAAGGGACGTGATTAATGGATTTTGTTATTGGTGCTTGAGAAACTTGATGCTGACACGCGGTGGAGAAGAAGTCACCCACTTTTGAGGAATTCTTTACGTTTTTTGAATTTTCGCTGCGAAGAGTTGGAGCTGAGCATCCGAGAACTATCAGCTGGTGTGAAAGTCATATGTATCGGAACGTTGCGTTCATTCTCTTGATTGGGCACGTTCTCAATCACATTCACGCTTATTGGTTACGGGTATGCCATCAGTAAAGGCTGGTATCACAACGGAAAGTACATCACTTCATACCAATTTCCGTATAGCCAATCAACTCTTGATCGTCAATGCACACGTCATAGCGAAAACCACTTCACCATTGGAAAGGCAATAGACGCGTCGGCACTTCAGAGTTTCGATAAAGTGCAACTGGCTGACTCGCACTTCACTAGAAAGTGTACATACCATTGGGTAGCGATTATGTTTGGTCTACTCTAACATACTCTAAGATAATTTTTCAAAGGCTATGGTTTCTTAGGCATACGCTGCAGTAGTTTACAGCAAAATAATACACGAAGAATATTCCATTTTTACATCCATATTGGCACCGAAAACAAGGGTGGCACTACTAAAGCAGCAGTCTTTGCCACGCCTGGAACTTTGCGCTGCACTTCTAAATCAGCTAATACCCTCAATTATGGCTTCCTGGTTATCATATGCACCATATCAACTCCTATGTAACTGTGCAATTATATAACCTGAGTTACCTGAGTTCGAGTACCATTGGAGGTAAAATTGATTAAATTTGTTTACCTGTAGGTTAAAAAGAATATATTACGCTTGTGCAAATTATGTACCAGGCAGAAAGACACATATTCTGTATCAGCATGGCGAGAGAAATCGATCTGGACATGTTCGTCCGTCTGGATGAACGCAAGGATCTTGGTATCCAGATTCTCCTAGGTCCGAGAAAGGACGAGTTTATTTTATTTTTTGGATTTTCCCTCCCATCTCCCCTCTACAGAATTTCGTCAATACTTTCCGCATTTCAAAAACTATATAAACCAAACAGCATATGTTATTTATGTATATAAAACTAGCAGGTCTTGGCGGTCTTTGCTGGCTCAGTATTTGTGCTTACATTTATACGTTTATCTCTATATATATAATAATAAATAATAAAACAGTTTGTCCTGACTGACTGATCAACGTACAGCCCAAACGGTAAAAGCTAGGAAGCTGAAATTTGGACTTAAGTATCCTTTCATAGTGTAGGAGCCTACTAAGAAGGGATTTTGCAAAATTCGAGCTCCTAAGGGGGGAAATCGAGCTCCAAAGTTTGTATGAAAAATCTACAATTTTCATCTGTTTATCTTTAAACTTAGTTTGTTTACTCTCAGAAAAATTCCAAGAAAAACTGTATACATGGTTTTTTGAATTGAGCTTGAATTATTGGGGTTTTAATATTTATTCACCTTTTCAAATGAAAAGTTTGTGTTATATATTTTTTCCGATCGATTTCAAATTTGGGGACTGTAATCTACGTAAATAAATCTATAACTTTGCGTTCAAGGATTTTCAAAATATGCATTCTACAAATGCAGGCAGAACAAACAATACAAAATATCAAACAGTTGGGGACAACTAAGTATACATACACACACACACACACACACACACACATACAAGCTGCTGTCGTGTAGTTGCGTGCAAACGATTGAAATAGCCAAAGCAAAATGTGAGACACTAATGTGTGAATGTACACACATACATAAATATGTACACATCTATGTACATGTACACATCTATGTATGTATGTTCATTCGTCTTGCACTGACAGAGGAAGAAATGTTAATTAATTAAAAATTATTTAACATTTTTAAAAGTAATTTTTTCTTTGTTTAGTACATTTGGCATTGGGGTTTTCGTTAGTAACTTTATGCAGCAACAACAAATTACAACTAACGCAAATATCAAATAGTTGGGGACATCATATACACACACTCACACACAGAACAAGTAACAGTTCGAGTCTATGTATGAAAATGTAAAGAGAAACATGCATGCATACATATAGTACGGATTCAACTATCGATAGTTTTGATGCTCTAACACATAGAGCATCCGACACATGCCCATCTCTAGCATCTCAGCTGATCGCATATTTACAGCGACTTACCATTTTAGTGTTAGCTAACAACGCTGAAAATATACTCTGAACAAATCTAAGAGTCATTTACCGTTAAGCCTATTTTGTGAGTTTATTCATGCGATTGACAAAAGCAGAAACACACCTTTTACATTCACAACAATCATATTTGGAATTGAAGACACAAATAAGTGTTGAATTAAAAAATTTAATACTTACTTATATATGTATGCATGTATATAGGCGGATAACGAAAAATTGAAATGTATGTACATATCAGCGTTGCCGAACGCTTCAATTTTGGCGGGACGTCCCGATTTATAAATCAAAATTAAATGTCCAGCGTCGGACTTTTCGGGGATAACTCGACCGTGCGTACAACATGCTGAGAAAAAAACTTTAGAGAGCGTCGAAAGAAGAATATCATATAGTAATTAAACTTATAGTTTTAAGCACATTTTACTTAGCCCAGCAAAGACGGGCAAGACCTGCTAGTTTACTATATAATATTTCTCTTCCGACAATCTCTCAAGTTTCTAAAGAGTTCATTTCCTAAATAGCAAATTACTTTGGTACGATTTAAGAGCTAGAACATAAGGTACAATAAATACTATGTATGTACATAAATACATATGTATATTTATGTATGATAGGAATAAATCAAGTCAAGTAATTTCTAGAATTAAAAGCTATACAATATAAACACATATATCATAATTATTTCTTCTACTCTTCAATGAAAAGTTACAAAAATACAACGCAGTTTATCCTTTGTCAGAGTAAATACACAAAGAAAGTTTAAAGTTAATAGGATTTCTAATTTTCTAAAACCACTTGGTGCTCAACTACATTTTGACAGCTTTTTAACGCTTACCATTTGGGCTGTGCGTTGAATGCACTTACTAATATACCCATATACATATGTACATAAATATATACAATTTTTGTGCACCAATAAAGCCCCATATTATTATACAAACTATTTTATATATGTACATATAGTATGTATGTACATACATACATACATATACATGTATCTACATAAAATAAATACATATGTACATATCTAACAAGTAGAGAAGCTAAAGTCGGGTATCCCGACTTTGAAATACTCTGTACATATGTGTAGAATAATTATGCGTGTATGTGTGTATTTGTGTGCCTGTGTATGTCTCGTGTGCCTGAGCAAAGCAGTAACAACAACAACAGCTGCGGGCACTACTTGGTCTTATGTACATATATGGCTATAACTTCCTGTTAAATCAGCCTATCATGATGAAACTTGGCATTTGGACTTAAATTAACTAAATAGAGGTATTTGCCAAGTTTGTTCGGGGGAGAGAGGGAAATTCCAAAACACACATTTTATGCGTATTCACATACTTGTAAGGCATCTGGGAATATTTTTTTCAAATTTTCCAAAATCTTAGTGGGCACCTACACTATGAAAAGATACTTGAGTCAAAATTTCAGCTTCCTAGCTCTTGCCGTTGATCACCAATCAGTCAGGACAAACTGTTTTATATTTTTAAAGATACATAAAATGTACAAGAGTATATTAGGTTTGCGGGAGCTGAAAAATTGTAACAGGCAGAAGGAGGTGTGGCAGACCCCACAAAGTATATATATTCTTGATCAGCATGACGAGACGAGTCGATCTAGCCCTGTCTGTCTGTCTGTCCGTCTGTCCGTCCGTATAAACACCTGGATCTCAGAGACTATAAGAGATGGAGACACCAAATTTTGCACAAAGATGCCTTATGTGTGTATTCTATACGGTTTTTTTTTATATTTTTTTGATTTTCCCCCCCACTTCCCCCCTATGAGGGTTTTCCCGATTTTCCATTCGTATATCCGCCTATATCTCGGAGACTATAAGACCTAGGAACACCAAATTTTAGTAAAAGATGCCTTGTGTGAATACGCAGAAAATGTATATTTTGGAATTTCCCTCCCTCCCCCCTCTCCCATGCAAATTGCGATTTTCTTTAACTCCCGTAATTCTTGGAATTTCGAACTAAAATTTTGCAAATACCTCGAGTTAGTTATTATGTGTCCGTATGCCAAGTTTCATCATGATAGACTGATTTATTTATTTATTATTATTATTTATTTGGTGCTGCAGCGCTGCTCAAGCGCTGCTTGCGGCTGTTGTTGGTGTTGCTGTTTGGTTGACTGCTAACATGATTACACAGACACGAATAGATGCGCATAGGCATACATACACTCACACAGACGCAATTGCTATGTAAATGTGCAATTATACACCATTTACGTGAGTTCAAATACCGAGAAAGGCAAAATCGATCAAAATTTTTGTATACCCTGTACCCGTAGGGTAAAAAGGGTATATTAGGTTTGTGCAAAGTATGTACCATGCAGAAGGAAGCATCTCCAACCCCATAAAGTATATATATTCTGAATCAGCATGACGAGAGAAATCGATCTAGACATGTCCGTCCGTCTGTCCGTCCGTCCGTCTGTCCGTCCGTCCGTCTGTCCGTCCGTCTGTCCGTCTGTCCGTCTGGATGAATGCAAGGATCTCAGAAACTATAAAAGGTAGAATAACCAAAGTTGGCATCCAGATTCTCCTAGGTCCGAGAAAGGACGAGTTTATTTTATTTTTTTTAATTCCTTCCAAAAAGGAAAACAAAAGCTACACGAAACAAGTAAAAAAGCTAAAGTCGGGTGTCCCGGCTTTGAAATACTCTGTACATATGTTTACAATAATTATAGAGAATAAAAAAATTAAAGAAAATTCAAAAAAAAAGAGAGAACGCTACAGTCGAGCAAGCCCGACAGTGTAATACCCTATACCCAGGTAAACTTCCGTCCCTGAGTTATATGCGCCCATAGCAGCAGCAAAAAGAGGAAGAAGAAGAGCGAACTTGTTGCTGCAGTTTGTGGGGGTTGTACTGGAGAGAATTTGTTTTGCTAATAAATTTTCTTAGAATTGCCCGAATTGAATAAAATAAAAATTTTGAACAACAGTAGACAGTTATATATAAATGATGTGTGCAAAGTTTGGTTTAGGTAGCATTTGAAATGTGGACGCTATTGAGGAAATTCTGTAGTGCTGGAAGGGGGGGGGGGATTAAAAAAAATAAAATAAACTCGTCCTTTCCCGGACCTAGGAGAATATGGATGCCAACTTTGGTTATTCTAGCTTTTATAGTTTCTGAGATCCTTGCGTTCATCCAGACGGACGGACGGACGGACATGTCTAGATCGATTTCTCTCGTCATGCTGATTCAGAATATATATACTTTATGGGGTCGGAGATGCTTCCTTCTGCAAGTTACATACTTTGCACAAACCTAATATACCCTTTTTACCCTACGGGTACAGGGTATAAAAAAACCAAAACAAACATTAAAAGGAGCCGCCAACAAATTGCCAATACCGGCTCACGGTAGGGAGGGCCACGCGGCTGCGCAACACTGATGCAGCCACTACCCCACCAAAGCTCTCAGGCGGCCATCAGTCGGCATTCTGTGTAGGTGGGTTGAGAAAAAAAAATTTGATTGTTGGTCTGCCGCCCCTGTCGCGGTCGAATCTGACCCTGAGCCGATGGCTAGCCGGCGTTGCAACAGGGGATGCAATGGCAAGGCGGACATAAGAAGATGGCGCCCAACTTTGAAATGCACCTGGGAATATACAAGTATTAGCAAATGTTGCCCCAGTAGAGACTGGCATAGTGGTATAGTGCAGAAAGAGAAAAACCAGAGTCTTGTACAGGGTACAGGGTATAAAAGAAGGGGAAAAGAACACAAAATTTTAGTCCCAAATACCTTATTTGTAATTTTCCTAATTTTTTTAACTATTCTATTCTATTCTATTCTATTCTATTATACAAGTATTCTATTATTCCAAACATATGTACAGAGTATTGCAAAGTCGGGACACCCGACTTTAGTTCTTTTACTTGTTTTATTTAGTTTTGTGTCAATGTAACATTCCACAGCAATAGCTGCTAGCGGCTCCTTAGCCGACGGGAAGTGGTGCAACTGCCAGGTCCGTGTGTGAGCTCCACAGGGCTCAACCCATTCATTGCTGCCGCAGTTGTGTCCTTCCTATAGCGCGGTGTAGGATGGCGGCAAGCAGAATGGGTGCAGCGAAGGGGCATATTTAGCAGGTCTGTGAGGGGTCTTGGTACCCAATCATTGTTGACGAGAACTAGGAAGGACCGAGAAATGTCTGTTTAATGTTAATGAATATTTAAGTTGCCTTGTTTTTTTGCTTGTGTTTTTGTTTTTTTTTGGAAGTTCCTGTGTGTTGCTGTGTGGTAGGCCCATGTCCTGTAGTAGGCGGAAGGATCATCGTTGCCCTACACAGCAAAGTGCATTAAGCGTGCGAAAAAAGAAGTTTGGTTTGGGTTTATTAAATTATCAATAGAGTGGAGGTCCATTGTGAATGGTCTCGGTCTGGCACAGCTGTTTCTGGGCTAATCCATCGATAGGATTAGCTATCGATCGCGTAGTTTGGTACGAACTAGCTGTCTGTGCATTATGTGGGAAGTTTGAAGTCTCTTTGAAAATCATATGTTAGTTGTTATTTAGTTAGGTACTTATTCAGTTAGTTAGGAATCCATTTATTTCTTTAATTTGCAACGTAGCATTTATTTACCTTTCTGTTTATTTATTTGTTCAGCGCGTTCCGTTTGTTTTTGCGTGTGGCAGTTTTCTTCTTGTTATTGTTTCCATTTCTGTTGTTTTTTATATTTATTTTTTTCGTGTAGCTTTTGTTTTCCTTTTTGGTTAATTGGTGTGGCATGTATTTATTTCCACGTTTATTTAATCCTACAATTAAAAATTTTTAAATGTTGTTGTGGTTTTTCTTTATTTATTCATTTCTTTTTGGGGTACAGTGTATATATTGTTTATGTATACGTGTATATAAATTAAAGGTGGGGCGAGTATCTATACAAAACGGACACATAGTGAGTAGGCGAACAGCAGTAGGACGGAGTCCGTAATACCGACCGAAATCCGGTCGGACATAAATTTGGCTGTAGCGCAGGCGCACGTGATAGCCGTGTTCCGTGAGTCGATGCAGGAAAGTATGCTTTCTTTTATGCGTGGGATCAGTGAGGCAGTATCAGCGCTCAGCATGCAGCAGGTCCCTATTGTGCAAGAGACGGCGCAGGAGCCTACTCATCCCCCAGTGCCAATACCAATACAAGCGGCGGAGGACAGTGTCCCGGCGGTCGCAGAAAAGGAGGTTGCGAGTGGCGAACTATTGACACCACCTACTCGTCGTTTATGGGAGAGACCTGGAACTAGTGCAGAACTTCGGGGCACAACAGCAAAGGGACAAAGTTCGGGACAAACGAGCGGTGGAAGCGGAGACACAAAGGCTAACGGCGAGTTGGGCACAGGTCTCTATAGCCCAACTGCATGGTCCATCCAAAATGGAGAAGCTTGACAGCCCGGTGAGACACAGAGCCGGAAATTTGGGAGCAAGATATCGGCCATATGAGATAGGAGGGGTTCCGCCTACTAACGGGAGGCCCGCTCCAGAGAATCCGTTAGCGGCCACCGTATTACGAAACCGTGCCTCAACAGCCATTTAAAACAATAGACCAATGTGTGTGTATGTGTGTGGCGCTATGGAACCATAAAAAGTTTCCTATCAGAGAAGAGGGAAGAAGAAAAAAGCAAAAGTAAAGACTGATGCCCGGTTTTATCAGTGAGAGAGTATGAAGCTCAACTCATGGTGTGGGCAGTGGCCTACGTTGGGCACAAAGTAGCAGAACAGCGCCGCACTTTTTCCAATCCTGTTTCCTGCGTTTTCCCGAAACCGTAGTGTGCTGTTATGTGCGGCAATCCACCAACCGCTGCGAACAAGGTATGGTAGTCGTGCGTGAGTGGCAGGGTAAATTGTTACCAAGCAAAGTGGGGTAGCATTCGGAATCGAGATGAGGGAAATTATCGGTTCCACCTAGACTGGCAGGCCAGTCAAGGGCACAAGGGAAAAGAAATTGAAAGGAGTGTCACGTAGAAAAATTTTAAGGCGCGAAAATTATTAAAAGTGACCGGAAAATATATTTGATGGAAATTGGAGATCCAGAAAAAAGGAAAAGAAGGGATTGAACAAAGGGCGTACACGCAGAGGATAAAAGGCAGAGCGCGAAGACAGGTTAGTCCAGCAGGATAGGGGAAGGAGTGTGGGGACGTCAGCACAGCAGGTGCGAAGCCGCCAACATGCGACAAGGCAAGACGCCAACGTGCGACGTATATCGTAGCAGAGTGCACGAGTGGTTTCAACGTTTTCAAAGTGGCCGTGAGGACATAAATGACGATCAACATGTGAGCCAATTAGAATTCGTGATCACCGAAAATTCCATCGAAACTGTGCGTGAATTCATCAAAAATCTGACGAAATCATCATTGAAATTGATGGAAATGGAATTGAACATCTCCAAAACACCGATATATCGCATTTTGACTGAACATTTGGGCTTACGAAAGGTGTGTTTGTTTCGCACAAATTGACTGACGACCAAAAATTGCTCTCATCGATCGACGCTTGTGACCGATTATTTGACCGAAAATCACATTTTAACCATTAACCGTAGTGGTTTTCGAAAAATGCATTTGCCCATGAAAGGAAAGCGTTATGCAGACGTAGAGGCCATTCAAAAGGCTTGCACCGGCATACTGGCGGCCATACTGGCCAACGAGCTAAAACACTCGTTTGACATGCTTTTGGATCGTGCAAAAAGCTGTATTGAAGCAGAAGGAGACTATTTTGAATAAAATAAATTGATTTTGCCGAAAAAACCATTTGTTCTGTTTTTATACTCTGTACATGAAATGTACAAGTATATTAGGTTTGCGGGAGCTGAAAAATGTAACAGGCAGAAGGAGGCGTGGCAGACCCCACAAAGTATATATATTCTGGATCAGCATGACAAGACGAGTCGATTTAGCCCTGTCTGTCTGTCTGTCCGTCTGTCCGACTGTCCGTCTGTCCGTCCGTCCGTCCGTCCGTCCGTCCGTATGATCACCTGGATCTCAGAGACTATAAGAGATAGAGACACCAAATTTTGCACAAAGATGCCTTATGTCTGTACGCTATAAAAGTTTGCAAATACCCCCAGTTAGTTATTATGTGTCCGTATGCCAAGTTTCACTATGATAGACCGATTTAACAAGAAGTTATATCCATAAATATATTTGCTGTTGCAGTGCTGCTCCAGCGCTGCCCGCGGCTGTTGTTGATGTTGCTGTTTAGTTGACTGCGAAAATGCTTACACAGACACAAATAGACGCGCAAAAAAAATACATACACTCACATAGACGCAATTGCTTTGTATATGTGCAATTATATACCCTTTACTTTAGTTCGAATACCGAGAAAGGTAAAATCGATCAAATTTTTTTAAATTTTCTTATTTTTTTTTTTTCTATAATTATTGTAAACATATGTACAGAGTATTTCAAAGTCGGGACACCCGACTTTAGCTTTTTTACTTGTTTTTTTAAAGTCCTGTTTACTTTGGAACACACTTTGTAGATTACATAAACCCAGTTTGAAGCCAATCAAATGAAAAATGCAGATTTTTCATACAATCTTTGGAGCCCGTTTTCTCCCCTTTGGCGTTTGAATTTTCTAAAATGTGCTCACCTACACCACAAAATACAACGTTTGTCCAGATTTCAGCTTCCTAGCTCTTACCGTTTGGGCTGTACGTTGATGGCGCATGGCTTTTCGTGTCTCGATTTTTCCACGGGAAAATCCCTATAATTCTGGCCTCAGAAAAAATAGCGAAAAACCAAGTATACAGTTTTTCTTGTCCTGATCAACGACAATGATCAACGGACAGCCCAAACGGCATGAACTAAGAAACGGTAATTTTACACAAGGCTTCTTTCCTTTCTTATTTTTGGAATATTATAACTCTTAAGGTGGTCTTAAAGATTGTTCGAAAACATTTAATTTTTTCCACTCAAATTTGGTTTGTGCACCCTCAGAAAGAATATAAAAAAAGCTGCATACGTGGTTTTTGAAATTTTTCCTGGGGGGTTGGTGTTTGAACCTTTTTATACCCTGTATGCAGACCCCACAAAGTATATATATTTTTGATCAGGATGATAAGACGAGTCGATATAGCCATGTCCGTCTGTCTGTCTGTCCGTCTGTCCGTCTGACCGTCTGTCCGTCTGTCTGTATGAGCGCAAGGATCTCAGTAAGTACAAGAGCTAGGATAACCAAAATTGGTATCAAGGTTCCTATAAGCCCTAGGCAGATCGAGTTTGTTTATTTTTTCTGACACACCCCCCCCACTACCACGCAATTCGTGTTTTTTCTTATAACTTCCGTAATTCTCGGCAGTAATTGCCGGCAGCGCTGCCTGCAGCTGTTGTTGTTGTTGCTGCTTTGGTTCAACTTTGTGCTGCATACATACACGCATATAAACACGCATAGGTACGTGATGTAAATGCATGCTGTTAAAACTGAACATAAACATGTATTCTAATTTAATTAATTAATTTTAATTAATTCACTCATTTTTTAATAATTTAATTTTATTTTAAATTTTTTTTTTTTTTAATTTTTCCTTTTTGTGGAGAGTACAGAGTATTTTACTGTCGGGCTTGCTCGACTGTAGCGTTCTCTCTTGTTTTAAATGACAAGTTGTATAATAAATTTATTCCGATCGATTTTATATTTCAAAGGCATCCAACAATTTTTAAAATATAGAAATTCTAGCAGGTATTGCCCGTCTTAACCCGGCTCAATATAATGTTTCCAATTGTATTTATTTTGTGTGTGCATAACCTACCCATATGTTTTCACCTTATAAGTTACCAGTAGGAAGGCATTTAAGGTATTTAAATGAACATTTTCTGTTCTTCCCAAAAAACACAAAACTATTTCGTTAAACGTACACACACATGACCACTATAACTAATATTTTTATAGCCTGTACCCAAAGGGTGAAAGGCTATACTAGTTTTGCGCGCATGTATGTAACACACAGAAGGAGGCGTGGCAGACCCCACAAAGTATATATATTCTTGATCAGGATGAGAAGACGAGTCGATATAGCCATGTCCGTCTGTCTGTATGAGCGCAAGGATCTCAGTAAGTACAAGAGCTAGGATAACCAAAATTGGTATCAAGGTTCCTATAAGCCCTAGGCAGAACGAGTTTGTTTATTTTTTCTGATACACCCCCCCACTCCCCCGCAATTAGTATTTTTTCTTATAACTTCCGTAATTCTCGGAATTTTAAAATCATAAATCATTAAAATCAATCAATAAATTTTGGTAGGTACATCCAGTTAGTACTAATGTGTCCGTGTGCCAAATTTTATCATGATAGGTCAATTCTGAAGGAAGTTATAGCCATAAGTAAAATCGCTGCTCATGCGCTGCCTGCAGCTCTGTCGGCAGCGCTGCCCGCAGCAGTTGTTGTTGTTGCTGCTTTTGTTCAACTTTGTGCTGCATACATACACGCATATAAACACGCATAGGTACGTGATGTAAATGTATGCTGTTTAAACTGAACATAAACATGTATTCTAATTTAATTAAATTAATTATTTTAATTAATTCATTCATTCATTTTTTTTAATAATTTAATTTTTAAAAAAATTTTTTTTTTTAATTTTTCCTTTTTGTGGAGAGTACAGGCTATTTTACTGTCGGGCTTGCTCGACTGTAGCGTTCTTTCTTGTTTAAAGCTCGTTAACCCTCCTTTGGAGCTAGAATTTTCTAAAAGCCTTTCTTAGTGTGCTCCTACACTATGATGGATACTATGAAAGGATACTTGAGTCCAAATTTCATCTTTTACCGTTTGGGATGTGCGTTGATCACCAATTAGTCAGGCTATAGAGATAACGCAACGTTTTAAGATAGACTATGTGCAAAAAAGGGGAATAATTATAAGGGTATATCCTAATTTTAAATTAACATTTGAGTCTTTTCGTGCCGTATTGAGTCAATACGGTCACGCACAAACTCGGAATATGAAACACGGCACTCGTGTCAATGCCGTGCAGCGATGACCCACGATCGTACAACTTTCGATAGTTGAAGCCACCGATACCATCAAAATATCGAAGTTTGAATGCAATAAGCAGAATATTTAAATAATAAAATCTAATTATTTATTGAGATCAATAAGAACAAATCTTATACATACATACATCTGCCCGCAATGCGAAGCAGAATATGCGTAGCTCCGTTATTCGGTTTCTGCTTTACTATCGCTTACGCAGTCGTTGCCTAGCGACGGTAACTGTAAATTTTTGGCGTTTTGCCTTTGCAATTAACATTAAATGGTCAAAACGAAAGAAGAAGAGCGAGCCAATGACTTGCAGTTGTTGTTGTTTTTAGAGCACTATTTTTTTTACAATCAAACATCTGTGTTCAATTGCCCAATGTATACATTAATACGAATGTACATACATGCTATATTCATACACAGGCATACATACATACATATGTATGTATGTTTCTCTTTACTTTTTCAACCGTACGTAGAGAACCGCACACATAGACACGAACTGTTGCTTGTTGTGTGTGTGAGTGTGTGTATGTGATGTCCCCAACTATTTGATATTTGTTGTTGCTGCATAAAGTTATTAATGAAAACCCTAATGCCAAATGCACTAAACAAAGAAAAAATTACTTTTAAAAATGTTATATAATTTTCAATTAATTAACATTTCTTGCTCTGTCAGTGCAAGACGAATGTACATACATACATATGTATCTATGGACATTCACACATTAGTGTCTCACATTTTGCTTTGGCTATTTCAATCGTTTGCACGCAACTACACGAACAGCTGCTTGCATGTGTGTGTGTGTGTGTGTGTGTATGTATACTTAGTTATCCCCAACTGTTTGATATTTTGTATTGTTTGTTCTGCCGGCTTTTGTAAAATGCATATTTTGAAAATCCTTGAATGCAAAGTTGTAGATTTAGTTACGTAGATTACATTACCAAAATTTTAAATCGATCGGACTAAATTAATACCACAAACTTTTCATTGGAAATAGTGAATAAATATTAAAACCCCAATAATTCAAGCTCCAACACAAATTTCGAAAATCTAAGTATGCAGTTTTGTTTGTATTCTTTAATTGATTTTAGAAACTAAGTTTTAAGTGGATCGGTTGAAAAATGCGGATTTTTCAAACAAACTGTGGAGCTACTTTTCCCCCATTTGGAGCTCGAATTTTCCAAAATCCCTTCTTAATGCACATTTACACTATGATAGGATACTTGACCCCAAATTCCAGCTTTCTAGCTCTTACCGTTTGGGCTGTGCGTTGATCATCAATCAGTCAGAATAAACTGTTTTATATATATAGAGATTACCTACTTTTGTGTCGAATTTCATCGGAATCGGTCAATTCAATGTATATAACTCAGTGTTTGCCTGGGTACAGGGAATTTCACTGTCGGGCTTTCTCGACTGTAGCGTTCTCTCTTGTTATACCCTGTCCCTAAAGGGTGAAAGGGTATAGTAGTTTTGTGCGAATGCATGTAACACACAGAAGGAGGCGTGGCAGACCTAACAAAGTATATATTTTCTCAATCTGGGTGACAAGCCCAGGCAGGTCAAGTTTGTTTTTTTATTCTGATTCTCCCCCCACTCCCCCGCAATTCGTGTTTTTCATAACTCCCGTAATTCTTGGAATTTTGAATTTGTCGTATACATCCAGTTTGTGGTTATGTATCCGTATGCCAAGTTTCATCATGATAGGTCAATTCTGAAGAAAGCTATAGCCATAAATAAAATCGCTGCCCATGCTCTGCCTGCAGCGCTGCCCTGTTTTTGTTGCTGCTTTGGCCCAACTTTGTGCTGCATACATACACGAATATAAACACGCAGAGACACGATTCTGATGTAAATCTATGCTGTTGAAACTATACTTGTATATGAACATGCCTCCACTTTTGTACTAGTATGTACATAACTAGGTATATTTGCCATTGCACTGTATACCCTAGCTCTCGGACAATACCAAAGAAATAAGCTATTTGGTAGTTCCTTTAGAAACTTAAGAGAATGTCGCAAGAGAAATAGCATAATGTAAATAAATGTATAATTGCAAATACTTAGCCCAGCATAGACGGGCAAGACCTGCTAGTTCAAGATAAAACAAGTAGAGAAGCTAAAGTCGGGTGTCCCGACTTTGAAATACTCTGTACATATGTTTACAATAATTATAGAAAATAAAACAAGTAAAAAAGCTAAAGTCGGGTGTCCCGACTTTGAAATACTCTATGTTTACAATAATTATAGAAATTAAAAAAGTAAGAAAATTAAAAAAAAAAAAAAAAAATGGATCGATTTTACCTCTCTCGGTATTCGAACTCACGTAAAGGGTGTATAATTGCACATTTACATAGCAATTGCGTCTGTGTGAGTGTATGTATGCCTATGCGCATCAATTCGTGTCTGTGTAAGCATTTTCGCAGTCAACCAAACAGCAACATCAACAACAGCCGCGGGCAGCGCTTGAGCAGCGCTGCAGCAGCAAATTATTATTATTATAATATAATTATGTGTCCGTATGCCAAGTTTCACTATGATAGACCGATTTACCAAGAAGTTATAGCCATAAATATATTTGCTGCTGCAGCGCTGCTCAAGCGCTGCCCGCGGCTGTTGTTGATGTTGCTGTTTCACCTTATAAGTTACCAGTAGGAAGGCATTTAAGGTATTTAAATGAACATTTTCTGTTCTTCCCAAAAAACACAAAACTATTTCGTTAAACGTACACACACATGACCACTATAACTAATATTTTTATAGCCTGTACCCAAAGGGTGAAAGGCTATACTAGTTTTGTGCGCATGTATGTAACACACAGAAGGAGGCGTGGCAGACCCCACAAAGTATATATATTCTTGATCAGGATGAGAAGACGAGTCGATATAGCCATGTCCGTCTGTCTGTATGAGCGCAAGGATCTCAGTAAGTACAAGAGCTAGGATAACCAAAATTGGTATCAAGGTTCCTATAAGCCCTAGGCAGAACGAGTTTGTTTATTTTTTCTGATACACCCCCCCACTCCCCCGCAATTAGTATTTTTTCTTATAACTTCCGTAATTCTCGGAATTTTAAAATCATAAATCATTAAAATCAATCAATAAATTTTGGTAGGTACATCCAGTTAGTACTAATGTGTCCGTGTGCCAAATTTTATCATGATAGGTCAATTCTGAAGAAAGTTATAGCCATAAGTAAAATCGCTGCTCATGCGCTGCCTGCAGCTCTGTCGGCAGCGCTGCCCGCAGCAGTTGTTGTTGTTGCTGCTTTTGTTCAACTTTGTGCTGCATACATACACGCATATAAACACGCATAGGTACGTGATGTAAATGTATGCTGTTTAAACTGAACATAAACATGTATTCTAATTTAATTAAATTAATTATTTTAATTAATTCATTCATTCATTTTTTTTAATAATTTAATTTTTTAAAAAATTTTTTTTTTAAATTTTTTCTTTTTGTGGAGAATACAGGCTATTTTACTGTCGGGCTTGCTCGACTGTAGCGTTCTTTCTTGTTTAAAGCTCGTTAACCCTCCTTTGGAGCTAGAATTTTCTAAAAGCCTTTCTTAGTGTGCTCCTACACTATGATGGATACTATGAAAGGATACTTGAGTCCAAATTTCATCTTTTACCGTTTGGGATGTGCGTTGATCACCAATTAGTCAGGCTATAGAGATAACGCAACGTTTTAAGATAGACTATGTGCAAAAAAGGGGAATAATTATAAGGGTATATCCTAATTTTAAATTAACATTTGAGTCTTTTCGTGCCGTATTGAGTCAATACGGTCACGCACAAACTCGGAATATGAAACACGGCACTCGTGTCAATGCCGTGCAGCGATGACCCACGATCGTACAACTTTCGATAGTTGAAGCCACCGATACCATCAAAATATCGAAGTTTGAATGCAATAAGCAGAATATTTAAATAATAAAATCTAATTATTTATTGAGATCAATAAGAACAAATCTTATACATACATACATCTGCCCGCAATGTGAAGCAGAATATGCGTAGCTCCGTTATTCGGTTTCTGCTTTACTATCGCTTACGCAGTCGTTGCCTAGCGACGGTAACTGTAAATTTTTGGCGTTTTGCCTTTGCAATTAACATTAAATGGTCAAAACGAAAGAAGAAGAGCGAGCCAATGACTTGCAGTTGTTGTTGTTTTTAGAGCACTATTTTTTTTTACAATCAAACATCTGTGTTCAATTGCCCAATGTATACATTAATACGAATGTACATACATGCTATATTCATACACAGGCATACATACATATGTATGTATGTTTCTCTTTACTTTTTCAACCGTACGTAGAGAACCGCACACATAGACACGAACTGTTGCTTGTTGTGTGTGTGAGTGTGTGTATGTGATGTCCCCAACTATTTGATATTTGTTGTTGCTGCATAAAGTTATTAATGAAAACCCTAATGCCAAATGCACTAAACAAAGAAAAAATTACTTTTAAAAATGTTATATAATTTTCAATTAATTAACATTTCTTGCTCTGTCAGTGCAAGACGAATGTACATACATACATATGTAGATACATATGTACATACATAGATGTGCACATACATATGTATCTATGGACATTCACACATTAGTGTCTCACATTTTGCTTTGGCTATTTCAATCGTTTGCACGCAACTACACGAACAGCTGCTTGCATGTGTGTGTGTGTGTGTGTGTGTGTATGTATACTTAGTTATCCCCAACTGTTTGATATTTTGTATTGTTTGTTCTGCCGGCTTTTGTAAAATGCATATTTTGAAAATCCTTGAATGCAAAGTTGTAGATTTAGTTACGTAGATTACATTACCCAAATTTTAAATCGATCGGACTAAATTAATACCACAAACTTTTCATTGGAAATAGTGAATAAATATTAAAACCCCAATAATTCAAGCTCCAACACAAATCTAAGTATGCAGTTTTGTTTGTATTCTTTAATTGATTTTAGAAACTAAGTTTTAAGTGGATCGGTTGAAAAATGCGGATTTTTCAAACAAACTGTGGAGCTACTTTTCCCCCATTTGGAGCTCGAATTTTCCAAAATCCCTTCTTAATGCACATTTACACTATGATAGGATACTTGACCCCAAATTCCAGCTTTCTAGCTCTTACCGTTTGGGCTGTGCGTTGATCATCAATCAGTCAGAATAAACTGTTTTATATATATAGAGATTACCTACTTTTGTGTCGAATTTCATCGGAATCGGTCAATTCAATGTATATAACTCAGTGTTTGCCTGGGTACAGGGAATTTCACTGTCGGGCTTTCTCGACTGTAGCGTTCTCTCTTGTTATACCCTGTCCCTAAAGGGTGAAAGGGTATAGTAGTTTTGTGCGAATGCATGTAACACACAGAAGGAGGCGTGGCAGACCTAACAAAGTATATATTTTCTCAATCTGGGTGACAAGCCCAGGCAGGTCAAGTTTGTTTTTTTATTCTGATTCTCCCCCCACTCCCCCGCAATTCGTGTTTTTCATAACTCCCGTAATTCTTGGAATTTTGAATTTGTCGTCTACATCCAGTTTGTGGTTATGTATCCGTATGCCAAGTTTCATCATGATAGGTCAATTCTGAAGAAAGCTATAGTCATAAATAAAATCGCTGCCCATGCTCTGCCTGCAGCGCTGCCCTGTTTTTGTTGCTGCTTTGGCCCAACTTTGTGCTGCATACATACACGAATATAAACACGCAGAGACACGATTCTGATGTAAATCTATGCTGTTGAAACTATACTTGTATATGAACATGCCTCCACTTTTGTACTAGTATGTACATAACTAGGTATATTTGCCATTGCACTGTATACCCTAGCTCTCGGACAATACCAAAGAAATAAGCTATTTGGTAGTTCCTTTAGAAACTTAAGAGAATGTCGCAAGAGAAATAGCATAATGTAAATAAATGTATAATTGCAAATACTTAGCCCAGCATAGACGGGCAAGACCTGCTAGTTCAAGATAAAACAAGTAGAGAAGCTAAAGTCGGGTGTCCCGACTTTGAAATACTCTGTACATATGTTTACAATAATTATAGAAAATAAAACAAGTAAAAAAGCTAAAGTCGGGTGTCCCGACTTTGAAATACTCTATGTTTACAATAATTATAGAAATTAAAAAAGTAAGAAAATTAAAAAAAAAAAAAAAAATGGATCGATTTTACCTCTCTCGGTATTCGAACTCACGTAAAGGGTGTATAATTGCACATTTACATAGCAATTGCGTCTGTGTGAGTGTATGTATGCCTATGCGCATCAATTCGTGTCTGTGTAAGCATTTTCGCAGTCAACCAAACAGCAACATCAACAACAGCCGCGGGCAGCGCTTGAGCAGCGCTGCAGCAGCAAATATATTTATGGCTATAACTTCTTGGTAAATCGGTCTATCATAGTGAAACTTGGCATACGGACACATAATTATATTATAATAATAATAATTTGCTGCTGCAGCGCTGCTCAAGCGCTGCCCGCGGCTGTTGTTGATGTTGCTGTTTGGTTGACTGCGAAAATGCTTACACAGACACAAATAGACGCGCATAAACATACATACACTCACACAGAGGCAATTGCTATGTAAATGTGCAATTATATACCCTTTACGTGAGTTCGAATACCGAGAAAGGTAAAATCGATCCAATTTTTTTTATTCTTGTTTTATTTTTTTTTATTTTCTATAATTATTGTAAACATATGTACAGAGTATTTCAAAGTCGGGACACCCGACTTTAGCTTTTTTACTTGTTTTTGAATGGCTTTAAAGTTTGATTACAACTTGGCATGTGTTTTTTAATATAATTGGAGAAGGATTTT
Source organism: Scaptodrosophila lebanonensis (assembly GCF_003285725.1). Classification (NCBI taxonomy): domain Eukaryota; kingdom Metazoa; phylum Arthropoda; class Insecta; order Diptera; family Drosophilidae; genus Scaptodrosophila; species Scaptodrosophila lebanonensis. The sequence continues at coordinate 1,396,369 of NW_022060580.1, read as the reverse complement.
ACTTTTACCGATATTAACATAGTATTGTATTCATCTAAGATGCTTACGTTAATTTTCCGTAATATATTCTGCTTAAATGCGTATTCTGAGTCTTTGTTGCTGCTACAAATGTCAACAATGTTTGCATGCCCAAACAGTAGTTTTGCTGCAACAAACGCAATTTTAGAGAAAACGTGCTAATTAGGACGAAGTTCTTTAGTAATTCCATAATAAACATATATTAGTTAGTATTTCCACATTTATAACATGAACAACACATGGCAAAATTACACGAACACACTTCATCGCTTAAAAACAGTTTTGGATTATAATTTTACATACCTTGATTAACGTTTTCCATTATATAACTTAAATTTTGTGGGTTATTTTCTTAGTTCTGCAAGCTCTGAAGTTTACCAAAAATTGCTGCCAAAATCACAGATACATGTGTTTCACACAATCAGGTAACTTTGACTGCGCGCCATGAAAATGGTGTTGCCCTATAAGCAGGAATTAATTTAATTTTCGCTTAATTAAACAATTTATAATAAAATAAAAATAAAATTTTTTATATTTGGACAACATTTTTTTTGGACTTTCTGCCAAAAAAACGGGGAAAAAAACCATAGTGCATAGGGGGGAAGTGGGGGGGAAAATCAAAAAAAATAAAACAAACTCGTATAGAATACACACATAAGGCATCTTTGTGCAAAATTTGGTGTCTCTATCTCTTATAGTCTCTGAGATCTAGGTGATCATACGGACGGACAGACGGACAGACAGACAAACAGGGCTAAATCGACTCGTCTTGTCACGCTGATAAAGAATATATATACTTTGTGGGGTCTGTCACGCCTCCTTCTGCCTGTTACATTTTTCAGCTCGCGCAAACCTAATATACTCTTGTACATTTCATGTACAGAGTATAATAAGACAAACTCGTATAGCGTACACACATAAGGCATATTTGTGCAAAATTTTGTGTCTCTAGCTCTTATAGAGTCTGAGACGGAGAGCTCATCGGGTCGCATTGCAATCTGGGCCCTTGAACTGCAACAGCAAACGTTCAATGCCACGACGATGCGACCGCTACCCATATAGAAGTAATGTGCGCGCGTCGCCAATTGGTATCACTGGTCAACTTTGTACCCAATTCAGCCCAATGCACAAGCCGTGCCCTGAAACATTTCCAGCATACATCTCAGGAAAATCCGATGCGGCTACACCAATTGACGCCCTGGTGACCGTTACAGGGCTTAGCTACGAAAAGAGAAGGTCTGCGGTAGGTGATAGTTGTAAGCGTAATTTGTTGGTGTAGTTCTAAGCGCAGCTTGTAAGGGGTTTTAGAAAATGGAGATATAATAAAGTTTGGCAGCAAAGGTTTTGAATTCAAATTTGATTGTAAAAATAAATTTGGTACGAATATAAGCGGCCGCCTTTTTACTTTTGAGGGGTCCAATATAAAAGAAATAAATAACTGCACGCACCTAAGCACCGGCGTACAAACCTGGTAAAGTCCACCGTTACAGTCTGGGGACAAGAAATTTCAACTTGGCGACTTTTATATATTTTTTTATCCTGCGTGCTACGTACTTTTTAAAATTAAGGATTTCACACAATTTCATTTTTCAGGAACAATATGATAAGTTCAAAGTTTAAATCAATATGCAAAAAGCATTAATTTTTTTTATCACAATTCAAAAAATAAACCTAAGTTATCAAAACTTTACTAACTAATTATAATTCTTTTTACTTTTTAATCTCAAGTGAGCTCTTTCTCCCCTCACTAAAAGCTTCTATTTTCAGCTACCTCCGACAGAATCACTGATCACCACTGCTGTGAGTAGGGGCATAGCTTGCCGGACTGGCTAATAAATTTTCCCCCAACGGGTCAGTGATTCTTCACCTTTAGCTTTTAATTATATTTTATCTCTTATTATTTAAGTTTTTTTCTTTTATCTTCTATTGCTATTTTTTCATATCCATTCCTTTTTTTTGTTAGGTCTAATAACTTATCTGACTACCCTCTGCTGTGAATCGGGGCAAAGCTGGCCGTTTGGCAAATAAAATTCCCCCACCGTGTCGGATTCGTTATTAGATATTTGTGTCATTTTTATAGGCTTTTTATTCCTATAGCTTTATTTTAGTTTAAGTTCTCTTTTGTATTGATTTTTTGTTTTCTTTTTCTTTTACATCGACTGCATTGTTTGTCGATGAAATAAATAAATAAATAAACTAAATATGTATTATTTACTATACATATTTTTGTAAATGAATGGCTTTTTGTTTAATTTCAGGCCAGGGAAAACAGACATGCCATGGCTAAAGCATTATACTTAAAGACTTTCAAATGGCTTGTAACTAAAATAAATAGCTGCACTAACCCTGGACAATATGGCGCTAAGTTTTTGGGAGTACTAGATATATTTGGTTTTGAGAATTTTGAAAAAAATTCCTTTGAACAATTGTGTATTAATTATACCAATGAAAAACTACATAAATTTTTTAATCACTATGTGTTTACTCTGGAACAAGAAATTGTAAGTATCATTACATATAATATTAATGTTAATTTTCGCCAGTATAACTAGTATTAAGAATTTGCTTGGTATTTTGGACTATGGCCCTTCTGGCTACACTGTGCTGTGGGAATATGCTTAATTTAACGCACAAATTCTTGGAAATCGCAAAGCTTAGGAGACGTGAATTTTGCACCATTTCTTAAGTTTACAACAAAATTACTCAGAAAACTTCAGCATCGCACATTTAGTGAACCCAGCTGCAGAGCTGCAGAAAAAGAAAATCAATCAATTATCAAGGAAATAGGCGAAAACGCTTCACTGCGCGTTTGTGAATTTCTTGACATGGACGTCAATACGAATGCGCCAAAACCTGTCATGGAGGCCAAAATTATGGAAGCTATATGAGTTGGCGGCATCGATGCAGACAATGAGTCAAATGCATTGGATTTGAAGTTGAAACTGGAGGTCTACGGACAAATCGAAAATGAAGAAACAGAAACTATAAATTTAACTGCAAAAACATTGACAGAAGCATAACAGAAGCACTAGCACACGACGAAATATGTAGGTATATTGAAAATTGAGGGTGACATCGATATTTGCCCGAGTGAGTTAGACCTTCTTCAAGCGGAAGAAGAAACATTGATAAGTAAGAGATATGTTTTGAAATCTTCTTCACTGTCAAACGAGCAAAAGTCGGAATGGCTACATGATTCCAAACCACAGCACAATTAATCCATACAAACAACAATGGTAAATTTGCTACTTCAAGCAGGAACTGTGGATTTCCTTTAGAAGAAAATGTACACATGTACAGCGCAATGGATAGCGCTAAAAGGCTCAGCAAGGAACAAGGTCCGCCTTATTGCCAATCTCAGGAACAGAGCCCTCCAAAATTATAAAAATTTTCTACAGGGCATATGGTGAACCAGAAAATGTCCCACTTGAGCTGATGTCAAGCGCAAATCCAGTCAATACCAGTAACTCAACTATGTGACCTTGAGTAGTTCAAATCACGCAGTGCGAAACATAAACGCACTGAGTATTCATATGGAACTTTAAACGACACACAAGGGCTTTCATCTACGGTGATTGGTGAATGGATCGAAAGCTATCTACGGGAATGAGGTGAATTTTTGATCTGCTATATATTCGACAGACTTGCTGAATGGACACGGATGCAGACTGATCTTATTCAAGACATTACATTCTTCCAGGAGGTGTTAGCAATCAATAACTCAGTGACGTTGTACACAGAACATCAAAAACCGAGTAAAATTTTTAATGTCGCCGGCAACAAAAAGCCAAAAACTTGACCTCATTAAGTTAAAAGTTATTCGTCATATAATTCTACTGGGATTACGATTACGCTGCGATTACAATGGCAATATATAAAGCGTGCCTATTGCTGTTTGAAATTTCTAAAAATTCAATGCAATCTAAGTGACGCTTGCTAAATTGACAATTGCGAGCAATTTCGCAAAACACTAAAAGAAGAGAAGTCATCGCAGAACAAAAGGTGAATGCCCTTTTTAAAATGGAATCAGTCACTGTTCACAGCGAACATAACTCCAAATACTAGATAATTGCGTAGATGAAGGAAATATATTGTATCGACGTCCTGGCGATCGTCACAGGGTATCGTCACTAGGGAAGGACGGCGAGGTGTAGTTTTAAGGAAAATACAAGATATTAACGTAGCCTAGTTGGCTTAAGTTCAGCCGCGACGGCATACTTTAAGTTTGATTGTTCTGCCCATCGCCACTGAAGGCCAGCCACCATTAAAATTCAACGTTAAGACATAAGTTCCGTTTTCCAATTTTCAAGTGCTTTATAGCTAGCCATGCAAGGATTAGCATACGCATTATTAACATCTCTTATTACAAAGTCATTACATGTATGAGCGCACTTACAATTAATTGCTTACAAACAACTTAAGTCTATAATTCCAATAACTTAAATCTATAATTCAAATATTTGCCAACAAACTTAAATCTATATTTAAAGTATAAATGGCATGAAATGCCTAAATAGATTCCGTTTGCTTTAGCTAGACGGAAGGCGTACAGCAGAAATTAAAACAAGAAAAATGTAACAGGCAAAAAAGGGGTCTGCCACCCCACAAAGTATATGACCACGAATATGGTCAGAATGACAAGACGAGTCGATCTAGCCCTGTCTGTCTGTCTGTCCGCTCGTCCGTCCGTATGAACACCTGGATCTCAGAGACTATAAGAGATAGAGACACCAAATTTTGCACAAAGATGCCTTATGTGTGTATTCTATACGAGTTTGTTTTATTTTTGTGATTTTCCCCCCCACTTCCCCCCTATGGGGGTTTTCCCGATTTTCCATTCGTATAATCGCCTATATCTCGGAGACTATAAGACCTACGGACACCAAATTTTAGTCCCAGATGCCTTATGTGAATACGCAGAAAATTTATATTTTGGGATTTCCCTCCCTCCCCCCTCTACCCCGCAAAATACCACCAGTTGGTTATTATGTGTCCGTGTGCCAAGTTTCACTATGATAGACCGATTTAACGAGAAGTTATATCCATAAATATATTTTCTGCTGCAGCGCTGCTCAAGCGTCCTTCTGCCCGTATGAGCACCTGGATCTCAAAGATCATAAGAGATCATAAAAGATCAAATTCCCATAATTCCTAGAATTTCGAACTCAAATTGGGCAAATACCCCCAGTTAGTGATTATGTGTCCATGTGTCAAGTTTCATTATGATAGACCGATTTAACAGGAACTTATAGACACAAATATAATTGCTGCCGAAGCGCTGCCCGCAGCTGTTGTTGATGTTGGTGCTTTGGTTGACTGCAAACATGCTTACACAGACACGAATAGACACGCATAGACATGCATACACTCACATAGACGCAATTGCTATGTAAATGTGCAATTATACACCCTTTACGTGAGTTCGAATCCCGAGAGAGGTTAAATCGATCAAATTTTTTTTTTATTTTCTTAATTTTTTTTATTTTCTATAATTATTGTAAACATATGTACAGAGTATTTCGAAGTCGAGACACCCGACCTTAGCTTTTTTACTTGTTGTTTTTAATTTTCTTAATTTTTTGAATTTTGATAATTATTCTAAACATATGTTCAGAGTGTTTCACCCGACTTTGGCTTCCCTACTTGTTTAAGTTTGTTTTTTGTTTAAGTTTTTTTTTTGTTTAATGGCATTCAAGTGCAAAAATTGCATCAATTTGAACAGAACAAGAAGATCTCCTGCTTAGATAAGTCAATTTGTAGCGAAAATGATGGTTTTAACAGAAATTCAAAAAATCGATATTATTAATTTTAAAACAAGAAAGGAATGCTAAAGTCGAGCAGGCTCAACTCTTAAATACCCTGTACCACCCCACAAAAAAATAAATAAATTAAATATTATTAATTAATTAATTTAATTTAATTTAATTTAATTTAATTAAATTAATTTAATTAATTAACTAAATTAAATATAAAATATTCCATACATGCATGCATACATTTACATTTACATCAGAATGGTGTCTATGCGTGTTTGTGTACTTGTACATATGTATGTATGTGTGCATTGGCCATGGTTATATGGCTATAACTTTCTTTCTGATCAACCTATCATAATGCAACTTGGTATACGGATATATAATTACTAACTGGATGTGTCTACCATTTTAGTTTAAAATTCCAAGAATTACGGGAGTTATAGAAAATCTTGAATAGGGGGGGAGTGGAGGGGCGCATCGGGAAAAATGAACAAAGTCGTCCTTTCTCGGGCTCAGGAGAATCTCTATAACATATTGGGTTATTCTAGCTCTTATACTTTCTGAGATCCTTGCGTTCATACAGACGGACAGACGGACGGACGGACGGACGGACGGACAGACGGACATGGCTATATTGACTCGTCTTCTCATCCTGATCAAGAATATATATACTTTGTGGGGTCTGCCACGCCTCCTTCTGCTTGTTACATACATTCGCACAAAACTAGTATAACCTTTCACCCTTTGGGTACAGGGTATACAAAATCTGATAAAATATTGCTATATCTGAACAAATAATGTGTAAAGAATCATCTGTAAGGAGTTTTTAGATAAAATATTTAAAAAACCGAGAGTATAGGGCGCCAGTCTGGCAGCGGACGTTCAAGGATGACTAATGGCCGTCAGGACAGGAATTTAGTCCGAATATCACTGCGCAACCGTTTTAAAACTCATCCAGAAATTACTGCAGAATTTGAAAATGCCAGTCATTTGGAATTAAGCAGCTCAAATGGCGACTAAAAAGAAATAATTTGACCGCCAGACGAGCTGCAAAAAACTCGTTCTTAAAGCAAAAAGCGTTCCAACAGACTAAATTGGTGCAAATAGAAGATAAATTGGTCAGCTGATGGTTGGGCTAATATGATATTCTTTGACGAAAGCGAAATCAACTTAATTGGTCCAGATTCGGGAGTCATGGTTCGTCGTAGAGCCAATGAAAGATTCAGTGATCAATGGGTGCAAAGTTCTGTGTTGTATTCCCCATACTTTATGATCTGGGGAGCAATTCCAACTCGTGGTGGTAGAGAGCTTGTATTGCCGGAAGGTACCAGCAACTCTGCAGCCTATGTGGATATAATATAAATGGGGGTTTTTGCCTACAAGCGAGTCCCTAACTCAACACGTTTCAAATATGGTTTTTCAAGTCGATTGCCCACCATTTCACCGTTCGAAATCGGTAAGAACTGCGTGGATATTTTCTAACGTGGTGGTAGAGAGCTTGTATTGCCGGAAGGTACCAGCAACTCTGCAGCCTATGTGGATATAATATAAATGGGGGTTTTTGCCTACAAGCGAGTCCCTAACTCAACACGTTTCAAATATGGTTTTTCAAGTCGATTGCCCACCATTTCACCGTTCGAAATCGGTAAGAACTGCGTGGATATTTTCTAATATTTTCTATTCCCTAACTCAACACGTTTCAAATATGGTTTTTCAAGTCGATTGCCCACCATTTCACCGTTCGAAATCGGTAAGAACTGCGTGGATATTTTCTAAAGTGGACCTTTTGTATCCAGTTTTACAAATATTTGATCACTAATTAACTATTTTTCTTGGCGTAGGTTGAGGAACTTAAAGATATTTTAGGTATAAAGTCCCTTTCTTGACCTGGAAATGGCCCAGACCTCAACTCTATCGGGAAAGTTTGGTCCATTCTTAAGCAAAACAAGTAGAGAAGTTAAAGTCGGTTGTCCCGACTTTGAAATGCTCTGTACATATGAAATTGTTTCGCTAATAAGTTTTCTTAGAAATAACAAAACTATAAAATTGTATATAGATTATGTGTATTGTTGCGATAGCACTTGTCCTCGGTAAGCGGGACGGCCCCAATTGTCCGTCCCGTGCCAAAGTTGGCATTGATAATCCCGAGGCGTTGATGTGTTCAATTCTTTATTCAAACTTTAACTGTTCGTTTACATTTTTACTTAAAGTAAACTAAGCTAAGGCCGCGTAGCTGCACTGCCCGATACGCCGGCAGCGGAGCGGCTGCATTATATACTAGCTTATATACTCAGCGCTGTTGGCAGCGAGAGCGCGAGAGAGTATGTTATGTGCACTTGAGGTGGCTGACACTAATTGCACTGACGCTGCGCTTATGTCGCCCAATGCATGCGCGATCATATTACGTCGCGTATGGATTATGCTTAGCTCTTGAGTTTGTATAAACATTGCAACAAAGTGTTACAGTGTGTATTCCTTATGTGTGCACACTACATCTCCCTCCTTTTGAAAAATAACGTAATATTATGAAGTTATTTTCTAAATTATTTATCTATTAATTTCATGTATATCTAGTTATATATATAATTTTTTTTTTTTTTACTATTATTATTATTATTTTTTTTTATGTAATCATAGAAAATTGATGTATATTTTTTTTTAATTTTTTTTATTTATTAATATTTATATATATTTATGCTTGTGTATGGCCATACTTCAAGTTACGAATTAAAAATCTTTAACCTATCCTTATGTACTGTTTGTTTTTTTTTTTTGTGTTTTGCGTTTTGAGTTTGCGTTTTGCGACCATATACCTGTAACAATTAATCTAGCCTAGAGCGATAAGGTACTGCTCTAACCGTTTTTTTTTTTTTTTTTTTGCACAAATTAATAATTAGAGAATCCTATTTTCTGTTTCCAAGTCCATAATGAACGTCTTCACAGGACCGTACTTCAGAGTAAAACATTCAAAAATATATTTGTGTAAAAGCTAACCACTGACGATTGGCGATTTCTGACCCAGCATTTTGAGAATGCCAATGAGTCCGTAGAGACTCCTTTTAGTTAACTCGTCCTTTAATCGTAAGTACTTTGCAAAGGTACAACTGAAAATGCCATTCAAAAATGCACTAATTCATATACAGACAATCTATGCAGACAAAATAGCTTCTTCTTTTATTTTTACTTGGGTCACCGGGTCGAGTAGCGCTACTCTTATTAAATTTATTCTTTATTGCCCATATTTTTAAAGTATCTATTGAACTAATTCAAAGATCTTTTTCCACGGTACCTCTTTGAGTGTGGTCGATTCTGTATATACCGGCTTGCCTTTCAAGCCTTTGGAAAAACTGACCTAAGTCGAGAATTCCATTGGTACATATATAAATCGCCAACATCATATTACTTGACGTATACGTTGTCGTATACGTTGGGCTTTGAAGCTTTTATTTTATGGATTGCTTAGGCAATTTCCATTGTTCTTTTCCTGCGCAGGATTTTTGTCTACCTTGCCATCTTGCATACTTTTCCCTTTTTGCAATTTTATTTATTTTTTTTATATTTTTATTCTTTGATGGTTATTCTTGATAACTCATCAGTTATTTAGTTCTTCTATTTTTTTTTTATAATATGTGACATAACTTCGCTTAGCAAATTTGTCAAAATAAATTCAATTATAATACGTTATATTCTGCTCTTTGAAATAAAAATCCGATAAAGGCAAGTACTGTCTTTAGCTTCAGCCAAATATTTATAGCCTGATACAACATTCATATGCGGCCAATGTAGCCAATAGGCCTGCCATGATTATATCTTTTCATGCAGAAAACAACGCGAGGCAAAGTTGTGGAACATCTGCGCCACCAAAATTATTCGATCAAAATTCAAAAATTTGGTATATATTTGGTATACCACAGGCATATAATCGCAACTTTTTGTACGCCTTTTTTTTGCGTATATGATTTACAATAATTATATTTGTGTATTAATTAATTTTTTTTTTTTTTTTTGAATACAAAAATATTAAGAAATGTTTCTTGCTTAACTTAAATTGAACAATTTTCCTGCCTATTTGTTCGAACAGCTTTACGGGCTGTACTTCTAATCGGGCAGAAAAGGTTCCGCTCAATTTTACAATTTTCCTTATTAATTATTTTACAATTTTCTTATTGGCTATTTTTTACAATTTTTCTTACATATATATATTTTAACTTAAATATGCATTACAAATTTTGCATTATAAGTTTTTATCTTTGCTTAATCATTAAATTTTCCTCTGGTGTCCCTTTTTGGGATTGTCGTCTTGTGGCGTCCGCATCAGCTGGACGTCGCCGACTCCTGGCACGCTGATGCTCCATCGATGGCGCGAGTGGCGGTGTGCCCCTCGCGCTTGTTGATTTTGTGGCTTGTATTCCAACGTTGGTGCGAAAGGCGGTCCTATGCCCTTCGCACTTGTTGATCTTTTCAAATTAGATTGGTCCTTGATCCTCCAGGATCACTGTCATGGTCGCCATGTTGCGATAGCACTTGTCCTCGGTAAGCGGGACGGCCCCAATTGTCCGTCCCGTGCCAAAGTTGGCATTGATAATCCCGAGGCGTTGATGTGTTCAATTCTTTATTCAAACTTTAACTGTTCGTTTACATTTTTACTTAAAGTAAACTAAGCTAAGGCCGCGTAGCTGCACTGCCCGATACGCCGGCAGCGGAGCGGCTGCATTATATACTAGCTTATATACTCAGCGCTGTTGGCAGCGAGAGCGCGAGAGAGTATGTTATGTGCACTTGAGGTGGCTGACACTAATTGCACTGACGCTGCGCTTATGTCGCCCAATGCATGCGCGATCATATTACGTCGCGTATGGATTATGCTTAGCTCTTGAGTTTGTATAAACATTGCAACAAAGTGTTACAGTGTGTATTCCTTATGTGTGCACACTACAGTATTGACAAAATTCTGTAGCGGGGAAGGGGGAAAAATTAAAAAAAAAAAAAATTATCTCGTCCTTTCTCGGACCTGAGAGATACCAACTTTGGTTATTCCAGCTTTTATAGTTTCTGAGATCCTTGCGTTCATCCAGACAGACGGATGGACATGTCTAGATCAATTCGTCTCGTCTCGCTGATTAAGAAACTACAGTGTGTCACAGCTTATTTCGTGCAGGCGAAAAAATTTACTTACAATAGCCAAAAAATTTAAGCGCCAATTTGTTGATAACTTAATATATATTTTAAAAGGGATTGCATTGTTTTCTATTAATAATATTTAATTCCAAAAATAACCAAAAACTAAAAAGGCACGACAATTTAAGGTCACAGCTTATTTCGTGCAGTGGCTTTATACTTAAAAAATTGTATTTTAAATTAATATTTAATATTTGGTTTGGCCAATTTTATATTGGACTAGCAGGTCTTGCCCGTCTTTGCTGGGCTAAGTAAAATGTGCTTTAAAGTGAAAAGTTTATTTACTATATGATATTCTTCTTTCGGCGCTCTCTAAAGTTTTTTAAACATTTTCCAAATAGCAAATATAGTACAATAAGTACTATGTATGGTTATACGTACATACATACATATCTTCGTTACGCACCGGACGGACTGCCAGTCCTGACGTAACTGTGTGCTCCGACGCGGGACATTTAATTTTGATTTATAAATCGGGACGTCCCGCCCAAAATTGAAGCGTTCGGCAACGCTGATACGTACACACATTTAAATTTTCCATGCAGGTGTTATCCGCCTATATACATACATACATATATAAGTATGTATTTCATATTTTAATTCAACACTAATTTGTGTCTTCAATTCCAAATATGATTGTTGTGAATGTAAAAGGTGTGTAACTTATACTAGGTAGACGTGAACAAAAAAAGATAGGTCACATTTCTCGTGCGGGACGGCCGCTAAGCAATGCATCGCACAAGTCTTGGCCTCTTTTACTGCACTAAGTCAGCTGCTCTGTCTCTCTCTAATCGCCTAAGCTCGCACATTGCACCAGCAGCGAAGCTACTGGTAGCATGCCAACCTTGCTGGCTATTGAGCATCAGGTCCACAATGTTGTTCGCCGAAATGTTTGAGCCCAGGGCGTTTTCCAGCACCTCACGGATGCGTCTGAACCTGGGGCAGATAAAAAAAATACGTGCTCAGCCTACAACGCCATTTCCACAGTGGGAGCAGTCCGCCACAGAGTCGTGGCCGAACCGGTGCAGATAGCTACGAAAGCATCCGTGCCCACTCAGTAGTTGTGTTAGGTGGAAATTTAGCTCACCAATTTAGCTCCACGTCATTATATTGGGGATCAGACGGTACGTCCATCGACCTTTGCTCGTGGTATCCCATCATCGTTGCCACCGTTCTAAACTGCGACTCCTTGCGTCCCGACGCAGCACGGCTGCCGGTGTGGCATCAGCCACTGCAACACGCACACCTTCGTACCTCACCTTCGCCTCGCGTGCTAGCTCCTCCAAGGGTATCATGCCTGCCAACACAAGTGCTGCTTCATCCGAAATCGTTCTGAACCCGCTGCATATCCGTATTGCGCTTAGACGGTATGTGGCACCAGGGCCACGTCTGTAGGACCCCTTCTCAATGGCGTGGGCAAAGACTGGAGCAGCGTAGAGCATGATTGAGCTCGTTACTCTTATGAGCAGTGCCCAGCGGTTTTGTTTTGGACCTCTGGTGTTTAGCAATATCCGTGCCAGCGCTCTTCCAGACTCGGCTGCTTTTCTGTTAGCATACTCTAGGTGCTCACGAAAGCAGAGACTAGTGTCCAACATTACGCCAAGGTATTTTATGGCCCTTTTGGACTCCACTGCTGTACTGCCAACCAGTATCCGGGCGGTCTCCACTCTTTTTCGGCTGCTAATCAGAAGTGCCTCGGTCTTATGTGGTGCGAGCTCCAGGCCAGCCGAGGATAGCCAGGCAGCAACCTGCTCTATAGCTGCACAGCTGGACGCCTGTACCTCGCACAGCTCCTTTGCAACTGCCACCAAGCCCACATCGTCAGCGAAGCCAACTATATGCACGTCGCTTGGCAGCTGGAGCCGGAGGATGCCATCGTACATCGTGTTCCATAGGAGAGGACCCAGGACGGAGCCCTGGGGCACTCCTAGTGAGATGTCGTGTGAGCGTAAGCCCTCATCGTGCTGTATTCAATAGTTCTGCCGTCAAAGTAGCTTCGTACAATTGCAAGTACGTACTCCGGGACGGAAAAGCTTCTTAGCGCCATCAAGATTTGGCACCAGTCAGCCGTATTAAATGCGTTGCAGATGTCCAATGTTGTTACTAGGCAGTATCTTTTGGAGCCACCCCTCCAGCGCGGTCCCGCTATGGCCTCAGTAGTGATTCCCACTACTTTATTAATGGCATCCACCGTTGATCTCGCCTTACGAAACCCAAACTGGTTAGGAGATAGTCCGCCGGCACTCTCCAGGGCCAAGCTTAGCCTGCTGCTTATAATTTTCTCCAGCGCCTTTCTCAATGAGTCCAATAGGCAAATAGGCCTATACGACGACGCTTCTTCCGGGGGCTTTCCAGGCTTTGTTCCCTATCCGGGAAAACTCCTTCCCTGCGACACTGGTTGTACATCTCCACGAAGGCTACTGGGTGAAGTGTCATGGCCAGTCTTAGGGCTCGGTTCGGGAGGGAATCTGGACCAGGTGCTTTAGACGGCTTAAGGCTGCGAGCGATTGCTAGTATCTCCTCTGTTGTAACCAATACCAACTCTGTGGGGAAAGGCGGGCCTCCAGAACCATACCGGGCCGCACTTGATGAGACGATTGGTCTGCTTGGGAAGAGCACATCCTCTATGTGTTATACTGTCGGGGCATCCGACGGTACTGCTGACACTCCAAGGCCCACCAATGCTGCGGAGAAGGAATGCGTGTTGAGCGTCTCACTTCGAAACACCCTACAAGCGGGTATGTTGGCTCGCCGCTGGCTGTAATCACCCTCTATTAAGCAGAAAATCTCCTCGTGGTCACTTGCCGTGTAGTCCTGGCCTAAGTTCCAGGATGATGATGGGAACAGAGCGCTGCTAACAAAAGTTAGGTCAACTATTGAGCCGGCACCGGCCCTGTTGAATCTGTTCCTTGATCCCGTATTGAGGAGCGCAATGTCTAGTGTCGCAAAAGCCTCCATTAATGTTCTGCCTCGAGCATTGGTTGAGACGCTGCCCCATTCTACTGACCACGCATTAAAGTCGCCCGCGATAATGACGCGGTTACGGCTCCTTGCATCATTCGTTAGTGAGTCCATAATTAATGAGAACTCGCTGAGGGACAGACTTGGGGCCAGGTAGCAACTGTAAAACCAGAAGCTGCCGATTCTAGCGCGCGCAAAGACCTTTGTTGCCACACCTGAAGCATATCGAAGATCCCCTACACGCGGCGACCCTATGACCAGCCTCCCCGCACTTGAAGCAGCAGTTGCTTCTGTCCAGTTCACTGCTGCAGTTCATGGCGATGTGACCAGGCTCCAAGCATCGGTAGCACCTTTGCGCAGTGACGCGCTCTTTTATGTGGCAGCTAGTCCAACCAATTTTGAGCTTTCCAAGCTTGAGTAAGCTCTCGCCATACTTGCCTGGTAGGCTAATGACAGCCGTTCTTGACCCACTAAGGGATGCACGCAGGTTTTTTACATTGCACAGCTCAGGGTCGATACCGGCTTGGACTGCCACTGCCGCCCGGATATCTTCTGCCTCAACCAGCTCGTCCAAATCCCGGACCTCAAACCGGCGCTCCTGCGCGACGGCCCGGACTGCCACCCCCTCGCCGAGGGCCTGGCCGATGCTTTCCGTCAGCTTCTGGGCACTCTCTTTACTGCCCCTCTTGAGCTCCAGCAGTAAATCTCCGTTCCTCGTTTTCCTCACTTTATTTACGTTTCCGCTCACGCCATTAAGCTTGCCGTCCTCGCGTCTGGTGACCATTCGCAGGATTTCACTATAGGACAGGTTCTCCTGGTGTTGGATGATGATGGCTTCGGGCTTGGATCGTCTTGGCTGCAAAGTCGACTTATGGGGTTCCTTTCTGCGCTTATTGGTTACCTCTTTGGTTACCACGTTTGTTCCCCCGTGGTGTTGGATGCAATGGACGCAGGCTGCATTGCTGCGTACTCCACTCGGGGCTGCTTCCTGCTCTCCATGCTTTCTACAGCGCGGTTGACGCCTTTGATGCTCCGTTTGTTTGCTGCCGATGCGTTTGAAGCAGTCTTAGGGGCACTTGCTGCTTTTGGGACGGGTACGGCCGTTTGCACACCGACGTCGGTGCTAGCCGGCTTTACACCAATATGCGACCAATCAACCTTGCTGCAGATTGAGTTATGCAGCCTTAGCATCTCTACAAAAAGCTCCTTGTCTTGCTGGTTAACGGCGCTTTTGCTGACCTTCAAAGAGGCGACAGACCGCTTGTAGGTGGGAGCCCAGCACCTGCATCTCGCCTTGAGCAGTCTCTGGTTGGCCAACCGGCTTAATTGGAGCCCCTGCTGTGTTTGCCAGCGGCAGTGGTGCTGCCAACGGTGTGGAGAACGGCGTTTTCGACGGTTCGGCAGTGCTTGCTGCACACAATGATGCTGTGGGTGAGCACAGCATCGGGAAACTTTGCAAGGGCGCTGTAGGCAGAGCCGACGAAAGGATTTTCGCCCGCTACGGCTTCATTCGCTTTCAGCCAGGCTTCATCGCTTACAATTGGCGTCAGCGGTCCCAGCGTAGGCGGCAACGACATGGGTGCCTCCAAGCAAACCCTTGGCTGCTTAGCCACACCGCCGCCATGCACGTTACGGCTCGTTGCCTGCGAGACTGTGATCCGCGCGCCCGGTGGCTGATCAGAGGGAGCCACCTTCAGCAACCCTTTTGGTTGCGAATCGGACATCGAGGCGAGTTCAAAGCGAGCTCCCTCGATGGCCAATCATTTACCTTGATGGGATGGGGGTTATCCCGCCCCTTCTCGGTCACCAGAGCCTCGCTTCTGACGCAATGGAGGGTGGTATACGGTCCGTCCGACCTTTATTTGCAGACTCGCTCTAAACTCCGTCTAAATACTCCTCTTCCTAAAACTATGCTGTGCGTAGTGCACAGTTACCCGCTGCTCCTAGAAGTATGCAGCGCCTGTTAAATTTCCTTAACACCCTCTAGCGCCTTCCGCCAGATGTCCGCTAGCAGGACAGCTGGGTCAGCTACTATCGCGCTGCAACACTGCGACAGCTGGTTAGTCGCCAGCTGCTGGCAGTGCAACAGTGTGCCGACGCGAGCGCGTGGGCGAATCAGCAGGCAAAGAGAATAAGTGAACTTACGGCCGGTAAATTTCGCCAGCGGCAGCACGCCTTGTTGGGGTCAAAGGTCAGGGGTCGCAGCCCGAACAGTGAGGCACCTAGGCCTACACTTTGGACTAGGACTGATTCCTCACAACCCTCCAACTGCAACGATGGTGAGTGACTTCCACACCGTAGTGACCACCAAATAATGATTCAAAAACAATTTCTTGCAGTCAACTTGCAACTATAATCACGGAAAAACCGACAATCGAATAGAAAACACGTCCGCACATCCACTTTCACTTCACTTGTCTCGCTGCTTGTATGTGTGTGTGTGTGTGTGTGTGTATGTATACTTAGTTGTCCCCAACTGTTTGATATTTTGTATTGTTTGTTCTGCCTGCATTTGTAAAATGCATATTTTTAAAATCCTTGAACGCAAAATTGTAGATTTAGTTACGTAGATTACAGTCCCCAAATTTGAAATCGATCGGAAAAAAATATATAACACAAACCTTTCATTTGAAAAGGTGAATAAATATTAAAACCCCAATAATTCAAGCTCCACCACAAATTTCGAAAATCCGAGTATGCAGTTTTGCTTGTATTCTTTTAAAGATTATAAAAATCAAGTTGATTGGTGGAAAACTGAAGATTTTTCAAACAAACTTTGGAGCTCGTTTTCCTCCCATTGGAGCTCGAGTTTTCCAAGTGCGCACCTACACTATGATAGGATACTTGACCCCAAATTTCAGCTTTCTAGCTCTTACCGTTTGGGCTGTGGGCTGTTGACGCTGTTTCCTCTTGTGCCCCAAAAAAGCCCCAATAATTCAGTCTCCAAGAAAATATTCAAAAAACCAAGTATGCAGCTTTCTTTGTATTCTTTTATTGATTTTAGAAACCAAGTTTTAATTTGATCGGTCGAAAAATGACGATTTATCAAACAAACTTTGGAGCTCGTTTTCCCCCATTGGAGCTAGTTTTCCCCCCTTTGGAGCTCGAATTTTCCAAAATCCCTTCTTAGTGCGCACCTACACTATGATAGGATACTGTTGACGCGGTTTCCTTTTGTGCCCCAACATTTTTTTTACAGGAAAACTCCCATATTTCAGGCCCCAAGAAAAATTAAAATCATTTATGTTTTAAATTTGCCATTTGCTAATAGCTAAATCCAAAATTGCCAAAAGATTTGATATGATATTAAAGTCTGGTGACTGTGCTGGCGGAATCATACCGTGTGGACAGTTCCAGATCAGCCAGGTCTGCACAATTCCCGATTTATGTTTTGGGTCATTGCCTTTGTAAAATGGAAAAAGATCCCCAAACCTAACATATTGTTACTTTGGAGGTAATTAGTTTTCAATTTGGTGGGGTATATGTTCTTATCCATAATTCTTTCCTGAAAACCAATTTCCCGACTACAGGCCCAAACATGTACACCTCCTCCTCCGTGCCTAAATGTGGGAATAAGATGTTTCTTTTGATGCGGATTATTCGGCTTATGCCGTTCCCGCTTCATTCCGTCGGGCCTATAAGTATTAAATATGGTCTTGTCTGCAAAAATTATGTCGTCCCACCATGAGATTGGCTTCAGAACGAGATCCTTGAAAATTTAAAGTTGGCACATCTTATTTCTTGTGGACACAAACGGCTTCCTAAAGGTTGTCGACCATTGAAATGGTATTTCCCCAGCACACGGAGGAGAGTTTCTGCAGAGGATTTCTTTCCCAGTTTATCTTCTATTTGTACGGCCAATTTGGGGCTGATAGCATGGGGCTTTCCTTAATTTTTATACCCTGTACCTGTAGGGTAAAAAGGGTATATTAGGTTTGTGCAAAGTATGTAAGATACAGAAGGAAGCATCTCCGACCCCATAAAGTATATATATTCTTGATCAGCATGACGAGAGAAATCGATCTAGACATGTCCGTCCGTCTGTCCGTCCGTCTGTCCGTCCGTATGTCCGTCTGGATGAACGCAAGGATCTCAGAAACTATAAAAGCTAGAATAACCAAAGTTGGCATCCATATTCTCCTAGGTCCGAGAAAGGACGAGATTATTTTATTTTTTTAATTTTCCCCCCTTCCCCCGCTACAGAATTCAATAGTGTCCACATTTCAAATTCTACCTAAACCAAACTTTGCACACATAATTTATATATAATTGTCTACTGGTTTTAATCCAATTCGGTCAATTCTAAGAAAAGTTATTAGCGAAACAAATTCTCGTCAGTACAACCCCCACAAACTGCAGCAACAAGTTCGCTCTTCTTCTTCCTCTTTTTGCTGCTGCTATGGGCGCATATAACTCAGTGACGGAAGTTTACCTGGGTACAGGGTATTACACTGTCGGGCTTGCTCGACTGTAGCGTTCTTTCTTGTTTTATACTCTGTACATGAAATGTACAGAAGTATATTAGGTTTGCGGGAGCTGAAAAATGTAACAGGCAGAAGGAGGCGTGGCAGACCCCACAAAGTATATATATTCTTGATCAGCATGACGAGACGAGTCGATCTAGCCCTGTCTGTCCGACTGTCCGTCTGTCCGTCCGTATGAACACCTGGATCTCAGAGACTATAAGAGATAGAGACACCAAATTTTGCACAAAGATGCCTTACGAGTTTGTTTTATTTTTTTGGATTTCCCCCCCCACTTCCCCCCTATGGGGGTTTTCCCGATTTTCCATTCGTATAATCGCGTATATCTCGGAGACTATAAGACCTAGGAACACCATTAGTCCAAGATGACTTGTGTGAATATGCAGAAAATTTATATTTTGGAATTTCCCTCTCTCTCCCTCTTCACCGCAATTGCGATTTTCTCTAACTCCCGTAATTCTTGGAATTTCGAACTAATTTGCAAATACCCCCAATTAGTTATTATGTGTCTGTCCGTTGGATGAACGCAAGGATCTCAGAAACTATAAAAGCTAGAATAACCAAAGTTGGTATCCAGATTCTCCTAGGTCCGAGAAAGGACAAGTTTATTTTATTTTTTGGAATTTTTCCCCCCTTCCCCCGCTACAGAATTTCGTCAATAGCGTCCACATTTAAAATGCTACCTAAACCAAACTTTGCACACATAATTTTTTTATAATTATCTACTGTTGTTTAAAATTTTAATTCGGTCAATTCTAAGAAAAGTTATTAGCGAAACAAATTCTCGCCAGTACAACCCCCCCAAACTGCAGCAACAAGTTCGCTCTTCTTCTTCCTCTTTTTCCTGCTGCTATGGGCTCATATAACTCAGTGACGGAAGTTTACCTGGGTACAGGGTATTACACTGTCGGGCTTGCTCGACTGTAGCGTTATCTCTTGTTTTTTTTTAAGTGTTGTTTACTTTGGAATACACCTTGTAAAATGTACAAGAGTATATTAGGTTTGCGGGAGCTGAAAATGTAACAGGCAGAAGGAGGCGTGACAGACCCCACAAAGTTTATATATTCTTGATCAGCATGACGAGACGAGTCGATCCAGCCCTGTCTGCCTGTCTGTCTGTCCGTCTGTCTGTCTGAACAACTGGATCTCAGAGACTATAAGAGGTAGAGGCACCAAACTTTGCACAAAGATGCGTTATGTGTGTACGCTGTGCAAGTTTGTTTTATTTTTTTGATTTTCCCCCTATTTCCCCCTATGGGTGTTTTCCCGATTTTCCATTCATATAATCTCCTATATCTCGGAGACTATAAGACCTAGGAACACCAAATTTTAGTCCCAGATGCTTTATGTGAATACGCAGAAAATTTGTATTTTGGAATTTCCCTCCCTCCCCCCTCTCCCCCGCAAATCGTAACTCCCGTAATTCTTGGAATTTCGAACTAAAATTTTGTAAATACCACCAGTTAGTGATTATAATGCCAAGTTTCATAATGATGGGCCGATTTAACTGGAAGTTATAGCCATATATGTACATGAGACCAAGCAGTGCCCGTAGCTGTTGTTGTTGTAACTGCTTTCTTAAGGTACACGACACATACACAGACACACACAAACACAGACATACACGCATAATTATTCTACACTTATGTACAGAGTATTTCAATTTAGTATTTTATATTTAGTTTCTCTACTTGTTTTTTTTTATTTTTGTGGGGTGGTACAGGGTATTCAAGAGTTGAGCCTGCTCGACTTTAGCATTCCTTTCTTGTTATCTTTTCACCCTTCGGGTATAGGATATAATTATCATATAGCCTATATATAAAATAAATATCATATTAAATTATACTCCATCTTTTCAGTATAAACAAGAGCAAATTCTTTACACTCATGTTGAATTTACCGATAATTCATTATGCCTGGAATTAATAGAAAAGCCTCCAAGATGTATTTTTAAACTTCTGACGGAACAATGTCACATGCCCAAAGGCTCGGATATCGCATACCTAAATAATATGCATTCCGAGTTCGAGTTCAATCCACATTATATAAAAGGCTCGGATCGTCGGCATTGGGAAACTGAGTTCGGCATTAAGCACTATGCAGGAAAAGTAATTTATACTGCAGATGGATTTGTAGATAAAAACCGCGACGTTCAACAGGATGTCTTATTTGATTTAATGAGTCGTAGCAAACATATTTTTGTACAAGACCTTTGCTCATACCAGGTAAGACATATTTCAATAAATAAATCAATATATATATATATATATATATATATATATATATATATATATATATATATATATATATATATATATATATATATATATACATATATACATTTAACTACTTAAAATTTTTTTTTTTAGGATCAGCAACATTTAAATGTAATAGTAAATTCAGCTTCGAGTTCAAGGGGAACGAGTAAGGCTAAATATACAGTTAGTGATAACTTTCGATATCAACTCCAAACACTAATTGATGTTCTTCAACTTACAAATCCCTGGTAAGATATATTTACTTTTTACACCCTCTACCCAAGGAGTAAAAGGGTATACTAGATTTGTGAGATTTGTGTATGGAACACACAGAAGGAGGAATGGCAGATCCCACAAAGTATATTCTGGATCGATATAGCCATGTCCGGCCATCCGTCCTTCTGTCTGAATGAACGCCTAGATTTTGGAAACGGGTGAGCGCCCATTAACCTAATTTGGTAGGTGGACTCACCTAGTTTCCTAGTCAATACGAGTTTATTATAGGAAACTATATATGTTGCCAAAGCGTGAGAGGATATACTAGTCATGTCCGTCAATATAGCCATGTCCGTCTGCCTTTCTGGCGTAGGAGATGCTTCATTCTGCCTTTGCACAAACCTATTATACCCTTTTTATCCTACGAGTACAGGGTATAACAAGAAAAACCCTACAGTAGTACTGGAGTGTAATTGTTTCTCTAATTACTTTTCTTGGAATTGACTGATTTTAATGAAACTTAAAACAAAAGTAGATAGCTTTCAAAATGTGGACAGTGTTGACGAAATTCTGTAGCGAGGAGAGAGTGTATAAACACCTGCATCTCGCATATGCCATATGTGTGTACGCAGTATGAGTTTGTTTAAGTTTAGCTTTTCCATTTGTTATACCCTGTACCCAATGGGTAAAAGGGGTATATTAGTTTTGTGCGAGAGTGTATAAGTGGCAGACCCCACACTCAGGGTGAGAATATGAGTCGATATAGCCTTGTCCCCTCCGCATCAGAGTATAAGAACTAGAATTATCAAAATTGGTATGTATATTCTCCTAAGACCGAGAAAGGGCAAGTTTGTTTGAATTTTGAACTAAAATTTGTTAGTCTCATCCAGTTAGTGATAATGTGTCCGTATATTAAGTTTTATTATGATAGATCAATTAGAAAGAAAATTATAGCCACAAATATAATTTCTACCTTAGCTCTGTAGCTGTGGGTGGGTGATTTGTTTGTTGGCATAATTCTGTACTTCACACATATGTTTCCACTTATGTATGTATGTATTGAATAATTCTTATTTAATTAATTAATTAATTTAAAATTCACAATTTTTTCTTATTTTTGAGAGTGTGTACAGTTTCTTGAGCCTGCTCGACTCTAGCATTCCTGTAAATAGTTGCTTGCTATACAGCTAGAAACTATTTACTATCAGAGGCAAACACTTAATCCCGTGTAAAATCGTCTCTGAGAGAACAAAAAAGGAAACAAACCAATACTTAAATTTCCGATTTCATCCCAATTTTATTTCTGAAATTCTTTCAGTACAGTATAGTATACAATATACAATATAAAATTTTTGTCTTATTTACTAGTTTTTTCTTATGTACTAATAATTTAATATTTGACACTTTCTTATTCTCTAAACATTGTACTTACTCTAATTTTACTTTTTTTTGTCTTATTCTATCTTAATCGTGTCAAGTGGTTTTCCCCTCCATATGTATTTGAAGCCTTTCTTATCTAGTGCATTGCGCACCCTCCCTTAAGCGCTGTCGCTCCATATGCATATGCATTCCTTGCTATCTACAATGCGTTGGCCTGTAGCGCTGCTGCATGTGGCTATTTATACTCTGTACATGAAATGAGTATATTAGGTTTGCGCGAGCTGAAAAATGTAACAGGCAGAAGGAGGCGTGGCAGACCCCACAAAGTATATATATTCTTGATCAGCATGACGAGACGAGTCGATCTAGCCCTGTCTGTCTGTCTGTCCGTCTGTCCGTCCGTATGATCACCTAGATCTCAGAGACTATAAGAGCTAGAGACACAAAATTTTACACAAAGATGCCTTATGTGTGTACGCTATACGAGTTTGTTTTATTTTTTTGATTTTCCCCCCCACTTCCCCCCAATTTTCCATTCGTATAATCGCCTATATCTCGGAGACTATAAGACCTAGGAACACCCAGATACCTTATATGAATACGCAGAAAATGTATATTTTGGAATTTCCCTCCCTCCCCCCTCTACCACGCAAATCGTAACTCCCGTTATTCTGGGAATTTCGAACTACAATTTTGCACATACCCCCAGTTGGTTATTATGTGTCCGTATGCCAAGTTTCACTATGATATACCGATTTAACAAGAAGTTATAGCCGTACATATATTTGCTGCTCAAGCGCTGCTACAGCGCTGCCCGCGACTGTTGTTGATGCTGGTGCTTTGGTTGACTGCACATATGTTTACACAGACACGAATAGATGCGCATAGGCATACATACACTCACACAGACGCAATTGCTATGTAAATGTGCAATTATACACCCTTTACGTGAGTTCGAATACCAAAAGAGGTAAAATATATCAAATTTTTTTTTATTTTTTATATATATATATATATATATATATATATATATATATATATATATATATATATATATATATATATATATATATATATACATATATACATTTAACTACTTAAAATTTTTTTTTTTAGGATCAGCAACATTTAAATGTAATAGTAAATTCAGCTTCGAGTTCAAGGGGAACGAGTAAGGCTAAATATACAGTTAGTGATAACTTTCGATATCAACTCCAAACACTAATTGATGTTCTTCAACTTACAAATCCCTGGTAAGATATATTTACTTTTTACACCCTCTACCCAAGGAGTAAAAGGGTATACTAGATTTGTGAGATTTGTGTATGGAACACACAGAAGGAGGAATGGCAGATCCCACAAAGTATATTCTGGATCGATATAGCCATGTCCGGCCATCCGTCCTTCTGTCTGAATGAACGCCTAGATTTTGGAAACGGGTGAGCGCCCATTAACCTAATTTGGTAGGTGGACTCACCTAGTTTCCTAGTCAATACGAGTTTATTATAGGAAACTATATATGTTGCCAAAGCGTGAGAGGATATACTAGTCATGTCCGTCAATATAGCCATGTCCGTCTGCCTTTCTGGCGTAGGAGATGCTTCATTCTGCCTTTGCACAAACCTATTATACCCTTTTTATCCTACGAGTACAGGGTATAACAAGAAAAACCCTACAGTAGTACTGGAGTGTAATTGTTTCTCTAATTACTTTTCTTGGAATTGACTGATTTTAATGAAACTTAAAACAAAAGTAGATAGCTTTCAAAATGTGGACAGTGTTGACGAAATTCTGTAGCGAGGAGAGAGTGTATAAACACCTGCA
The DNA here is from genome assembly GCF_003285725.1 of Scaptodrosophila lebanonensis. Lineage (NCBI taxonomy): Eukaryota > Metazoa > Arthropoda > Insecta > Diptera > Drosophilidae > Scaptodrosophila > Scaptodrosophila lebanonensis. The sequence continues at coordinate 1,372,294 of NW_022060580.1, read as the reverse complement.
TCTCGCATATGCCATATGTGTGTACGCAGTATGAGTTTGTTTAAGTTTAGCTTTTCCATTTGTTATACCCTGTACCCAATGGGTAAAAGGGGTATATTAGTTTTGTGCGAGAGTGTATAAGTGGCAGACCCCACACTCAGGGTGAGAATATGAGTCGATATAGCCTTGTCCCCTCCGCATCAGAGTATAAGAACTAGAATTATCAAAATTGGTATGTATATTCTCCTAAGACCGAGAAAGGGCAAGTTTGTTTGAATTTTGAACTAAAATTTGTTAGTCTCATCCAGTTAGTGATAATGTGTCCGTATATTAAGTTTTATTATGATAGATCAATTAGAAAGAAAATTATAGCCACAAATATAATTTCTACCTTAGCTCTGTAGCTGTGGGTGGGTGATTTGTTTGTTGGCATAATTCTGTACTTCACACATATGTTTCCACTTATGTATGTATGTATTGAATAATTCTTATTTAATTAATTAATTAATTTAAAATTCACAATTTTTTCTTATTTTTGAGAGTGTGTACAGTTTCTTGAGCCTGCTCGACTCTAGCATTCCTGTAAATAGTTGCTTGCTATACAGCTAGAAACTATTTACTATCAGAGGCAAACACTTAATCCCGTGTAAAATCGTCTCTGAGAGAACAAAAAAGGAAACAAACCAATACTTAAATTTCCGATTTCATCCCAATTTTATTTCTGAAATTCTTTCAGTACAGTATAGTATACAATATACAATATAAAATTTTTGTCTTATTTACTAGTTTTTTCTTATGTACTAATAATTTAATATTTGACACTTTCTTATTCTCTAAACATTGTACTTACTCTAATTTTACTTTTTTTTGTCTTATTCTATCTTAATCGTGTCAAGTGGTTTTCCCCTCCATATGTATTTGAAGCCTTTCTTATCTAGTGCATTGCGCACCCTCCCTTAAGCGCTGTCGCTCCATATGCATATGCATTCCTTGCTATCTACAATGCGTTGGCCTGTAGCGCTGCTGCATGTGGCTATTTATACTCTGTACATGAAATGAGTATATTAGGTTTGCGCGAGCTGAAAAATGTAACAGGCAGAAGGAGGCGTGGCAGACCCCACAAAGTATATATATTCTTGATCAGCATGACGAGACGAGTCGATCTAGCCCTGTCTGTCTGTCTGTCCGTCTGTCCGTCCGTATGATCACCTAGATCTCAGAGACTATAAGAGCTAGAGACACAAAATTTTACACAAAGATGCCTTATGTGTGTACGCTATACGAGTTTGTTTTATTTTTTTGATTTTCCCCCCCACTTCCCCCCAATTTTCCATTCGTATAATCGCCTATATCTCGGAGACTATAAGACCTAGGAACACCCAGATACCTTATATGAATACGCAGAAAATGTATATTTTGGAATTTCCCTCCCTCCCCCCTCTACCACGCAAATCGTAACTCCCGTTATTCTGGGAATTTCGAACTACAATTTTGCACATACCCCCAGTTGGTTATTATGTGTCCGTATGCCAAGTTTCACTATGATATACCGATTTAACAAGAAGTTATAGCCGTACATATATTTGCTGCTCAAGCGCTGCTACAGCGCTGCCCGCGACTGTTGTTGATGCTGGTGCTTTGGTTGACTGCACATATGTTTACACAGACACGAATAGATGCGCATAGGCATACATACACTCACACAGACGCAATTGCTATGTAAATGTGCAATTATACACCCTTTACGTGAGTTCGAATACCAAAAGAGGTAAAATATATCAAATTTTTTTTTTATTTTCCTAATTTTTTTTTTATTTTCTATAATTATTGTAAACATATGTACAGAGTATTTCAAAGTCGGGACACCCGACTTTAGCTTTTTTACTTGTTTTAAACTGAGATTTTCCTTAGCCTTTATCTTACTTGTGTTCCCTATGCTAACTCTTGAGCTCTTGTTCACTTTTGTGAACAATGGAAAATCGCAAATTGCGGTGGTGAGGGGGGACAGAGGGAAATTCCAATTTTCTGCACCTGGGACTAAAATTTGGTGTCCCTAGGTCTTATAGTTGATTAAACGAATGGCTTTTCCGAAAATCCCGCATAGGGGTGAAGTGGGGGGAAAATCAAAAAAATAAAACCAAACAAACTCGTCTAGCGTACAAGTTATGCAAAACGCCTTCCCCGATGACCAACGTCTTCTTTGATGAGGCGTCTTGCAGGTGTAGTGGATGCTGAAGAATCCGGAAGCGTTACGATGCCGGTTCACTTTTATATAAGCAAAAATCGCATCAAATATTGATCACAAATAGCAATTATCAATAAAAGTAATTTAAAACAAGAAAGGAATGCTAAAGTCGAGCGAGCTCAACTCTTCAATACCCTGTACCTCCCACCAAAAAGGGAACAAGAGGGAACGCTACAGTCGAGCAACCCCGACAGTGAAATACCCTGTACCCAGGTACCATCCAGGATTACTACTCCAGTAGACTTCTCCTTATTAACCTGCCTGCTTTAGGTCACCGTAGGATAGTTCTTTGTGTTCTGTTCCTCCACAAATTGACTGTCGGGGATGTTGATTCCTCTATGCTTTTAGGTCGTATCAATTTTTCTGTTCCTTCTAGGCCAACAAGGAACTTTCTGCCTCTTCAACTTATCAGATGCACTAGTGATTACGCCATGCACAATCCTTTTCGGGCAGTATGCGCTACTTTTTAATCTCAAGTGAGCTCTCTCTCCCCTCGCTAAAATCTTCTATTTTAAGCTACCTCCGGCAGAATCAGTGATCACCACTGCTGGGAGTAGGGGTATAGCTTGTCGGACTGGCTAATAAATTTTCCCCCAACGGGTCAGTGATTTTTCACCTTTAATTATGCTCTGTACATACAAGGTGCGTTCGAAAGTAAACAGGACTTTTTGAATCTAGCGCCCCTGGTGGTGCTATCTATATGTCGACTGGTGCGTTAGAATCTGCTATCTTTATCGATTGTCCAGTGAGAATTTCATGACATTTTATCGATTGGAAGTGAAGTTATTGCGTTTTAGGTGTCAGTATGTTTGTGTTATCGGTGCAAAAATGAGATTCGAACAAAGAGCCAACATTAAATTTTGTTTTAAAATTGGTAAAACTTTTACCGAAACGTTTCAATTGATGGAACAAGTTTCTGGCGATGATTGCCTATCCCGTAGCAGAGTGCACGAGTGGTTTCAACGTTTTCAAAGTGGTCGTGAGGACATAAATGACGATCAACATGTGGGCCAATCAAAATACGTGATCACCGAAAATTCCATCGAAACTGTGCGTGAATTCATCAAAAATCAGCCGAAATCATCATTGAAATTGATGGAAATGGAATTGAACATCTCCAAAACATCGATTTATCGCATTTTGACTGAACATTTGGGCTTACGAAAGGTGTGTGCACGATTTGTTCCGCACAAATTGATTGACGACCAAAAATTGCTCAAAACTGCTCAAGCGCTGCCCAAGCGCTGCCCAAGCGCTGCCCGCGGCTGTTGTTGATGCTGGTGCTTTGGTTGACTGCGAACATGCTTACATAGACACGAATATACGAGCATAAACATACATACACTCACATAGACGCAATTGCTTTGTATATGTGCAATTATACACCCTTTACGTGAGTACGAATACCGAAAGGGGTAAAATCGATCAACAATTTTTTTTTTAATTTTCTTAATTTTTTTAATTTCTATAATTATTGTAAACATATGTACAGAGTATTTTAAAGTCGGGACACCCGACTTTAGCTTTTTTACTTGTTTTTAATTATATTTTATCTTTTATTACTTAAGTATTTTAATTTGTTATACTCTGTACATAAAATGTACAAGAGTATATTAGGTTTGCGGGAGCTGAAAATGTAACAGGCAGAAGGAGGCGTGGCAGACCCCACAATATATATATATACTTGTTCAGCATGACGAGACGAGTCGATCCAGCCCTGCCTGTCTGTCTGTCCGTCTGTCTGTATGAACACCTGGATCTCAGAGACTATAAGAGGTACAGACACCAAACTTTGCAAAAGATGCGTTATGTATGTACGCTGTGCAAGTTTGTTTCATTTTTTTGATTTTTCCCCCCACTTCCCCGCTATGGGGGTTTTGCTGATTTTCCATTCGTATAATCGCCTATATCTCGGAGACTATAAGACCTACGGGCACCAAATTTTAGTTCAGTATTTCAAAGTCGGGACACCCGACTTTAGCTTTTTTACTTGTTTTCTTCTATCTTTTATTGCTATATTTTTTCATCTTCACTTCTTTTTTGTTAGGTCTAATATAGAATTTGACTACTCTCTGCTGTGAATCGGGGCATAGCTGGCCGTTTGGCAAATAAAATTCCCCCACCGTGTCGGATTCGTTATTATTTTTATAGGCTTTTTTATTTCTTTATTTTTACTTAGTTTAAGTTCTCTATTGTATTGTTTTTTTTTTATGTACATCGACTGCATTGTTTATCGATGAAAATAAAATAAACTTCCGACACTGAGGTATATGCGCCTCTAGTAGAAGCAAAAGGAAGAAGAAGAGCGAACTTGATGCTGCAGCTTGTGGGCGAAGTACCGGAGTGAAATTGTTTCGTTAATAACTTTTCTTAGCATTAACCGATTTAGATGAAATTTAAAACACAAGTAAATAACTTTATGAAAATTATGTGTGCAATAAGGATAAGAAAGCTTTTAAAATGCGGACGGTATTGAAGAAGGATACCAACTTTGTTTATTCCAGCTTTTATAGTTTCTGAGATTATTGCGTTCATCCAGATGAACGAACAGACGGACGGACATGTCTAGATCGATTTCTCTCGTCATGCTGATTCAGAATATATATACCTTTCTATCCTACGGGTACAGGGTATAAAAAGAAAAAACAATTTTGTTAATTAATTTAAAAAAAATTAAATTATTTAATTAAATTAAATACAAATTATTCAATACATATGTACAAAAGTGGAGACATGTTCATGTACAGTTTCAACAGCATACATTTACAACAGAATCGTGTCTCTTCGTGTTTATATGCGTGTATATAAGCAGCACAAATTTGAACCAAAGCAGCATCAACAACAACAGCTTTGGGCATTTATGGCTATAACTTTAATCAGAATTTACCTATCATGATGAAACTTGGCATTCGGATACATAATCATAAACTGGATGTATATGCCAAATATTGGGATGAATCAGAATAAAAAAACAAGCTTGACCTGCCTAGGGCTCAGGGGAACCTGGTTTGGTAATTCTAGCTCTTGTACCTTCTGAGATCCTTGCGCTCGTCCAGACGGACGCACATACGGACATGGCTATATCGACTCGACTTGTCACCCTGATCAATAATATATATACCTTGTGGGGTCTGTCACGCATCCTTCTGCCTGTTACATACATTCGCACAAAACTGGTATAGCCTTTTACCCTTCGGGAACAGGCTATAAAAAATTGGTGGAAAAATAAGAAGATTTGCGATCGTGAGGCAATTAATATAAAATTTTTCGAAATATAAAATTAAATTATTTTTGGTTTACAAAAATATTTTTTTTGTATTAATACAAATTTTTAAATAAATCAGCGGCGAAAAAAAGAGGCGTGCAGACGGTGGAGAGGAAAATTGAAGAATGACTCCATAAAATCTATGTATATAAAACAGTTTGTCCTGACTGACTGACTGATTGGTGATCAACGCACAGCCCAAACGGTAAAGGCTAGGAAGCTGAAATTTGGACTCAAGTATCCTTTTATAGTCTAGGTGCCCACTAAGAAGGGATTTTGGGAAATTAGAGCTCCATAGAGGGAAAGAAGGCTCCAACGTTTGTATGAAAAATCTACAGTTTTTTTTGGGGCCTAAAATATGGGAGTTTTCCTGTAAAAAAATGTTGGTGCACAAAAGCAAACCGCGTCAACAGCCCACAGCCCACACGGTAAAAGCTAGGACGCTGAAATTTGGGCTCAAGTATCCTATCATGGTGTAGATGCGCACTAAGAAGGGATTTTGGAAAATTCAAGCGCCAAAGGGGGAAAACGAGCTCCAAAGTTTGTTTGAAAAATCCGCTTTTTTTAGCCGATCAAAATGGTTTGTGAAATCAATAAAAGAATACAAAGAAAACTGCTTACTCGGTTTTTTAAATTTTTTGTTGGAGCTTGAATTATTGGGGTTTTAATATTTATTCACTATTTCAAATGAAAAGTTTGTGTTATAAATTTAGTCCGATCGATTTAAAATTTGGGTAATGTAATCTACGTAACTAAATCTACAACTTTGCATTCAAGGATTTTCAAAATATGCATTTTACAAAAGCAGGCAGAACAAACAATACAAAATATCAAACAGTTGGGGACAACTAAGTATACATACACACACACACACACACACATGCAAGCAGCTGTTCGTGTAGTTGCGTGCAAACGATTGAAATAGCCAAAGCAAAATGTGAGACACTAATGTGTGAATGTCCATACATATGTGCACATCTATGATGTACATATGTATCTATGTACATATGTATGTACATTCGTCTTGCACTGACAGAGCAAGAAATTTTAATTAATTGAAAATTATATAACATTTTTAAAAGTAATTTTTTCTTTGTTTAGTGCATTTGGCATTAGGGTTTTCATTAATAACTTTATGCAGCAACAACAAATATCAAATAGTTGGGGACATCACATACACACACTCACATACACAACAAGCAACAGTTCGTGTCTATGTGTGCGGTTCTCTACGTACGGTTGAAAAAGTAAAGAGAAACATACATATGTATGTATGTGTGTATGCCTGTGTATGAATATAGCATGTATGTACATTCGTATTAATGTATACATTGGGCAATCGAACACAGTTGTTTGATTGTAAAAAAAATAATGCTCTAAAAACAACAACAACTGCAAGTCATTGGCTCGCTCTTCTTCTTTCGTTTTGACCATTTAATGTTAATTGCAAAGGCAAAACACCAAAAGTTTACAGTTACCGTCGCTAGGCAACGACTGCGTAAGCGATAGTAAAGCAGAAACCGAATAACGGAGCTACGCATATTCTGCTTCACATTGCGGGCAGATGTATGTATGTATAAGATTTGTTCTTATTGATCTCAATAAATAATTAGATTTTATTATTTAAATATTCTGCTTATTGCATTCAAACTTCGATATTTTGATGGACACCCGACCTTAGCTTCTCTACTTGTTTCCATTTCAATCTATCAAAAGTAGAACTGAATCATCACGTGTACCCAAATTTGATTGGATCAGCAATTTTAAATGGAAAATACAAGGGCGAATCTGATGTGCCATTTAAAAGTGTCTTTAATTATTTGTTCTATTTGTTCTGTATGTATGTATAAGATTTGTTCTTATTGATCTCAATAAATAATTAGATTTTATTATTTAAATATTCTGCTTATTGCATTCAAACTTCGATATTTTGGTGGTATCGGTGGCTTCAACTATCGAAAGTCTTACTCTAGCAAATTGAGATGAGAATTATCAGTGCTTTTTGATCGTGGCTCATCGCTGCACGGCATTGACACGAGTGCCGTGTTTCATATTCCGAGTTTGTGCGTGACCGTGTTGACTCAATATGGCACGAAAAGACTCAAATGTGAATTTAAAATTAGGATATACCCTTATAATTATTCCCCTTTTTTGCACATAGTCTATCTTAAAACGTTGCGTTATCTCTATATATAAAACAGTTTGTCCTGACTAATTGGTGATCAACGCACAGCCCAAACGGTAAAAGATGAAATTTGGACTCAAGTATCCTTTCATAGTATCCATCATAGTGTAGGAGCACACTAAGAAAGGCTTTTGGAAAATTCTAGCTCCAAAAGGGGGAAAACGAGCTTTAAAAAATATTAGTTATTTATTTATTTATTTATTTAATTAATATTTAATTAATAATAATAGTTTGGCAAGAACAAAAATGTAACGGACTACTGAACAATTTTTTGTCAAGAACAGAAAATGTTCATTTAAATACCTTAAATGCCTTCCTACTGGTAACCTTTAAGGTGAAAACATATGGGTAGGTTATGCACACACAAAATAAATACAATAGGAAACATTATATTGAGCCGGGTTAAGACGGGCAATACCTGCTAGTATGTTACTTAATTAAAAAGCATTTCTAAATCTATTGCTGCCAATGAAATAAATGCTCAAAATGTAGATACACACACTAAAAACAAATGTACAATTCAATTGTAAAATGATACACTGTCAACTGAATTTTCAAAGCAATTATCGAAAACTGAGAATGATGCAATGATAAATGTCGACAAACGATTTTTATACTCTGTACATGAAATGTACAAGAGTAAATTAGGTTTGTGGGAGGTGAAAAATGTAACAGGTAGAAGCAGGGGTGGCACACCCCACAAAGTATATATATTCTTGATCAGCGTGACAAGACGAGTCGATATAGCCCTGTCTGCTGTCCGTATGAACAACTGGATCTCAGAGAGTTAGAGAGACCAAATTGTGCACAAAGTTGCCTTAGGTGTGTACGCTGCAAGCTTATTTTATTTTTTTGATTTTCCTCACCATATAATCACCTACATATATCTCGGAGATTATAGGACCTAGGGGCACAAAATTGTAGTCCCAGATACCTTATGTGAATACGCAGAAAATTTGTATATTGGAATTTCCCTCCCTCCCCCCTCTCCACCACAATTATTGATTATGAGTCCGTATAATGATAGGTCGATTTAAAAGAAAGTTATAGCCATATATTTATATATAGCAGTGCACGCAGCTGTTGTTGTTGTTACTGCTTTGCACAGGCACACGAGACATACACAGGTGCACACAAACACACACAACACGCATAATTATTCTACCCATATGTACAGAGTATTGAAACGTCGGGACACCCGACCTTAGCTTCTCTACTTGTTTCCATTTCAATCTATCAAAAGTAGAACTGAATCATCACGTGTGCCCAAATTTGATTGGATCAGCAATTTTAAATGGAAAATACAAGGGCGAATCTGATGTGCCATTTAAAAGTGTCTTTAATTATTTGTTCTCCCGACTTTTTTTTTAGAATAATTATAGAAATTAAAAAAATTGATAAAATTTAAAAAAAAATTTGATCGATCTCAGTATTTGAACTCACGTAAAGGGTGTATAATTGCACATTTACAGAGCAATTGCGTCTATGTGAGTGTATGTATGTCTGTGCACGTCTATTCGTGTCTGTGTGAACATGTTTGCAGTCAACCAAAGCCTCAACATCAACAACAGCTGCGGGCAGCGCTTGGGTAGCTCATACATATATGGCTATAACTTCTTGTTAATTCGTTGAAACTTGGCATGCGGACACATAATCACTAACTGGGGGTATTTGCAAAATTTGAGTTCGAAATTCCAAGAATTACGGGAGCTAGGATTTGTGTGGTTTTCACATAAGGCATCTTGGACTAAAATTTGGTGTCTCTAAGTCTTATAGTCTCCGAGATATAGGCGATTATACGAATATAAAATCGGGAAAACCCCCATAGGGGGGAAGTGGCGGGGAAAATTAAAAAAATAAAACAAACTCGTATAGAATACACACATAAGGCATCTTTGTGCAAAATTTGGTGTCTCTATCTCTTATAGTCTCTGAGATCCAGGTGTTCATACGGACTGTTGGTCTCTGTATAGTTTTTAGTGGATCTTTGTATTATATTCGACATGCATATGACGTAAGGTTATTTGTGTGTCCTCAATACCCCTATTTATCCTACATTGTCACGGCACCGGTCACTCTTGGCATATGGTCTTAGTGTGAGTAGGCATTTAGCATCTCGTAAGGGTCACGATTAGCATCGCAGTTGTAGTGTAAGATAAAATATGGACATGAATAAGAGCGCGCTGGGCCCAGGAGAAGGTATTTGAATTTTTACCTCCCTCACCTAATAGAATCCTCGTGCTCGTAGGGGAACTACAAGGGATGTGAAAAATATAGAATTGACGCATTCGTCACAATGTTGGAGTAATAATGGATCCAAATAGTGTAGCAGGCTGTTACTCTAATCACTGTAGAAAGTAAGGATGTATACACTTTTATACTTAGTTTAATAAGCATTAGTGTACACACTGAGAGCATTTCCGCTCTCAGAGGTACACAAGACATAAGTCATAAAGAGAACATCACTTTTTGATCGTTCCTTGTGCAAGACAGTTGTGTGAAATGCTTTGTGAAAATAAATACATACATAAATATATATTAAAAAACCTGACTTTGCTAGTAAAATCTTAGAAGTGGAATAGTAACGCGCTATGAATTGATGTAAACACATTTACAACCCAGATCTTAAGAAATTGGCTAAACGCCTTGGGTAAATGGACTCAAAAGCAGAGCTGGTCGCCCGCTTCAACAATATTGAAAGTCGTGGCGCATGCTCTAAGGAGCCCCAAGCCCAAAATATGGATGAAGATTTTTCACCCAGAAATTCCGGACTTTATGAACAACAATGTGAAATTGCCAACGACGAATTGCGTCCCGACGTCACTAGTTCGAAACAATGTGGTCAGAGCAACAACAATTCCCACGAAAATCATAACGGGACCAACATTCCGACGCAAAACGAACAACATCGAGCCCTCAGCAACAGCGACGGCGCCAATCACGACGCCAGCAATAGATGCGAATCGGCAGAAGCAATGCATGAAGACGAAAAAATAGAGTTGTTACAGTTACGTGCCGAATTAGAAGCAACACAGGCAAAGTTTCGTTTACTTGAGTTAGAGCTGCGAGCAAAATCATTCGACGATGAAGGCAACGCTGTTGCTACCGCTGTTGCTCTTTTAAAACAAAAACCAATTGAGAGCGAAGAGAACAAATTTACTCCGTTGCACAATTTTACGTTCGCAAAAGAGATAGAGATGGACTTCGACGGCAAGTATTGCGTGCGTGCCTGGATTACACAAATAAAAAATATTGCACGCGCGTACAATATTAACGACGACTATTTACGCATGTTGGCCATATCTAAGCTAAAAGGCGCTGCTCAAGTCTGGCTACATGCAAGCCCGGCGCGGATGTTAGAGTCTCTCGACGATTTATTTGCCCATTTGACTCTGGAGTTCGGAGGAAAGATATCGAAAGTCGACATCAGACGAAAGTTCGAGACTCGCAAATGGAAAGTCGAAGAAAATTTCTCCTCCTATTTTGATGACAAGATGACTCTTTCACGCGAAATAAATGTTTACGATGTCGAGCTGCTGGATCAGATGATCGAAGGAATTCCGCTGGAAAGCCTGCGTGTTCAGGCGTGCATCCAATGCTTTTCCGACCCAACGCACATGCTACGGGCCATTGCCAATGTGCGTCTACCAGTTCGACAAAAAATGAGTGATGGCCCAGAGAACAAGAACGAAGACAAAGTTCGCTGTGCCAACTGCAACTGTAGAGGCCACTTCGCCAATGTCTGCAAGAAGGTCAAACGTGAACGAGGCTCATGCTGTGCTTGTGGCAAATTTGGTCACTTGGTTGCACAGTGTCCTGAGAGGAAGAGCGTCGTGCAAAAACAGCTATGTAAGATATTTTAAAATTTTCTTCAGTAACCCTGATAATGTTATGCCATTGATTTCAGAATGCCTAATAGACTCAGGAAGCCCTGTCTCATTAATTAAGATTTCACTTATCGATGAAAAAATTATCTTGAATTCAGTTAACGATTTATATTTTGGCATGAATACAAGCCACATTAAAACATTTGGAAAAGCACAATGTTATGTATTAAAAGGAACTATAACAAGAGAGAACGCTACAGTCGAGCAAGCCCGACAGTGTAATACCCTGTACCCAGGTAAACTTCCGTCTCTGAGTTATATACGCCCATAGCAGCAGCAAAAAGAGGAAGAAGAAGAGCGAACTTGTTGCTGCAGTTTGTGGGGGTTGTACTGGCGAAAATTTGTTTTGCTAATAACTTTTCTTAGAATTGACCGAATTGAATAAAATTTTGAACAACAGTAGACAATCTATATATATAAAACAGTTTGTCCTGACTGACTGATTGGTGATCAACGCACAGCCCAAACGGTAAAGGCTAGGAAGCTGAAATTTGGACTCAAGTATCCTTTCATAGTCTAGGTGCCCACTAAGATTTTGGAAAACTCGAGCTCCAAAGGGGGGAAAACAGGCTCCAACGTTTGTATGAAAAATCTACAGTTTTCATCTGATTAACTTCAAACTTAGTTTGTATACTCTCAGAACTCTCAGAAAAATTGTATACTTGGCTTTTTGATATTTTTTTTGGGGCCCAAAATATGGGAGTTTTCCTGTAAAAAAAAATGTTGGGGCACAAAAGCAAACCGCGTCAACAGCCCACAGCCCACACGGTAAAAGATAGGATGCTGAAATTTGGGCTCAAGTATCCTATCATGGTGTAGATGCGCACTAAGAAGGGATTTTGGAAAATTCAAGCTCCAAAGGGGGGAAAACGAGCTCCAAAGTTTGTTTGAAAAATGCTCAATTTTTAGCCGATCGACATAAAACTTGGTTTCTGAAATCAATAAAAGAATACAAAGATAACTGCATACTCGGTTTTTTAAATTTTTTGGAGCTTGAATTATTGGGGTTTTCTTGGGGCACAAAAGCAAACCGCGTCAACAGCCCACAGCCCACACGGTAAAAGCTAGGATGCTGAAATTTGGGCTCAAGTATCCTATCATGGTGTAGATGCGCACTAAGAAGGGATTTTGGAAAATTTGAGCTCTAAAGGGGGGAAAAGTAGCTCCAAAGTTTGTTTGAAAAACCCGCATTTTTCAACCGATCGACTTAAAACTTCGTTTCTAAAATCAATTAAAGAATACAAACAAAATTGCATACTTAGATTTTCGAAATTTGTGTTGGAGCTTGAATTATTGGGGTTTTAATATTTATTCACTATTTCAAATGAAAAGTTTGTGTTATAAATTTAGTCCGATCGATTTAAAATTTGGGTAATGTAATCTACGTAACTAAATCTACAACTTTGCATTCAAGGATTTTCAAAATATGCATTTTACAAAAACAGGCAAAACAAACAATACAAAATATCAAACAGTTGGGGACAACTAAGTATACATACACACACACACACACATACAAACAGCTGTTCGTGTAGTTGCGTGCAAACGATTGAAATAGCCAAAGCAAAATGTGAGACACTAATGTGTGAATGTCCATACATATGTGCACATCTATGTATGTACATATGTATCTACATATGTATGTATGTACATTCGTCTTGCACTGACAGAGCAAGAAATGTTTATTAATTGAAAATTATATAACATTTTTAAAAGTAATTGTTTCTTTGTTTAGTGCATTTGGCATTAGGGTTTTCATTAATAACTTTATGCAGCAACAACAAATATCAAATAGTTGGGGACATCACATACACACACTCACACACACAACAAGCAACAGTTCGTGTCTATGTGTGCGGTTCTCTACGTACGGTTGAAAAAGTAAAGAGAAACATACATACATATGTATGTATGTATGTATGCCTGTGTATTGAATTCAAACTTCGATATTTTGATGGTATCGGTGGCTTCAACTATCGAAAGTTTTACTCTAGCAAATTGAGATGAGAATTGTCAGTGCTTTTTGATCGTGGCTCATCGCTCATTGACACGAGTGCCGTGTTTCATATTCCGAGTTTGTGCGTGACCGTATTGACTCAATATGGCACGAAAAGACTCAAATGTGAATTTAAAATTAGGATATACCCTTATAATTATTCCCCTTTTTTGCACATAGTCTATCTTAAAACGTTGCGTTATCTCTATATATAAAACAGTTTGTCCTGACTAATTGGTGATCAACGCACAGCCCAAACGGTAAAAGATGAAATTTGGATTCAAGTATCCTTTCATAGTATCCATCATAGTGTAGGAGAACACTAAGAAAGGCTTTTGGAAAATTCTAGCTCCAAAGGGGGGAAAACGAGCTTTAAAAAATATTAGTTATAGTTGTCATGTTCGTTTAACGAAATAGTTTGGCAAGAACAAAAATGTAACGGACTACTGAACAATTTTTTGTCAAGAACAGAAAATGTTCATTTAAATACCTTAAATGCCTTCCTACTGGTAACTTATAAGGTGAAAACATATGGGTAGGTTATGCACACACAAAATAAATACAATTGGAAACATTATATTGAGCCGGGTTAAGACGGGCAATACCTGCTAGTTATATATAAATTATGTGTGCAAAGTTTGGTTTAGCAGGTAGCAGGTTTGGTAGCATTTGAAATGTGGACGCTATTGACGAAATTCTGTAGCGTGGGAAGGGGGGGGGGGGAAATTAAAAAAAATAAAATAAACTCGTCCTTACTCGGACCTAGGAGAATCTGGATGCCAACTTTGGTTATTCTAGCTTTTATAGTTTCTGAGATCCTTGGACGGACGGACAGACGGGCGGACAGACGGACGGACGGACAGACGGGCGGACAGACGGACGGACGGACATGCCTAGATCGATTTCTTTCGTCATGCTAATTCAGAATATATATACATTATGGGGTCGGAGATGCATCCTTCTGCATGTTACATACTTTGCACAAACCTAATATACCCTTTTTACCCTACGGGTACAGGGTATAAAAATGGATTCTTCCATGTGTTTGTCAACGAAGAAACAGTCAAATACACTTCCTTTGTCACACCATTAGGCCAGTACGAATGGTTAAGAATGCCATTTGGCCTTAAAAATGCACCTCCTGTATTTCAACGATTTGTTAACAAAATTTGCTCCGACATGATTATAGAAAACAAAGTCGTCGTATACATGGACGATATTTTGATAGCAAACAACCGATCATTTGGATACCCTCAAAGAAGTTTTTAAACGGTTAGTTGAAAACAAACTTCAGCTTCGAATAGACAAATGCGAGTTCTTGCAACCAAGTGTCAAATACTTAGGCTTCCTAATAACAAAAGACGGAGTAAAAGCCAATGATGAAGGAGTCGAGCCCATTCAAAATTTTCCAACGCGGTACAAAGCTTTTTGGGCCTTTGTTCATATTTCAGAAGGTTTATAAAAGATTTTTATACCGTTGCTACACCTTTATATGATATTCTAAAGAAAGATAGACTTTTCCGATTTGGCCTCAATGAAATTAATTGTTTTAAATTGTTGAAAGAGAAATTGACACAAGCACCAGTTCTATCAGTATACAATTACAAACACGAAACAGAGCTACATTCCGATGCCAATACTCTAGGATTTGGCGCCGTACTAATGCAAAAGAAAGAAGAGAAACAAGTAAAAAAGCTAAAGTCGGGTGTCCCGACTTTGAAATACTCTGTACATATGTTTACAATAATTATAGAAAATAAAAAAAATTAAGAAAATTAAAAAACAATTTTTTGATCGATTTTACCTTTCTCGGTATTCGAACTCACGTAAAGGGTGTATAATTGCACATTTACTCAGCAATTGCGTCTGTGTGAGTGTATGTATGCCTATGCGCATCTATTCGTGTCTGTGTAAATATGTGTGCAGTCAACCAAAGCACCAGCATCAACAACAGCCGCGGGCAGCGCTTGAGCAGCGCTGCAGCAGCAAATATAATTATGGCTATAACTTCTCGTTAAATCGGTCTATCATAGTGAAACTTGGCTTACGGACACATAATTACTAAGTAAGGGTATTTACAAAATTTTAGTTCGAAATTCCAAGAATTACGGGAGTTAGAGAAAATCGTGATTAGCCTGGGAGAGGGGGGAGGGAGGGAAATTCGAAAATATACATTTTCTGCTTATTCACATAAGGCATCTGTTCCTAGGTCTTATAGTCTCCGAGATATAGGCGATTATACGAATGGAAAATCGGGAAAACCCTCATAGTGGTGATGTGGAGGGGGGGGGGGGGGGGGGGAAATCAAAAAAATAAAACAAACTCGTATAGAATACACACATAAGGCATCTTTGTGCAAAATTTGGTGTCTCTATCTCTTATAGTCTCTGAGATCCAGGTGTTCATACGGACGGACAGACGGACAGACAGACAGACAGGGCTAGATCGACTCGTCTTGTCACGCTGATCAAGAATATATATACTTTGTGGGGTCTGCCACGCCTCCTTCTGCCTGTTACATTTTTCAGCTCCCGCAAACCTAATATACTTCTGTACATTTCATGTACAGAGTATACAAATTGCACCCAATTTTCTATTTTTCCAAATGTCGAATCAAAATACCACAGCTTTGAATTAGAAACGTTAGCAGTTGTTTATGCTTTACGAAGATTCCGAGTTTATCTACAGGGCAAGGTCTTAAAATTGTTACAGATTGCAATTCATTAGCACTTACACTAAATAAGATTGACCTTAATCCTAGAATTGCCAGATGGGCCCTTGAGTTTCAAGATTATACTTATGAACTAGTCCATAGACCTGGTACACGTATGCAGCACGTTGATGCTCTAAACAGGTGTACAAACATAATGACAATTGAAACAAATAGCTTCGAGGACTTCGAGGATAGTAAGCTGAAAGAAATTAGACAATTGTTAGAAAAAACAGAACATAAATTGTATGAGATGCGCAACGGAATAATATGTAAAAAGTCAAATGATAATAGATTGCTATTTTATGTTCCAACTGAAATGGAAGATCATGTTATGTTCAAGTACCATAATGAACTTGGACATGTAGGCAGAGACAAGATGATTGAAGCTATTAAGAAAAGCTATTGGCTTCCTAACCTAAAAGAAAAATGTTCTAGACATATCAAAAACTGTTTAAAATGCGTCTCATTTTCACCAAAAACAGGAAAAACAGATGGATTTATGCACAGTATTCCTAAAGGTAGTAAACCATTTGATATTATACATATTGACCATTACGGTCAAGTAGATGCAGGACGAGCTAATAAATATATATTAGTAATAATAGATGCTTTCACTAAATTCGTTAGATTATATGCAACAAAGACAACCAATAAAAAAGAGGTTATTCGACCGTTAAAAGACTATTTTAGAGCATAGAGTCGTCCGAAATGCATTATTTCAGACAGAGGTTCTGCTTTTACTTCCGACAATTTCAAAAACTTCCTTGAGGAATGCAATATCAAACACATTAAAATAGCTACAGGATCACGTCAAGCAAACGGGCAGGTAGAAAGAGTTCATAGCCTCGGTCCAATAATAGAAAAGTTGATAGAACCAGAAAATGGTTTGCATTGGGATCTACAAGGTTTCAAAGTAAACAGGATTTTTGAATCTAGCGCCCCGTGGTGGTGCTATCTATATGTCGACTGGTGCGTTAGAATTTGCTATCTTTATCGATTGTCCAGTGAGAATTTTATGACATTGCATCGATTGGAAGTGAAGTTGTTGCGTTTTAAGTGTCAGTATGTTTGTGTTATCGGTGCGAAAATGAGCTTCGAACAAAAAGCCAACATTAAATTTTGTTTTAAAAGTGGTTTCAACGTTTATAAAGTGGTCGTGAGGACATAAATGACGATCAACATGTGGGCCAATCAAAATTCGTGATCACCGAAAATTCTATCGAAACTGTGCGTGAATTCATCAAAAATCAGCCGAAATCATCATTGAAATTGATGGAAATTTATCGCATTTTGAACGAACATTTGGACGAAAGGTGTGTGCACGATTTGTTCCGCACAAATTGACTGACGACAAATATTGAAGCAGAAGGAGACTATTTTGAATAAAATAAATTGATTTTGCCGAAAAAACCATTTGTTCTGTTTTTTTTTTTATACTCTGTACATGAAATGTACAAGAGTATATTAGGTTTGCGGGAGCTAAAAAATGTAACAGGCAGAAGGAGGCGTGGCAGACCCCACAAAGTATATACTTATGTATATACATATATTCTTGATCAGCGTGACAAGACGAGTCGATCTAGCCCTGTCTGTCTGTCTGTCCGTCTGTCCGTCCGTATGAACACCTGGATCTCAGAGACTATAAGAGATAGAGACACCAAATTTTGCACAAAGATGCCTTATGTGTGTATTCTATACGAGTTTGTTTTATTTTTTTGATTTTCCCCCCTATGGGGGTTTTCCCGATTTTCCATTCGTATAATCGCCTATATCTCGGAGACCATAAGACCTAGGAACACCAAATTTTAGTCCAAGGTGCCTTGTGTGAATACGCAGAAAATGTATATTTTGGAATTTCCCTCCCTCCCCCTCTCCCAGGCTAATCACGATTTTCTCTAACTCCCGTAATTCTTAGAAAAATTTTGCAAATACCCCCAGTTAGTAATTATGTGTCCGTATGCCAAGTTTCACTATGATAGACCGATTTACCAAGAAGTTATAGCCATAAATATATTTGCTGCTGCAGCGCTGCTCAAGCGCTGCCCGCGGCTGTTGTTGATGTTGCTGTTTGGTTGACTGCGAAAATGCTTACACAGACACGAATTGATGCGCATAGGCATACATACACTCACACAGACGCAATTGCTATGTAAATGTACAATTATACACCCTTTACGTGAGTTCGAATACCGAGAAAGGTAAAATCGATCATTGAATTTTTTTTTTATTTTCTTAATTTTTTTTTTTTTTTCTATAATTATTGTAAACATATGTACAGAGTATTTTAAAGTCGGGACACCCGACTTTAGCTTTTTTACTTGTTTTTTTTATTTTCTATAATTATTGTAAACATATGTACAGAGTATTTCAAAGTCGGGACACCCGACTTTAGCTTTGTTACTTGTTTTTTAAAAAGTCCTGTTTACTTTGGAATACACCTTGTAGTTGTGGAAAAAGTCGAACATACTTGTACATTAAATAACACACATCATCGAAGCATAAAACGTACGAGAAAAGGCTGCAGAAAACCAGAAAAGGGCACAAATGTATAACAAAACATATGTAGATAGAAAAAGAAAGAAACCTACTGAATACAATGAAGGAGACTATGTAATGGTTACAAATTTTGATTCTATCGTAGGTGTATCAAAAAAATTAATTTCAAAACATAAAGGGCCATATGTTGTTGCAAAAGTTCTAAAAAATGACAGATGTCTTCTGAAAGATGTCTCTCGCAATCTATATCACGGTGTCTGGGGTATACACAATATAAACAAGTAAAAAAGCTAAAGTCGGGTGTCCCGACTTTGAAATATTCTGTACATATGTTTACAATAATTATAGAAAAAACAAAAATATAAAAAATTTAAAAAAATTTGATCGATTTTACATTACATTTTTTTTCTCGGTATTCGAACTCACGTAAAGGGTATATAATTGCACAGATACAAAGCAATTGCGTCTATGTGAGTGTATGTATGTTTATGCGCGTCTATTTGTGTCTGTGTAAGCATTTTCGCAGTTAACTAAACAGCAAAATCAACAACAGCCGCGGGCAGCGCTTGAGCAGCGCTGCAGCAGCAAATATATTTATGGCTATAACTTCTTGTTAAATCGGTCTATCATAGTGAAACTTGGCATACGGACACATAATAATAATAATTTTTGTTCACAAAAGTGAACAAGAGCTCAGAAGTTAGCATAGGGAGCACAAGCAGTAGGTAGGCTAAACAACAAATCTCGGTCTAAAAATAGCCGCATGCAGCAGTGGTACAGACCAACGCATAGTAGGTAACAGAAAATGCATAGGCAAATAGGACCGCGACAGCGTTTAAGGGTGGGTGCACACTGCGTTCAAGAAAGGCTTGGAATATACATATGGAGGGGAAATCCACTTGACACCGTTAGGATAGAATAAGACGAAAAATGTAAAATTAGAGTAAGTACAATGTTTGAAAATAAGAAAGAGTCAAATATTGAATTATTAGTACATAAGAAAAGACCTAGTAAATAAGACAAAAATTGTATAAATACTGAAGGAATTTCAGAAATAAAATCAGAATGAAATTGGAAATTTAAGCATTGGTTTGTTTCCTTTTTTGTTCTCTCAGAGATGCTCTACACGGGATAAAGTGTAGCCTCTGATAGTGAATAGTTTTTAGCTGTATAGCAAGGAACTATTTACATTTTGGTCCTTCGAGCAAGGAAACGGCGAGGTCGGCAATAGCGGGCCCATCCGAACTAGATACCGAAAAGGTGTCAGAATCAAAAAATGAAAATTTAAGGCGAAAACAAAAGCCGAACCATTAAGGCCATAGCCTTTAAAGTAGGAAGGTAAAGAATACCAAGTCTAGTAAAGACGAAACTAAAATCGGTTGCCAAACTTCTGCTAAGTTTGGGCCGATAAACCAGAAGGAAGACCCCTGCAAACCGCTACCAGGTTTGGACCAAGAAGGACGAAGAAGCAAGAGGGTCAAAGAAGAGCGGTTCCCAAAGATCCCTTACAAGGTTTGGGCCGCCGAAGGACGAAGAAGCAAGAGGGTGAAAGAAAAGCGGTTCCCAAAGATCCCTTACAAGGTTTGGGCCGCCGAAGGACGAAGAAACAAGAGGGTCAAAGAAGAGCGGTTCCCAAAGATCCCTTACAAGGTTTGGGCCGCCGAAGGACGAAGAAGAGAGAAGCCAGAGAAGACAGCAGGTCCCAAATCCCTACAAGGTTTGGGCCGAAGAAGGACGACATCAGATCAGATCCCGAAGGTTTGGGCCGCAAGAGAGACGAAGAAGCAGCGGAAGCTAAGCCCATAGAAGGTTTGGACAAAAGAAGACGACAAGAGCTAAACCTCTACCAGGTTTGGCCCATGAGTCAGAAACCCCAGGAAGCCACCGATGAACGTCAAATTGCTTCTATGGAAGAATTTGACCGAGTATTCAATAGAATTATTAAGGTCGCGAGGCCATATATAGAAGCTGCAGCGGAACCCAATGCAGGACCGCAAAAGCTTACGATAGAAGAATATAGGAATCAGTTGCGAGAGCTATACAAATTAGCTCAAATTTCAATAGGACAGGAACAAAAGAAGTACCTGTTAGAAGCAAAAAAATTAAAAGATAAGAGGAGTAAAAAGAAAAAGGAACTAAAAAAGAAAAAGAACTAATATTACGAAAAATTAAGAACATTTCAAAATTAATATTAAGAAAAATAGAAATAAGAAGAAATAAATAAATAATAACATAAAATATATTTTGTTGTCGAAAATAATAATACCAAAGGTGACTAGATGGTGTTGACAAGGGATCAATTAAAAGATCTCTTAGTAGAGCAGCAGACGATTTATAGGGAGATAGAAAATATAACGAATTTAGGGGATAAAGTGTTGTGTGAAAATTCACAGCACTTAGCAGAGCTAGAGAAGCTCTGGGAAAAATTCGAAAAAAGTCATGAGATCCTAGAGGACAACAAGAAAAGTCTTGGCGAGGTAGACTATTTCCAAAAGAACGTGTGGGGGATATAATGACTTGCCTAGCTAGGTACAAACCTAAAAAACACGTACCATCAGCTCCAATGGAGACAAGCATGTCAGCCACATCCCCATTTCAAGACGAAGCCAGGCATAGGTGGGAAAAGAAAAGAAATACGGTAATAGCCAAGGCCGAAAGATTTGGCAGGCAGATTAGTGGAGATTTTCACGTAGGACTAGAGGCGCCGGAAGCGAAGAAATTCTTAGATGGAAAGTTTGAGGAAATAAAGGAGAGTATAAAAACCTTGGAAAAAGACCCCTTTAGCACTGAGAACGAAATAGGGCAAATGTTGGAGGAGGTAGAAGGACTTTTTTTACGTAAAATGAAAGAAATTAATGAAGACAAAAGCACGAATAGCACATTGAAATTAAAAGAAATTGAAATTCATCCCTTTTTCGGAAATATAGCACAGTGGACAGCCTTTTCAGATATGTTTGGAAACTTGGTGCACAAGAACAAAAACTTACACGAAGTTGAGAAATTTATAAGGTTAAAAGAGCTAGTTAGGGGGGAGGCGAGTTCCCTAATACAGCATTTACCAATCTCAAGGGAAAATTATAAAACGGCATTACATATTTTGAAAGATAGGTACGAAAATAGGCGACAAATATTCTCCTACCACATGGACAAACTATTAGATCAGCCCACAATGAATATTGAGTCGGAAAAAAGTGTCCAGGCCCTGCTAGATACTACTAGGCAATGTATTCATACCATAAACGGCACGGATACAGGAATAAAAGAAGCAGATATAGTATGGGCTAGGATAGTTTTAAGAAAATTCGATAGGGCAGGACTACAACAATATGAACAGTACACTAGGAGAACAAAAGAAATCCAAACCTTAGAAGAGGTTTTGGAGTTTCTCGAACAACATCTCCAGGCAATACAAACAATGCAAATTAAGACCCCACAGGCAGATAGAGTAGATGCAATTACCGTAAACTTAGAAAAGTTTTGGGAAATCTCAGATAAAGCTGCTGAGAAAAAATTAGATTTTCCTAGATTTAGTGATTTTTGCGAAGTCTCAGATAAAGCTGCTGAGAAAAACTTAGATTTTTCTAAAATTAGTTTTATGGGAGACGTCTCAGAGAAAGCCTGTGAGAAAAAATTAGATTTTCCCAAATTTAGGGATTTTTGGGAAGTCTCAGTGAAAGCTACTGAAGAGATAGATTTTCCCAAGTTTGATGTTATAAATGAAGTCTCAGAAAAGGCGTTTAGGGAAACGATAGAGTTTCCTAAATTTAGGTGTTTTTGGGAAGTCTCAGAAGAAAAGACTGAGAAAGAAGGCAACTTCAATCATTGTGAGGAAATAGGCATAAAATTAGCCTCATTCGAATTGGAAAAGTATTCTGAGCCCATAGTAGCAGATTTTGTTCAATCAACGGAAGAAAGATTGGTCCCAAAATCAGAAGATTTAAAGTTCGAAGAAAAATATGATTTTGTTGGTGCTGAGACATTTACTTCTTCTTCTATTACTATACAAACACAATTAGGAATTTCTGAGGAAACAGACACCAAAGAATGTCACAATAAATTATCCTCAGTCCAATGTATAAAAACCCCTGAGCTCGTAGGTGCAGACTTCGTCCAATTAACGAATGAAAAAGTAATTTCAAAATCACAATACAAACAGGCAAATTTAAAGATCGAGAAAATATCCAATTCCACTGTACAAGCAGCACAAAGTGTGTCTGTAAAAAAGACAACTGCAGTTAAGCCAAATACTGTTGGTTTAAAATTAGAAAGACCACAATTTCACCTTATCCCTCTGGCAAGTCCTCACTTCGGAGGAATCCAAAGAACGGGGGTAGATTCAGTAGATTCAGTAAAAAATTACCAAAACAAAATAGTAAAGGAACGCACTCTAACGTACGAGAAAATAAGTACGTCACTAGTGCAAATCAAGGCAATACTGAACTCCGGGCCACTGTACAGGTTAGACAGTAGCATTGAATTAGAGAACAGTTTAAAGCCAGCACAATTTCGAATTCACGAACCGCTTTTCGAAGGCATAGATCGGAAATATAACAAAGGGATTTCAGTATTGGACCGATGGAAATTGGTACCAAGCAAGAAAATCCGTTTTTGGACAAAGTGGAAAGAGAAATACAACTTGATTCTTGGATGCAATTAGGAGTATAAAATATATGACATTATTTCCCGTCGCATGATGTTCACAAAAGTGAACATAGTTTTAGTCGCCAGCGACAGTTAGGTTTGCCCTGCGCAAGATGTTCACAAAAGTGAACAAGAGCTCAGAAGTTAGCATAGGGAGCACAAGCAGTAGGTAGGCTAAGCAACAAATCTCGGTCTAAAAATAGCCGCATGCAGCAGTGGTACAGACCAACGCATAGTAGGTAACAGAAAATGCATAGGCAAATAGGACCGCGACAGCGTTTAAGGGTGGGTGCACACTGCGTTCAAGAAAGGCTTGGAATATACATATGGAGGGGAAATCCACTTGACACCGTTAGGATAGAATAAGACGAAAAATGTAAAATTAGAGTAAGTACAATGTTTGAAAATAAGAAAGAGTCAAATATTGAATTATTAGTACATAAGAAAAGACCTAGTAAATAAGACAAAAATTGTATAAATACTGAAGGAATTTCAGAAATAAAATCAGAATGAAATTGGAAATTTAAGCATTGGTTTGTTTCCTTTTTTGTTCTCTCAGAGATGCTCTACACGGGATAAAGTGTAGCCTCTGATAGTGAATAGTTTTTAGCTGTATAGCAAGGAACTATTTACATTTTGGTCCTTCGAGCAAGGAAACGGCGAGGTCGGCAATAGCGGGCCCATCCGAACTAGATACCGAAAAGGTGTCAGAATCAAAAAATGAAAATTTAAGGCGAAAACAAAAGCCGAACCATTAAGGCCATAGCCTTTAAAGTAGAAGGAAGACCCCTGCAAACCGCTACCAGGTTTGGACCAAGAAGGACGAAGAAGCAAGAGGGTCAAAGAAGAGCGGTTCCCAAAGATCCCTTACAAGGTTTGGGCCGCCGAAGGACGAAGAAACAAGAGGGTCAAAGAAGAGCGGTTCCTAAAGATCCCTTACAAGGTTTGGGCCGCCGAAGGACGAAGAAGAGAGAAGCCAGAGAAGACAGCAGGTCCCAAATCCCTACAAGGTTTGGGCCGAAGAAGGACGACATCAGATCAGATCCCGAAGGTTTGGGCCGCAAGAGAGACGAAGAAGCAACGGAAGCTAAGCCCATAGAAGGTTTGGACAAAAGAAGACGACAAGAGCTAAACCTCTACCAGGTTTGGCCCATGAGTCAGAAACCCCAGGAAGCCACCGATGAACGTCAAATTGCTTCTATGGAAGAATTTGACCGAGTATTCAATAGAATTATTAAGGTCGCGAGGCCATATATAGAAGCTGCAGCGGAACCCAATGCAGGACCGCAAAAGCTTACGATAGAAGAATATAGGAATCAGTTGCGAGAGCTATACAAATTAGCTCAAATTTCAATAGGACAGGAACAAAAGAAGTACCTGTTAGAAGCAAAAAAATTAAAAGATAAGAGGAGTAAAAAGAAAAAGGAACTAAAAAAGAAAAAGAACTAATATTACGAAAAATTAAGAACATTTCAAAATTAATATTAAGAAAAATAGAAATAAGAAGAAATAAATAAATAATAACATAAAATATATTTTGTTGTCGAAAATAATAATACCAAAGGTGACTAGATGGTGTTGACAAGGGATCAATTAAAAGATCTCTTAGTAGAGCAGCAGACGATTTATAGGGAGATAGAAAATATAACGAATTTAGGGGATAAAGTGTTGTGTGAAAATTCACAGCACTTAGCAGAGCTAGAGAAGCTCTGGGAAAAATTCGAAAAAAGTCATGAGATCCTAGAGGACAACAAGAAAAGTCTTGGCGAGGTAGACTATTTCCAAAAGAACGTGTGGGGGATATAATGACTTGCCTAGCTAGGTACAAACCTAAAAAACACGTACCATCAGCTCCAATGGAGACAAGCATGTCAGCCACATCCCCATTTCAAGACGAAGCCAGGCATAGGTGGGAAAAGAAAAGAAATACGGTAATAGCCAAGGCCGAAAGATTTGGCAGGCAGATTAGTGGAGATTTTCACGTAGGACTAGAGGCGCCGGAAGCGAAGAAATTCTTAGATGGAAAGTTTGAGGAAATAAAGGAGAGTATAAAAACCTTGGAAAAAGACCCCTTTAGCACTGAGAACGAAATAGGGCAAATGTTGGAGGAGGTAGAAGGACTTTTTTTACGTAAAATGAAAGAAATTAATGAAGACAAAAGCACGAATAGCACATTGAAATTAAAAGAAATTGAAATTCATCCCTTTTTCGGAAATATAGCACAGTGGACAGCCTTTTCAGATATGTTTGGAAACTTGGTGCACAAGAACAAAAACTTACACGAAGTTGAGAAATTTATAAGGTTAAAAGAGCTAGTTAGGGGGGAGGCGAGTTCCCTAATACAGCATTTACCAATCTCAAGGGAAAATTATAAAACGGCATTACATATTTTGAAAGATAGGTACGAAAATAGGCGACAAATATTCTCCTACCACATGGACAAACTATTAGATCAGCCCACAATGAATATTGAGTCGGAAAAAAGTGTCCAGGCCCTGCTAGATACTACTAGGCAATGTATTCATGCCATAAACGGCACGGATACAGGAATAAAAGAAGCAGATATAGTATGGGCTAGGATAGTTTTAAGAAAATTCGATAGGGCAGGACTACAACAATATGAACAGTACACTAGGAGAACAAAAGAAATCCAAACCTTAGAAGAGGTTTTGGAGTTTCTCGAACAACATCTCCAGGCAATACAAACAATGCAAATTAAGACCCCACAGGCAGATAGAGTAGATGCAATTACCGTAAACTTAGAAAAGTTTTGGGAAATCTCAGATAAAGCTGCTGAGAAAAAATTAGATTTTCCTAGATTTAGTGATTTTTGCGAAGTCTCAGATAAAGCTGCTGAGAAAAACTTAGATTTTTCTAAAATTAGTTTTATGGGAGACGTCTCAGAGAAAGCCTGTGAGAAAAAATTAGATTTTCCCAAATTTAGGGATTTTTGGGAAGTCTCAGTGAAAGCTACTGAAGAGATAGATGTTCCTAAGTTTGATGTTATAAATGAAGTCTCAGAAAAGGCGTTTGAGGAAACGATAGAGTTTCCTAAATTTAGGTGTTTTTGGGAAGTCTCAGAAGAAAAGACTGAGAAAGAAGGCAACTTCAATCATTGTGAGGAAATAGGCATAAAATTAGCCTCATTCGAATTGGAAAAGTCCTCTGAGCCCATAGTAGCAGATTTTGTTCAATCAACGGAAGAAAGATTGGTCCCAAGATCAGAAGATTTAAAGTTCGAAGAAAAATATGATTTTGTCGGTGCTGAGACATTTACTTCTTCTTCTATTACTATACAACCACAATTAGGAATTTCTGAGGAAACAGACACCAAAGAATGTCACGATAAATTATCCTCAGTCCAATGTATAAAAACCCCTGAGCTCGTAGGTGCAGACTTCGTCCAATTAACGAATGAAAAAGTAATTTCAAAATCACAATACAAACAGGCAAATTTAAAGATCGAGAAAATGTCCAATTCCATTGTACAAGCAGCACAAAGTGTGTCTGTAAAAAAGACAACTGCAGTTAAGCCAAATACTGTTGGTTTAAAATTAGAAAGACCACAATTTCACCTTATCCCTCTGGCAAGTCCTCACTTCGGAGGAATCCAAAGAACGGGGGTAGATTCAGTAGATTCAGTAAAAAATTACCAAAACAAAATAGTAAAAGAATTGTCTAATGTCATATATTTTATACTCCTAATTGCATCCAAGAATCAAGTTGTATTTCTCTTTCCACTTTGTCCAAAAACGGATTTTCTTGCTTGGTACCAATTTCCATCGGTCCAATACTGAAATCCCTTTGTTATATTTCCGATCTATGCCTTCGAAAAGCGGTTCGTGAATTCGAAATTGTGCTGGCTTTAAACTGTTCTCTAATTCAATGCTACTGTCTAACCTGTACAGTGGCCCGGAGTTCAGTATTGCCTTGATTTGCACTAGTGACGTACTTATTTTCTCGTACGTTAGAGTGCGTTCTTTTACTATTTTGTTTTGGTAATTTTTTACTGAATCTACTGAATCTACCCCCGTTCTTTGGATTCCTCCGAAGTGAGGACTTGCCAGAGGGATAAGGTGAAATTGTGGTCTTTCTAATTTTAAACCAACAGTATTTGGCTTAACTGCAGTTGTCTTTTTTACAGACACACTTTGTGCTGCTTGTACAATGGAATTGGACATTTTCTCGATCTTTAAATTTGCCTGTTTGTATTGTGATTTTGAAATTACTTTTTCATTCGTTAATTGGACGAAGTCTGCACCTACGAGCTCAGGGGTTTTTATACATTGGACTGAGGATAATTTATCGTGACATTCTTTGGTGTCTGTTTCCTCAGAAATTCCTAATTGTGGTTGTATAGTAATAGAAGAAGAAGTAAATGTCTCAGCACCGACAAAATCATATTTTTCTTCGAACTTTAAATCTTCTGATCTTGGGACCAATCTTTCTTCCGTTGATTGAACAAAATCTGCTACTATGGGCTCAGAGGACTTTTCCAATTCGAATGAGGCTAATTTTATGCCTATTTCCTCACAATGATTGAAGTTGCCTTCTTTCTCAGTCTTTTCTTCTGAGACTTCCCAAAAACACCTAAATTTAGGAAACTCTATCGTTTCCTCAAACGCCTTTTCTGAGACTTCATTTATAACATCAAACTTAGGAACATCTATCTCTTCAGTAGCTTTCACTGAGACTTCCCAAAAATCCCTAAATTTGGGAAAATCTAATTTTTTCTCACAGGCTTTCTCTGAGACGTCTCCCATAAAACTAATTTTAGAAAAATCTAAGTTTTTCTCAGCAGCTTTATCTGAGACTTCGCAAAAATCACTAAATCTAGGAAAATCTAATTTTTTCTCAGCAGCTTTATCTGAGATTTCCCAAAACTTTTCTAAGTTTACGGTAATTGCATCTACTCTATCTGCCTGTGGGGTCTTAATTTGCATTGTTTGTATTGCCTGGAGATGTTGTTCGAGAAACTCCAAAACCTCTTCTAAGGTTTGGATTTCTTTTGTTCTCCTAGTGTACTGTTCATATTGTTGTAGTCCTGCCCTATCGAATTTTCTTAAAACTATCCTAGCCCATACTATATCTGCTTCTTTTATTCCTGTATCCGTGCCGTTTATGGCATGAATACATTGCCTAGTAGTATCTAGCAGGGCCTGGACACTTTTTTCCGACTCAATATTCATTGTGGGCTGATCTAATAGTTTGTCCATGTGGTAGGAGAATATTTGTCGCCTATTTTCGTACCTATCTTTCAAAATATGTAATGCCGTTTTATAATTTTCCCTTGAGATTGGTAAATGCTGTATTAGGGAACTCGCCTCCCCCCTAACTAGCTCTTTTAACCTTATAAATTTCTCAACTTCGTGTAAGTTTTTGTTCTTGTGCACCAAGTTTCCAAACATATCTGAAAAGGCTGTCCACTGTGCTATATTTCCGAAAAAGGGATGAATTTCAATTTCTTTTAATTTCAATGTGCTATTCGTGCTTTTGTCTTCATTAATTTCTTTCATTTTACGTAAAAAAAGTCCTTCTACCTCCTCCAACATTTGCCCTATTTCGTTCTCAGTGCTAAAGGGGTCTTTTTCCAAGGTTTTTATACTCTCCTTTATTTCCTCAAACTTTCCATCTAAGAATTTCTTCGCTTCCGGCGCCTCTAGTCCTACGTGAAAATCTCCACTAATCTGCCTGCCAAATCTTTCGGCCTTGGCTATTACCGTATTTCTTTTCTTTTCCCACCTATGCCTGGCTTCGTCTTGAAATGGGGATGTGGCTGACATGCTTGTCTCCATTGGAGCTGATGGTACGTGTTTTTTAGGTTTGTACCTAGCTAGGCAAGTCATTATATCCCCCACACGTTCTTTTGGAAATAGTCTACCTCGCCAAGACTTTTCTTGTTGTCCTCTAGGATCTCATGACTTTTTTCGAATTTTTCCCAGAGCTTCTCTAGCTCTGCTAAGTGCTGTGAATTTTCACACAACACTTTATCCCCTAAATTCGTTATATTTTCTATCTCCCTATAAATCGTCTGCTGCTCTACTAAGAGATCTTTTAATTGATCCCTTGTCAACACCATCTAGTCACCTTTGGTATTATTATTTTCGACAACAAAATATATTTTATGTTATTATTTATTTATTTCTTCTTATTTCTATTTTTCTTAATATTAATTTTGAAATGTTCTTAATTTTTCGTAATATTAGTTCTTTTTCTTTTTTAGTTCCTTTTTCTTTTTACTCCTCTTATCTTTTAATTTTTTTGCTTCTAACAGGTACTTCTTTTGTTCCTGTCCTATTGAAATTTGAGCTAATTTGTATAGCTCTCGCAACTGATTCCTATATTCTTCTATCGTAAGCTTTTGCGGTCCTGCATTGGGTTCCGCTGCAGCTTCTATATATGGCCTCGCGACCTTAATAATTCTATTGAATACTCGGTCAAATTCTTCCATAGAAGCAATTTGACGTTCATCGGTGGCTTCCTGGGGTTTCTGACTCATGGGCCAAACCTGGTAGAGGTTTAGCTCTTGTCGTCTTCTTTTGTCCAAACCTTCTATGGGCTTAGCTTCCGTTGCTTCTTCGTCTCTCTTGCGGCCCAAACCTTCGGGATCTGATCTGATGTCGTCCTTCTTCGGCCCAAACCTTGTAGGGATTTGGGACCTGCTGTCTTCTCTGGCTTCTCTCTTCTTCGTCCTTCGGCGGCCCAAACCTTGTAAGGGATCTTTAGGAACCGCTCTTCTTTGACCCTCTTGTTTCTTCGTCCTTCGGCGGCCCAAACCTTGTAAGGGATCTTTGGGAACCGCTTTTCTTTCACCCTCTTGCTTCTTCGTCCTTCGGCGGCCCAAACCTTGTAAGGGATCTTTGGGAACCGCTCTTCTTTGACCCTCTTGCTTCTTCGTCCTTCTTGGTCCAAACCTGGTAGCGGTTTGCAGGGGTCTTCCTTCTACTTTAAAGGCTATGGCCTTAATGGTTCGGCTTTTGTTTTCGCCTTAAATTTTCATTTTTTGATTCTGACACCTTTTCGGTATCTAGTTCGGATGGGCCCGCTATTGCCGACCTCGCCGTTTCCTTGCTCGAAGGACCAAAATGTAAATAGTTCCTTGCTATACAGCTAAAAACTATTCACTATCAGAGGCTACACTTTATCCCGTGTAGAGCATCTCTGAGAGAACAAAAAAGGAAACAAACCAATGCTTAAATTTCCAATTTCATTCTGATTTTATTTCTGAAATTCCTTCAGTATTTATACAATTTTTGTCTTATTTACTAGGTCTTTTCTTATGTACTAATAATTCAATATTTGACTCTTTCTTATTTTCAAACATTGTACTTACTCTAATTTTACATTTTTCGTCTTATTCTATCCTAACGGTGTCAAGTGGATTTCCCCTCCATATGTATATTCCAAGCCTTTCTTGAACGCAGTGTGCACCCACCCTTAAACGCTGTCGCGGTCCTATTTGCCTATGCATTTTCTGTTACCTACTATGCGTTGGTCTGTACCACTGCTGCATGCGGCTATTTTTAGACCGAGATTTGTTGCTTAGCCTACCTACTGCTTGTGCTCCCTATGCTAACTTCTGAGCTCTTGTTCACTTTTGTGAACATCTTGCGCAGGGCAAACCTAACTGTCGCTGGCGACTAAAACTATGTTCACTTTTGTGAACATCATGCGACGGGAAATAATGTCATATATTTTATACTCCTAATTGCATCCAAGAATCAAGTTGTATTTCTCTTTCCACTTTGTCCAAAAACGGATTTTCTTGCTTGGTACCAATTTCCATCGGTCCAATACTGAAATCCCTTTGTTATATTTCCGATCTATGCCTTCGAAAAGCGGTTCGTGAATTCGAAATTGTGCTGGCTTTAAACTGTTCTCTAATTCAATGCTACTGTCTAACCTGTACAGTGGCCCGGAGTTCAGTATTGCCTTGATTTGCACTAGTGACGTACTTATTTTCTCGTACGTTAGAGTGCGTTCCTTTACTATTTTGTTTTGGTAATTTTTTACTGAATCTACTGAATCTACCCCCGTTCTTTGGATTCCTCCGAAGTGAGGACTTGCCAGAGGGATAAGGTGAAATTGTGGTCTTTCTAATTTTAAACCAACAGTATTTGGCTTAACTGCAGTTGTCTTTTTTACAGACACACTTTGTGCTGCTTGTACAGTGGAATTGGATATTTTCTCGATCTTTAAATTTGCCTGTTTGTATTGTGATTTTGAAATTACTTTTTCATTCGTTAATTGGACGAAGTCTGCACCTACGAGCTCAGGGGTTTTTATACATTGGACTGAGGATAATTTATTGTGACATTCTTTGGTGTCTGTTTCCTCAGAAATTCCTAATTGTGTTTGTATAGTAATAGAAGAAGAAGTAAATGTCTCAGCACCAACAAAATCATATTTTTCTTCGAACTTTAAATCTTCTGATTTTGGGACCAATCTTTCTTCCGTTGATTGAACAAAATCTGCTACTATGGGCTCAGAATACTTTTCCAATTCGAATGAGGCTAATTTTATGCCTATTTCCTCACAATGATTGAAGTTGCCTTCTTTCTCAGTCTTTTCTTCTGAGACTTCCCAAAAACACCTAAATTTAGGAAACTCTATCGTTTCCCTAAACGCCTTTTCTGAGACTTCATTTATAACATCAAACTTGGGAAAATCTATCTCTTCAGTAGCTTTCACTGAGACTTCCCAAAAATCCCTAAATTTGGGAAAATCTAATTTTTTCTCACAGGCTTTCTCTGAGACGTCTCCCATAAAACTAATTTTAGAAAAATCTAAGTTTTTCTCAGCAGCTTTATCTGAGACTTCGCAAAAATCACTAAATCTAGGAAAATCTAATTTTTTCTCAGCAGCTTTATCTGAGATTTCCCAAAACTTTTCTAAGTTTACGGTAATTGCATCTACTCTATCTGCCTGTGGGGTCTTAATTTGCATTGTTTGTATTGCCTGGAGATGTTGTTCGAGAAACTCCAAAACCTCTTCTAAGGTTTGGATTTCTTTTGTTCTCCTAGTGTACTGTTCATATTGTTGTAGTCCTGCCCTATCGAATTTTCTTAAAACTATCCTAGCCCATACTATATCTGCTTCTTTTATTCCTGTATCCGTGCCGTTTATGGTATGAATACATTGCCTAGTAGTATCTAGCAGGGCCTGGACACTTTTTTCCGACTCAATATTCATTGTGGGCTGATCTAATAGTTTGTCCATGTGGTAGGAGAATATTTGTCGCCTATTTTCGTACCTATCTTTCAAAATATGTAATGCCGTTTTATAATTTTCCCTTGAGATTGGTAAATGCTGTATTAGGGAACTCGCCTCCCCCCTAACTAGCTCTTTTAACCTTATAAATTTCTCAACTTCGTGTAAGTTTTTGTTCTTGTGCACCAAGTTTCCAAACATATCTGAAAAGGCTGTCCACTGTGCTATATTTCCGAAAAAGGGATGAATTTCAATTTCTTTTAATTTCAATGTGCTATTCGTGCTTTTGTCTTCATTAATTTCTTTCATTTTACGTAAAAAAAGTCCTTCTACCTCCTCCAACATTTGCCCTATTTCGTTCTCAGTGCTAAAGGGGTCTTTTTCCAAGGTTTTTATACTCTCCTTTATTTCCTCAAACTTTCCATCTAAGAATTTCTTCGCTTCCGGCGCCTCTAGTCCTACGTGAAAATCTCCACTAATCTGCCTGCCAAATCTTTCGGCCTTGGCTATTACCGTATTTCTTTTCTTTTCCCACCTATGCCTGGCTTCGTCTTGAAATGGGGATGTGGCTGACATGCTTGTCTCCATTGGAGCTGATGGTACGTGTTTTTTAGGTTTGTACCTAGCTAGGCAAGTCATTATATCCCCCACACGTTCTTTTGGAAATAGTCTACCTCGCCAAGACTTTTCTTGTTGTCCTCTAGGATCTCATGACTTTTTTCGAATTTTTCCCAGAGCTTCTCTAGCTCTGCTAAGTGCTGTGAATTTTCACACAACACTTTATCCCCTAAATTCGTTATATTTTCTATCTCCCTATAAATCGTCTGCTGCTCTACTAAGAGATCTTTTAATTGATCCCTTGTCAACACCATCTAGTCACCTTTGGTATTATTATTTTCGACAACAAAATATATTTTATGTTATTATTTATTTATTTCTTCTTATTTCTATTTTTCTTAATATTAATTTTGAAATGTTCTTAATTTTTCGTAATATTAGTTCTTTTTCTTTTTTAGTTCCTTTTTCTTTTTACTCCTCTTATCTTTTAATTTTTTTGCTTCTAACAGGTACTTCTTTTGTTCCTGTCCTATTGAAATTTGAGCTAATTTGTATAGCTCTCGCAACTGATTCCTATATTCTTCTATCGTAAGCTTTTGCGGTCCTGCATTGGGTTCCGCTGCAGCTTCTATATATGGCCTCGCGACCTTAATAATTCTATTGAATACTCGGTCAAATTCTTCCATAGAAGCAATTTGACGTTCATCGGTGGCTTCCTGGGGTTTCTGACTCATGGGCCAAACCTGGTAGAGGTTTAGCTCTTGTCGTCTTCTTTTGTCCAAACCTTCTATGGGCTTAGCTTCCGCTGCTTCTTCGTCTCTCTTGCGGCCCAAACCTTCGGGATCTGATCTGATGTCGTCCTTCTTCGGCCCAAACCTTGTAGGGATTTGGGACCTGCTGTCTTCTCTGGCTTCTCTCTTCTTCGTCCTTCGGCGGCCCAAACCTTGTAAGGGATCTTTGGGAACCGCTCTTCTTTGACCCTCTTGCTTCTTCGTCCTTCTTGGTCCAAACCTGGTAGCGGTTTGCAGGGGTCTTCCTTCTGGTTTATCGGCCCAAACTTAGCAGAAGTTTGGCAACCGATTTTAGTTTCGTCTTTACTAGACTTGGTATTCTTTACCTTCCTACTTTAAAGGCTATGGCCTTAATGGTTCGGCTTTTGTTTTCGCCTTAAATTTTCATTTTTTGATTCTGACACCTTTTCGGTATCTAGTTCGGATGGGCCCGCTATTGCCGACCTCGCCGTTTCCTTGCTCGAAGGACCAAAATGTAAATAGTTCCTTGCTATACAGCTAAAAACTATTCACTATCAGAGGCTACACTTTATCCCGTGTAGAGCATCTCTGAGAGAACAAAAAAGGAAACAAACCAATGCTTAAATTTCCAATTTCATTCTGATTTTATTTCTGAAATTCCTTCAGTATTTATACAATTTTTGTCTTATTTACTAGGTCTTTTCTTATGTACTAATAATTCAATATTTGACTCTTTCTTATTTTCAAACATTGTACTTACTCTAATTTTACATTTTTCGTCTTATTCTATCCTAACGGTGTCAAGTGGATTTCCCCTCCATATGTATATTCCAAGCCTTTCTTGAACGCAGTGTGCACCCACCCTTAAACGCTGTCGCGGTCCTATTTGCCTATGCATTTTCTGTTACCTACTATGCGTTGGTCTGTACCACTGCTGCATGCGGCTATTTTTAGACCGAGATTTGTTGTTTAGCCTACCTACTGCTTGTGCTCCCTATGCTAACTTCTGAGCTCTTGTTCACTTTTGTGAACAAAAATTATTATTATTATGTGTCCGTATGCCAAGTTTCACTATGATAGACCGATTTAACAAGAAGTTATAGCCATAAATATATTTGCTGCTGCAGCGCTGCTCAAGCGCTGCCCGCGGCTGTTGTTGATTTTGCTGTTTAGTTAACTGCGAAAATGCTTACACAGACACAAATAGACGCGCATAAACATACATACACTCACATAGACGCAATTGAACATAGTTTTAGTCGCCAGCGACAGTTAGGTTTGCCCTGCGCAAGATGTTCACAAAAGTGAACAAGAGCTCAGAAGTTAGCATAGGGAGCACAAGCAGTAGGTAGGCTAAGCAACAAATCTCGGTCTAAAAATAGCCGCATGCAGCAGTGGTACAGACCAACGCATAGTGGGTAACAAGAAATGCATAGGCAAATAGGACCGCGACAGCGTTTAAGGGTGCGTTTAAGGTGCACACTGCGTTTAAGAAAGGCTTGGAATATACATATGGAGGGGAAATCCACTTGACACCGTTAGGATAGAATAAGACGAAAAATGTAAAATTAGAGTAAGTACAATGTTTAGAAAATAAGAAAGAGTCAA
Source organism: Scaptodrosophila lebanonensis (assembly GCF_003285725.1). Lineage (NCBI taxonomy): Eukaryota > Metazoa > Arthropoda > Insecta > Diptera > Drosophilidae > Scaptodrosophila > Scaptodrosophila lebanonensis. Next base: position 1,336,759 of record NW_022060580.1, on the reverse strand, counting down.
ATATTGAATTATTAGTACATAAGAAAAAACCTAGTAAATAAGACAAAAATTGTATAAATACTGAAGGAATTTCAGAAATAAAATCAGAATGAAATTGGAAATTTAGGCATTGGTTTGTTTCCTTTTTTGTTCTCTCAGAGATGCTCTACACGGGATAAAGTGTAGCCTCTGATAGTGAATAGTTTCTAGCTGTATAGCAAGGAACTATTTACAATTTTAGTTCGAAATTCCAAGAATTACGGGAGTTAGTGAAAATCGTGATTAGCCTATGGTGAGGGGGGAGGGACGGAAATTCCAAAATATACATTTTCTGCGTATTCACACAGGGCATCTTGGACTAAAATTTGGTGTTCTTAGGTCTTATAGTCTCCGAGATATAGGCGATTATACGAATGGAAAATCGGGAAAACCCCCATAGGGGGGAAGTGGGGGGGAAAATCAAAAAAATAAAACAAACTCGTATAGAATACACACATAACGCATCTTCGTGCAAAATTTGGTGTCTCTATCTCTTATAGTCTCTGAGATCCAGGTGTTCATACGGACGGACAGACGGACAGAAGGACAGACAGGGCTAAATCGACTCGTCTTGTCATGCTGATCAAGAATATATATACTTTGTGGGGTCTAACACGCCTCCTTCTGCCTGTTATGTAAAAAAGGATACATTTACATCACGTACCTATGCGTGTTTATATGCGTGTATGTATGCAGCACAAAGTTGAACAAAAGCAGCAACAACAACAACAGCTGCGGGCAGCGCTGCCGACAGAGCTGCAGGCAGCTCATGAACAGCGCATGAACAGCGCATGAACAGCGCATGAACAGCGCATGAACAGCGCATGAGCAGCGATTTTACTTATGGCTATAACTTTCTTCAGAATTGACCTATCATGATGAAATTTGGCACACGGACACATTAGTACTAACTGGATGTACCTACCAAAATTGATTTTAAAATTCCGAGAATTACGGAAGGTTTAAGAAAAAATACGAATTGCGGCGGAGTGGGGGGGTGTATCAGAAAAAATAAACAAACTCGTTCTGCCTAGGGCTTATAGGAACCTTGATACCAATTTTGGTTATCCTAGCTCTTGTACTTACTGAGATACATACATGCGCACAAAACTAGTATAGTTTTTCACCCTTTGGGTACAGGCTATAAAAATTTGATCGATTTTACCTCTCGGTATTCGAACTCACGTAAAGGGTGCATAATTGCACATTTACATAGCAATTGCGTCTGTGTGAGTGTATGTATGCCTATGCGCATCTATTCGTGTCTGTGTAAGCATTTTCGCAGTCAACCAAACAGCAACATCAACAACAGCCGCGGGCAGCGCTTGAGCAGCGCTGCAGCAGCAAATATATTTATGGCTATAACTTCTCGTTAAATCGGTCTATCATACGGACACATAATAACCAACTGGGGGTATTTCCAAAATTTTAGTACGAAATTCCAAGAATTACGGGAGTTAGAGAAAATTGCGATTTGCGGTGGAGAGGGGGGAGGGAGGGAAATTCCAAAATATACATTTTCTGCGTATTCACATAAGTCATCTGGGACTAAAATTTGGTGTTCCTAGGTCTCATAGTCTCCGAGATATAGGCGATTATACGAATGGAAAATCGGGAAAACCTTCATAGTGGTGTGGTGGGTGGGGAGGGGGGGGGAAATTCAAGAAAATAAAACAAACTTGCACAGCGTACACACATAAGGCATCTTTGTGTAAAATTTGGTGTCTCTAGCTCTTATAGTCTCTGAGATCCAGGTGTTCATACGGACAGACAGACAGACAGACAGGGCTAGATCGACTCGTCTCGTCATGCTGATCAAGAATATATATACTTTATGGGGTCTGCCACGCCGCCTTCTGCCTGTTACATTTTCAGCTCCAGCAAACCTAATATACTCTTGTACATTTTATGTACAGAGTATAAAAACATTGTTAATAAGAAAGTACAAAAGAAAAACCACCTTTTATCAATTTAATCAAGCCTAGAAAAGAAAATGTCGTAGTGTGAAATTATGTTTAAGTAATACAATTGTTAGATCTCTACTTCATGTTAGACATAAAAGAAAAAATACTGTTCTCAATAATACCTGTACGATCAGGAGATCTAGACGTAAGGATGGCCGAGTTGTAGCAGGCCGTTACTCTAATCACCGTAGAACGTAAGGATGTATACACTTTTATACTTAGTTTAATAAGCATTCGTGTACACACTGAGAGCATTCCCACTCTCAGAGGTACACAAGACATAAGTAATAAAGAGAACATCACTTTTTGATCATTCCTTGTGCAAGACAGTTGTGTGAAGTGCTTTGTGAAAATAAATACATACATACATATATATTTAAAGACCTGACTTTGCTACGAAAATTTAATTAACACACAAATTAGAATATCAAAAGAAATATAAATTATTACAATTAATGTCAACTCTCCTATAAAAACAAACAGGAGAGTAGATCTGCAAAACTTTATAGAGCAACACAAGCTTAAAACCCTATGCTTGAACGGAACTAAGTTTAAGGCAAATGTTATACGTTAGGTTAGGTTGAAATGGCGGAGGTGATGATAATCACCCCCCACTTAGGCCTAGAAGGCCCGTTGTGATACCATATAATCCCTAGTTTTGTTGGTAAGCCTTCAGCCACCCGGTGATATTTAAAAATTTTGCTAATTCCACGAACTCCACATTTTGAATTTCCGAGAGGTCGCTTAAGAAGGGTTTCCCTAAGGTGCGTAGCCTGCGCATGCTCAGCACCGGGCAGTGGTAGAGGAGTTGCTCCACACTTTCCTCCTCCTCCTCGTCACTGCAGCTTCTACAGAAGTCGTTAAACGGAATGTTCAGTCTTGATGCATGTCTCCCAATAGGACAGTGGCCTGTGAGTGCCCCCACCACCATGTATATTTCTGGCCTTCTCAGCCTTACCAGCTTTAATGTCCTTTTTTTATCAAGGGATGGCCAGGTGAGCCTGGCACGAACGCATGTGTTTGTGCTCTCCCAGCGCTGCTGTGCCATAGAATGTGCGTGATTGCGCGTCATGAGCCGAAAGGATGCTAACGGCATTCTTATACCTTCCTTGTCGGGAAGAATGCTAGCGTTTGTTCCCTCCCTTGCCAGCTCGTCTGCAATGCAGTTTCCCTCAATATTCCGGTGTCCTGGCTCCCATATGACCTGCTGGGCCGTCTCGTTGAGCGCCTCTGAGTGAGGATGGTAGATTTTTCCAGCGCAGGCCACCATACTACGATTCCATATATGAGGATATCTTGCAGATGTAAAGTGCATTAGTGGCTTTCTTCACCCGCTCATTTGTGTTTTCGTTTCGTTTCGTTTTGCTAGTGAGCAGCTGGCTAATGAAGTCTACCAGGGAGTCATCCACCCCAAGATCCGTTAACGACTGGGTGATTGCCGACGGTAAAATATTGTTGAAGGCGCCCTCTATGTTCAGAAAAGCTACCAGTGAATACTCCTTAACGTGGAGTGAGTTCTTTATTCTAGAGACGAGGGAATGGAGGGCAGTGCCAGTGTACTTGCCTTTGCTATATGGGTGCTGAGAGTTCGACAGCAGTACCGGGTCAATGGACTGTCTGAGATATATCTCTATAAGTCTCTCTAAAGTTTTTAGTAGAAACGAGAATAGGCTGATGGGCCTGAAATCTTTTGCTTTTACATGTGATACCTTCCCAGCTTTAGGAATGAACACGACCCTTACTTCTCTCCAGCATGCTAAGCTAAGAATGTGATCGACTCTTAAACAACTTCTATGCTTAGTCAGTATCCATGGCATGATGTGCCACAAAGAATGTTGGAGTTGGGCTGGGATTATGCCGCCCGGCCCGGGAGATTTGTATGGCTAGAAATTTTTTACTGGGTAGTTTCTTGATTAGCAGTCTCCGATAATACCCCCACTTGGTTTTTCTTGGATTCAAATTATTCATGTTATACGTTAATAACTATATATTATTATTCGCAAAGATAGAATCAACGCTAGTAGAGGAAGGGGCACTGCAATATTAATTCAAGATACAATTAAGCACAAAGTACATACAAATCATGTATTAAATTCTATCAAAGTAGTAGCGCCCCCTGGTAGCGCTATCTATATGTCGACTGGTGCGTTAGAATCTGCTATCTTTATCGATTGTCCAGTGAGAATTTCATGACATTTCATCGATTGGAAGTGAAGTTATTGCGTTTTGTGTGTCAGTATGTTTGTGTTGATGGGCTGCAAATGAAGAGTCACTTTAAGTATATTTTATACAGTTGAAAAACGTATAGAGAGCTGCAGGAGCAGTATGAAGTGTATGATCGCGTACTTGATAAAGTTGGCAAGAAACCATTCCAGCCAAACCGAAATGTAGATCCAGACAGTAGCGAAAAGAAGAATCATTGCTTCAACTGTGGATCCACCGATCATTTGCGAAAGAAATGCCAAGCCGCTACAAAGTCTTTCCGCTGTAACCAGAGTGGACACATGACCAAAAATTGTCCAGCAGCTGCCGTGCACGTCGTGCGTGATGAAAAGCGTTTTTAAGTGGTACAGGTGAACAACATCAAAGTGAACTGCCTAGCCGACACAGGGGCAGATGTCTCAATTATGAGGAAGTGTGTTTACAACCAGATTCACAGTGTTCGGTTGCGTAGTTGCTTTTCAAACCTGCGTGGCTTGGGCAACAATATTACTCATCCTGTTGGCAGTTTTGAAGCAGAAGTTGCGGTCGATGAGGAGAAGATATCTCACAAATTCGTGGTTGTTGCTGATCGAGATGTGGAATATGATGCTTTGCTGAGCTACGACTTTACTAGCCAATTAAACTTTACGTCATCGGCCGATGGATACAAGTTTTTTTCCCTGTTGGGGGAGGAAGCTTGTGACAACATTAATCAGATAAGTATACATAATTTGGCGTATACAGATTCTGATATAGATGTACCGTTGCAGTATGAAAATATCGTGCGCTCGATGATCAACAATTATAGGCCGAGTCAGTCTGTTGAAGAGGTTCCAGTTATGCTGCACATTGTATCCGGTTGAGAAATTGCTCCGTTTCGCCAGTCGCCCAGTCGTCTGTCTATCACTGAGGATGAAGTAGTCAACAAGCAAATAAGTGAATGGCTTGACGCAGGCATTATTCGGCAGAAAGATGGTTCTCATCGTATATGCGTCGATTTCCGAAAGCTGAATTAAATGGTATTGAAGGATTGTTTTCCTGTACCGATAATTGATGACGTGCTGCAAAAGCTGCATAATTCTAAATTGTTCACCGTCATGGATTTAGAAAATGGGTTTTTCCATGTGCCCATCGTCAAAACCAGCAAGAAATAAACAGCTTTTGTGACCAAGAATGGCCTTTACGAGTGCACATTTTGTATTCTGCAACTCGCCGGCTGCATTTATGCGCTACTTCAGATGCGTATTTGAAAACCTTTTAAGCGCTGATGTATTAGACTTATATTTGGATGACATCATAATTCATGCAGTAACAGTCGTCGAATGTTTGGAAAAGATGAAGGTGGTCTTTACAACAGCCGCTGCTTATGGCCTTCGAATAAAGTGTTTCCACTTGTAATTTTCTGCAAAGTACTGTACATTTCTTGGGTAATTTTATTAAGGATGAATACGTGTGGCCAGGGGAAGAGAAGACGAATGCAGTCAGCAGATTCGCCGAACCGAAAAATATAAAAGCAGTGCAGTCGTTTTTGGGACTTACCGGATTTTTTAGAATGTTTATTAAAGGGTATGCCAAAATTGCTATGCTTTTAACTAATCTGCTGCGTAAAGATGCTATATTCCGTATGGAGGAACAGGAACCTATTTTGAGACTGTATGATCGAAATGCTAGAACTGAAGTTCACACAGATGCACCGAAAGAAGGATTTGGTGCAGTCTTAGTGCAGTGGTTCAATGACAAACCTTAGCCAGTCTACTTCTGGATTAAAAAGTCAACTGAAGCTGAGGCTGCTGATCATAGTTACATATCAGAAGCAAAAGCCATTTATCTTGCGTTAAAGAAGTTTCGCCACTACTTGTTGGGAACAAAATTTCTCCTGATAACCGACTGTACTGCATTTAAACAGACGCTGCAGAAGAAAGATGTCCCGCGCGATGTAGTCCAATGGGTAATTTACCTGCATGATTTTGATTTCGAGGTAGATCATCGACCCGGTTAGAGGCTAAAACATGTCGATTGCCTAAGCCGTTATCCGCAGCGTGTAATGATTGTGACTATGGAAATAACAGCACGAATCAAAAGAGCACAGGAAAACGACGCAATGATTAAAGCAGTTGCAGAGATCCTCAAAAATCGGCCATACGAGGACTTCAAGGCGAGAGGCGGATTGATTTACAAGGTGGTACTCGGCAACGATCTTTTAGTTATTTCAAAAGCATTGGAAACGGAAGTCATTACAGAAGCCCACAACGCCGGTCATTTCGCAGTACAAAAAACTGTGCACGCCGTAAATTCGTTGGGGTTTTTCCCGCAAAGGCAACCAATGACGAAGAAACTTTAAAAAGATTGGAGCTTTAGGTTAGCATGTTTGGAATCGAATTATCACTGATCGTGGCTGTGCGTTTACGTTGAACATTTTTGAGCAGTACGTGAAAGAAACTAGTAGAGAAGCTAAAGTCGGGTATCCCGACTTTGAAATACTCTATACATATGTGTAGAATAATTATACGTGTATGTGTGTGTTTGTATGTGTCTGTGTATGTCTCCTGTGCCTGAGCAAAGCAGTAACAACAACAACATCTGCGAGCACTATTTGGCCTTATGTACATATATGGCTATAACTTCCTGTTAAATCGGCCTATCTTGATGAAACTTGGCATTTGGACTTATAATAACTAAATGGAGGTATTTGCCAAGTTTGAGTTCGAAAGTCCAAGAATTACGGGAGCTACGATTTGCGGATGAGAGGGGGGAGGGAGGGAAATCCCAAAATACACATTTTCTGCGTATTCACTTAAGGCATCTTGGTGTCTCTAGGTATTATAGTCTCCGAGATATAGGCGATTATACGAATGGTAAATCGGGAAACCCCCCATAGGGGGGAAGTGGGGAGAAATTCAAAAAAATAAAACAAATTTGCACAGCGTACACACATAAGGCATCTTTGTGCAAAGTTTGGTGTCTCTACCTCTTATAGTCTCTCAGATCCAGGTGTTCATACGGACAGACGGATAGACTGACAGACGGACAAACAGACAGACAGACAGGGCTAGATCCGCTCGTCTCGTCATGCTGATCAAGAATATATATACTTTGTGGGGTCTGCCACGCCTCCACGCCGCCCGCAAACCTAATATACTCTTGTACTTTTTATGTACAGAGTATAATAAGTCAAAGCAGCAACCCCTGCCGGCAGAGCTTGGGCGGAGATTATGCTTATGGCTATAACTTTCTTCATAATTAACCTATTCTAATGAAACTTGGCACACAGACACATAATTACTATATGGGTGTATTTGCCAAATTTGAGTACAAAGAAATACGGGAGTTACGGGAATTATAGGAAAAACACGAATTGCGGGGGAGTGGGGGGAGGAATCAGAATAAAAACAAAAACTCGATCTGCCCAGGGCTTAGGGGAACCTGAATTTCAAGTTTGGTTATCCTAGCTATTGTAGTTGCTGAGATCGTTGCGCTCATACAGACAGATGGACGGACGGACGGACGTGGCTATATCGACTAGTCTTGTCATCCTGATCAATAACATAAATACTTTGGACGGGGGTATGCCACGCCTCCTTCTGTGTGTTACATACATTCACACAAAACTAATATAGCCTTTTAACCTTTGGGTACAGGCTATAAAAATTAAGAAAAATAAAAAAAAATTCGTCCGATTTTACCTCCCTTGGTATTCGGGTGTGTGAATGCATATTTACATTGGAATTGTGTCTATGTGAGTGTATGCATGTCTATGCGTGTCTATTCGTATCTGTGTAAGCATGTTTGCAGTCAACGAAACAGCAACGTCAACAACAGCTGCTCGCAGCGCTTGGGCAGCAAATATATATATGGCTATAACTTCTTGTTAAATCGGTCAATCATAATTTTGGTGTCCCTAGGTCTCATTGGCCTAATAGAGGGAAAGTGGGGGGAAAATCAAACAAAATAAAACAAACTTGCACAGCGTACACACATAAGCCATCTTTGTGCAAAATTTGGTGTCTCTAGCTCTTATAGTCTCTGAGATCTAGGACGGACAAACGGACGGACAGACTGACAGACGGACAGGGCTAGATCGACTAGTCTTGTCATGCTGATCAAGAATATATATACTTTGTGGGGTCTGCCACGCATCCTTTTGCCTGTTACCTAATATACTCTTGTACATTTCATGTACAGGGTATAAGCAGACTGGAGGAAGTTTTAAAATAAAATTTGTAGTCTTATGTCATCCCAACCAAGCACAGCAAACAACAGATAACCATGATATAGACTGACACCTTGACGAAATAAACAAAATAATAATCCAATCCATAAAATCTATATTACTCAAATTCAAACCAATCGGCTATATTAAATCAATTATGACTTCCACCTTAAAGAGTCTCTATACTGCAAAAAAATGTTACTTTTGTCAATTATAAAACAAGAAAGAAGGCTACGGTCGAGCAAGCCCGACGCCTAAACTTCCTGTACTGAGCTTCATACGCCCCTAGCACAAGTCAAAAGAAGAAAAAAGGTGAAATTTGTACTTCCAAATTTTCCTCCAACTGATTTAACATAACTGAATGTTATGTTACAAATTATTCATATATTTTATACTTAACTTTTTTTTTTAGGTATGTTCGTTGTATAAAGCCAAATGGACTTAAATCGCCAAATAATTACAATGATACTTTTGTTCTTGATCAACTGAAGTATCTTGGAATGCTAGATATAATAAGGATACGACGAGAAGGTTTTCCTATTCATTTTTCTTACGAGGAATTCTTTTCAAAATATAAATGCTTATTAAAAAAAAAATCATCCACATTAACACGAAATGACATAGTTCATATTTTAAGCGAATTAAAAGTTTTGCCAACGGAATGGCAAATAGGGGTTTCAAAAATTTTTTTACGAGCTCGAGCTTATGCACCTTTGGAACACTTGAGGAAAGAAATCACTCATGAAAATGCTATTGTAATACAAAAAAACTGGAGAGGATTTATTTGCTTAAAAATTTATCGCCGAACTTGGAATGCAGCTTTGCAAATTCAACATGCATACAGGGGATGGAAATTACGGATTCATTTTTTAAGATTGCGGCGAAGTGCAATTTTAATACAAAGTCGATTACGAGGAGTGTTCGCGAGAGAGGTAACATACATTTAGTTTAAATATTTTTAAATTGTAACACAACACCATATTAACATATTAGAATAATTTATTTCATTATACAAGACTAGCAGGTCTTGCCTCTCTTCTCTTATAAGTTTATTTACTATACTATAGTTGACGCGGTTTCCTTTTGTGCGCCAAGAAAACCGCAATAATTCAAGCTTTATCAAAACAGAAGTCATTTGAAGGGTAATTATAGGAGGATGTTTCTCCTTGTATACCCGCCCTACCTTGTTATCACATATTTCTACATATTCCTGCAATAACCCATATGTAAATTCATTTTCAATGCATACTTGTTTTATGATACCCCCTTTTTATAAGACCTTACTCAGTGTTCATTTTTAGAACTTTAATTCAACCATTATCATTTCAATCTTTATCAAAGCAGAAGTCATTTGAAGGCTAATTATACAAATTTTAATTTAATTAATTATAAGCATTAATAACATTCATATTAACAATTCTTACAGCTGCGATATTAATGAGCAATCGATTTTATAAACTTATAACATAATTATTTCTTTATAATTTCTTTATTTCCATTTTTAATTTGTTAGGCTTGCAACTCCATATTTTTATACCCTGTACCCGTACGGTAAAAAGGGTATATTAGGTTTGTGCAAAGTATGTAACATGCAGAAGGAAGCATCTCCGACCCCATAAAGTATATATATTCTGAATCAGCATGACGAGAGAAATCGATCTAGACATGTCCGTCCGTCCGTCCGTCTGTCCGTCTGAATGAACGCAAGGATCTCAGAAACTATAAAAGCTAGAATAACCAAAGTTGGCATCCAGATTCTCGTAGGTCCGAGAAAGGACGAGTTTATTTTTTTTTTTAATTTCCTGCTGCTGCTTTGGGCGCATATAACTCAGTGACGGAAGTTTCCCTGGGTACAGGGTATATACAATGGTAAAAGCTCAAATTCCCCTCGTGTTGTATCCAATATAGGTTATACCTCCAAATTGCCACGAGTAATTTATATACATATGTGCATAAATATGGTATCACATAAAGGAAAATATTTTCATTGCCTTGACACAGAAATAGGCCGACGGAAAAGAGAATGTATAGATGGTTGGATATATGGATAGATGGATGGATGGACCCTAACACAAGAAGATCCATTAAGTTACTATTCTCACTTGATATCTAATAGTTACCTTAAAAGGGGTTATTTTCTTGTTTTCGATTTAATTTAATATGTATTTATGGTAATATGCTTTTTATACTCTGTACATGAAATGTACAGAAGTATATTAGGTTTGCGGGGTTTGAAAAATGTAACAGGCAGAAGCAGGCGTGGCCGACCACACAAAGTATATATATTCTTGATCAGCATGACGAGACGAGTCGATCTAGCCCTGTCTGTCTGTCCGTCCGTCTGTCCGTCCGTATGAACACCTGGATCTCAGAGACTATAAGAGATAGAGACACCAAATTTTGCACAAAGATGCCTTATGTGTGTATTCTATACGAGTTTGTTTTATTTTTTTTTGATTTCCCCCCCCCCCCCCCCCCTATGGGGGTTTTCCCGATTTTCAATTCGTATAATCGCCTATATCTCGGAGACTATAAGACCTAGGAACACCAAATTAGTCCAAGATGCCCTGTGTGAATACGCAGAAAATGTATATTTTGGAATTTCCCTCCCTCCCCCCTCTCCCATGCAAATTGCGATTTTTTCTAACTCCCGTAATTCTTGGAATTTCGAACTTAAATTTTGCAAATACCCCCAGTTAGTTATTATGTGTCCGTATGCCGTATACACCCTTTACGTGAGTTCGAATACTGAGAAACGTAAAATCGATCAAATTAATCGATCTATAATTATTGTGAACATATGTACAGAGTATTTCAAAGTCGGGACACCCGACTTTAGCTTTTTTACTTGTTTTTATTTTACCACGTGTTTCTTTTAAATGAAATTTGTTTTTTTGCGGATATTTTAATTTTTTTTTTATATAGAAATTGCCAGCACTTACAAAGTGCGGACAATTTATGGTTTGTGTTAAGCAATAGCTGCGATGGCCTTCTGCTTACATTCTTTGTTGTAATAAGTAACAATATTGATTTAACATTTGATATTATGACTTAAATAGGTGATACTTATTAGCTATTGTATATGCAAGGCAACGAGTATACAAATATATAGGTCTACTGATTCTAGTTACTAATTAAGTTTCTACTTATATGCTATTGTAAAGGTTTATGGATTTAAGAAATTGGATTGTTGTGACTATGTTTTTGGGATCTACTATTTCTTCTAGGGTTTTTTGGAGGAATTTCAGTCTGTGCTCAACATAAAGAGGACATTCTAGGAATATGTGGCATAGTGTTAGGTTATGATTGCATTGTTGGCATGTAGGATGGGGTGTTTTGTCAAATAGGTGGCTGTGTGTTAGTTTAGTGTGCCCGATTCGAAGTCTCATAAATTTAATGGTGTCCATTCGAGAGATTGTTGTGTTTAGAGATACAATATGGTTCTGCTTTTTTGAGTTAATAAGTTTGTAATGTGGAGATGTGTTGTTCCAGATACTATCGTATTGGGTTTTCATGTGTTTACTGATGTATTTAAGTGTATCTGATATGTTGAGGTTTCTTTCTAATATTAATGGTAATGTGAGTGCTTGCTTAGCTGCTTGGTCTGCAAGTTCGTTTCCAATAATGCCGCAGTGTCCTGGGACCCATATCAGAGTGAATTTGTGTTTGTATTTTAAAATGATTTTTCTAATTTCTAATGTGTAGTAGTTATAGTTGTTTAAGTTTTCTAAGGCTGTAAGAGCTGAGAGTGAGTCGGTGCATACGGCAAATTTTCCTTTTTGTTTTTCCGCATATCTGCATGCGTAAAGAATTGCTGCTATTTCAGCAGTGAAAATGGAGGAATATGATGGGAGTATCTGCTGGGTTATGATGTGTTCTGTGGAGGTTACACTGTAGGCTACTCCGGTATCGGACTTTGAGCCGTCTGTATATAGGAACGTGTGTTGTTTGAGGGTATCTTTAATTTCTAGGAAGAGTTGGGAGTAAACAATCGGTGGTGTGTTGGGTTTTGATGAGGTGTGAAGGGATTTATTTATCCTAGAAAAGTTAAATGACCACGGTGGGGTGGTTTCTTTTTTATTTATTATGGGTACAGGCTGTAGCAGTATCATTTTACAGTTTTCAATGGTATCCTTTATTGTTGATGACAATTTTGGGACCCGCTTCGCTTTCGAAATTTTTTTACAAATGTGTTCTAGTGGAGTTTTTTTTGCTGGGGATATAATTTTAAAGTTTTTTAATATAGCGTGTTGGGTTCTGTGTTCTATTGGCCTAATATTAGATTCGTATATTAGATTGTTTATTGGTGAGGAGCGAAAGGCACCGAGGGCCATTCTAACAGCTGAGTGGTATATGGTTTTTAATTTGTTAATTTTTGATTTGGGAGCTCTTCCGTATAGGAATAGGTAGGTAGGTCGGAGCGGCAGCCAGGGTATGCACCCCGACTCACTTAGGCCTTGGAGATTGGCCCGTTGTGATACCGCATGGACAAGTCCACTTCCCAAAATACCCGTGTTTGGCTGCGTGTCTGCGCGAGTATTACGTCCATCCAGCTGCCTGGATGAACTTGAAGATGTCTATCGGCTTCTTGTTTGCTAGTGCCGATAGATTTGGTAGGAGACTGTCTCCTAGGAATCGTTGTCTTGTTCTTGACAAGGCCGGGCAGTCGCAGAAGAGGTGTGTTACCGTTTCCTCCTCTTCCACGTCTCTGCAGCTTCTGCAGAAATCGTTATGGTGGAGTCCTAGTCTGGCGGCATGGGTGCCCACCAGCCAGTGCCCTGTGATGGCTCTGATTACGACTGAGCATTGGCTTCTGCTCAGTTTGCAGAGTTCAGAAGATCTTCTCTTGTTGAGGGTTGGCCATGTTTGGCGTGTGATTTTACAGGAGTCTGTGTCGGTGGTCCACATTTGATTGGCGACCAAGTCAAAGTGGTTTCGGACTGACAGTTTACAGCTGGCCATCGGTGTACCGACGCTCTCCTTGTCTGGAAGGAGGGAGGCGGTAGTACCGTGTCTTGCCAGCTCATCGGCTATGCAGTTTCCCTCGATATCCCTATGGCCTGGGACCCAAATGAGGTATATAGAGAGCTGTGTTGCCATCTCGTGAAGAGATTTGCGACAGTTCTGTACTGACGTCGAGTTCGACGTGATGGCGTTAAGGGATTTTATAGCCGCTTGGCTATCCGAGTAAATGCAGATTTCTCTGGTATGTGTGGCTGGGCTTGGCAGTATAAGAAGAGCTTCTTGAATGGCTATTACTTCCGCCTGGAACACACTGCAGTGATCCGGTAGCCTGAAGGCTTTTCTGATTCCGAGTTCTTCGCAGAAGACACCCCCGCCTACGCGGTTGTCCAGCTTAGAACCGTCTGTATATATTTTGATGGAATTGGTTGGGCCTGGCGGGCCGAAGTTCCAATCTTCCCTAGAGGGAATGATGGTGTGGAAAGGAGTATGTGGATACTCCTCTGCGATGCAGTGGTCAGTGACTAATGGGATATTGTCATTTCCCCTCAGAATTTTGGCATGGCCAAAGCATTCTTCTGACCACTGGTTTGTTTCTCTCATGCGAAGAGCCGCCGTATAGGAATAACCCATAGTCAATTTTTGACATGATTATTGAGTTTATTACATAAAGAATGGTTTTCATGTGGCAGTTAAAACTAGTACTGCAGAGACATTTAATAATGTTTAGCCTTTTAGCTAATTGTATTACTAATTGTTCTATGTGTGCATCCCATTTATATTTATTAGTTATAGTAATGCCTAGTATTTTTAATGATTTTTCATTTTTTAAGTTGAGATCGCTAAGTATTCTAAAGTTTCATTTTTTTTCGACAGATGTGTAGATGTTTTGATTTTGGAATGGAGAGACTGGCTCCAGAGTAATTGCACCATTTTTGGATGTCTGAGATTAGTGGGTTTATGTTTAAGGTTGTATCTATCTTTTTGTGTCTTTTTATTATTGTATAATCATCTGCGTATGCAGTAAATTCGAATGATTTATGTAGACCTATGGTTCTATTAAGTTTATTATAGGCGATTGCAAAAAGGATTACCGATAGTGGTGATCCTTGTGGGATTCCATTTTCTAGTGGCAAGGGTTGGGATTGTATGTTTTGAGTCTGAACACAAATTTTTCGGTTGGTTAAGAAGTTTATTATGTAATTTATCATTTTTTGTCCTAATTTCCAGTCAACGAGCTCGTCGATTATTGTATGTATTCCGATTTTGTCAAATGCCTTTGAGAAGTCTAGTGAAATGATAGAAAGGTGGATCTTTCTGGATAGGGTAGTGGTAGTCAGGTAGTCTAGCATTGCTAGAGAATCTGATACCGATTTTCCCTTTCTAAATCCCATTTGACGACTATCGAGTAGCTGGCTGTTATTAACTAGCCACCATAGTCGTTTGGATATGATTTTATCCATGACTTTGGATAGGCAGCTATTTAATGAAATGGGTCTATAAGATGATATTGCTGTTTTGTTTGAGTCAGGTTTTAATATTGGTATTATGTTACTTATTTTAAATTGTTGTGGAATATATGCGTTAAGGATACTGTTGTAAAGGTTGAGGAGCCTTTGCATTACTGAATCTGGCAGGTTTTTTATCATTGCGGTCCCCACCTGGGGTTTTGCCTTTAAGTTGGTTAATGGCGCTTTTTAGTTCTATAAAAAAATGTCGCATTCTAAGGGTTGGGTAAGGGTGGATGTGTTGTGAGTGAAATTGTAGTTTAAGTTTTCTTTGTGTGACCTGAAGGTGGAATGGAAGTTATAATTAAGTGATGCGTCTGACCAAAACTCGCACAGGGCTTTTGATATATCATGTTTGTTTGTATAAGTGTCAGATGGGTTCCTGGGGTTAACAAGACAATGAATTTGGCTGTGGGTTTTGAGGCTACAGAATCTGTTGATTTTTTTCCATATTATTGGAATTGGGGCTTGTGAGTTTATGTCTGAGGTGAATTCGTATAGGGCTTTGCGTTTTTTTGATTTTATTTCTCGTTTTAGTATTGCGTTAGCTTTTTTATAAGCGATTATGATAGTTGTGTTTATATTTTCGCACATGTGTCTCCAGGCTAATTTTTTATTGGTTTTTAGTACTTTCAGATCGTTGTCCCACCAGGGGACCTGTTTGGATACATGTATGTGGTATTGTGGTATGGATAAATGTGCGCTATGCCTAATTATAGAGCAGACGTGTGCTGTTTCTTGGTTTATATGTGTGCTGGGTGGTCTCTCGTCGGAAGATTGCTTACTAATTTTTTGGTACAGAGGCCAGTTGGCTTTATCTATATTAAACTTTGGTTTGGCGACGGGGGAGTCAGTTGTTTCGCTTTTAAAAAGTTCGATTGAAATCGGGAAGTGATCGCTTACTGAGAGTTGATTGTCAATGGTCCATTTCGAGTGTAAGGCTAATTCAGGTGAGGCAAGGGATAGGTCAATGTGTGTGAAGGTGTGGTGTGTAGTGAAGTGGGTGGGTGAGCCATTGTTTAGTGTTGTTAGCAAGGATTGGTTGATGAATTTAAACAGTAGGTTACCTCGTGGGTTATTACTCTGTGATCCCCAGCTTTTGTGCCAGCTGTTGAAATCACCAGTTATAAGAAGAGGGGTATCAATATAGTTGTAAGTATCTTTTAATTCTTGTAAGGTAAATGGTTTTTTGGGGGGTATATAACTAGAAATTATAGTAAATTTGATTTTTGATTGTATAGTAACGGCGATTGAATCGAAGCTTTTATTGCGTATTTGAATTTGTTGTTGTTGCAAGGAGTTATGAAGTAGAAGAGCTACTCCGCCATAAGGGTTTCTCGAGTTCTTTATGTGGTAAAGAGTAAAGTTTATTGGGATGGGAATATTATTAGTAGAGTGGAGGTGGGTGTCTTGAATGGAAATTATTTTAGGAATTTTGGTTTTTATGAGTCTTCAAATACTCATAATTATAATTATAATGATTATGATTATAATTATTGAGGTAGCCATTTATATTAAGTTGTAATATTTTAAGCATGTTAAGAATAATAATATAAGGTAAAGCTTACTTAGAATTAGATTAATATATATATATATTTTTGATTTTATAAGTCGGATTCTTCACCTGTACTCATTGCACTCTTGTGATCGGATATATTGTTCTTGTTTTTTTTTCTGTTTTAGTTGTTTGGTTGTTTTTTCCTTTTGATTTCAGATGAGTTCCTAATTTATTTGATTTAGCTGTAAATATTTTAAGTTTTAGATCGTCGGAGATTTCAGGGCGTGCTGAGTATTTTGAGGGTGATGCAGTGATGTCCATGGGTTTTTCCGGGGAGTCTTCATAGGTGATAATTTGTCTAGTAGTAGGATTCGGTGTTGATGAGGTTGTTTTCGATGTATTAGTTGTGTGCGTTGTTGTTTCTGTAGCTGGTGGTATAAGTGCTGACAGTGCTGCTTTCAGGGCGTAAGATGTTGGTGGGTGAATGTGACGTGTGTTGTAAATATAGCGGGCTGTCTTATGGTCCACTTTTTGCAGTGTTTTGATGGCAATCAGTTCCTTTTGTTTCGTGAAGGCAGGGCAGGATTTGTCCATTGCGTTGTGGTGCTTTATTTCATCAGCCTCGTATTTGCAGTTGATGCAGGTTTGTGTGTTGGTGCATGGCTCATTTTCTTTTGTATGGTCTTTTTCGGAGCAGTTGGCGCATGTTTTTGGGCTTTTGCAATAGGCGGAAGGGTGTCCAAACCTAAGGCAGTTAAAGCATCTCATTGGGGGTGGAAGGTATGCACGTACTTTAATTATTTCATATCCTATCCACACTTTGTCAGGTAGGGTGATTGATGCGAAGGTAAGTATAATTAAGCCTGTCTCTGTCTTTTTGTTGTTATCATTGTTGTCTTTTTTTTAGAATTTTTCGGACCTCAACAACATTTTGCACTTTTAGTTCTTCCAGAATTTCAGAATTTCAGTATATGACGCCTTTAGATGTGTTAAGATATTTGTGTTCTTCGGCGCGCACTGGGAAGTCGTGAAACGTTTGCAATTTAAGCAGTTTTTGGGCTTGTAGATGGTTTTTTGTTTTGATGAGAAGGGTTCCCGATCTCGTTTTTTTGCAAGTTTCAATTGTTCCATTGCAAGCAAAATCTACAACTTTTTTAATAAGAAATGGTGATACGTTTTCAAATGTTTTGTTGTCTGTTCTACTAATTATAACGTATTTTGGTTCATTTGTGTTCATGTTGATCGTTGGCCAGGGTCGGTCGGGTGGTCAATTCATTGCAGTGCCGTTGGGCGCAGGCCCGCAACACGTGAGTTTAATATTGTTGTTCTTTGTGTTTGTTGTTTATGTCTTTTTTTGGATTCTGTTTTATGCACTTATTTGTTTTTTTGATAAGCTGGTGGGAGCTGCTGTTGGCAGCTTGCACTACGGTAAATCAAGAGTAATACGTCTTATCTCAGAGAGGTGATACTGGATTTTTTAATTATTTCTTTTATTATGTAGCAAAACAACTGTCTTTTCGTTTGCCAATATCCAACTGATCTAAGTGTTCTCTCTTCTTTCTCTATTAAGTTTTGAAAGTAAAACCGTAAGAAGAGCTTTGGTAATGAGAGCAAGCTTTTATCAGATAATTGCTACCATACGTTGTAATACACTGATTATCGCACAGAGAAATAAACTAAAATAAAACGGTTTAAATTGATCTTTATGTTTTACGAAGATCCTTAGCATGAAATTTCCCTATGTTTCTTCCGTCTTCTTCCAATTCGTAACAGTGGTTACCCATTTTTCGTATGACTTTTGCCTTCATAAATTTTGACGCTAGTTTTGCATTGAATAAATTGACTTTGTTACGTTGAGCAAAATTTATTCTATAAACATATTCTCCTGGACTAAAAACAATTGCCTTTTTGTTTGTCTCATATGCTCGCTTTATGTTTTCTACTATCGTGATCAACTGCAATTTTTCTGTTGGGAGAATTTGTTCACCTTCGCTTACAATATTTAATTTTGCTATCAATTCAATATCATATTCTTTGGCGTGTGTTATAATTGAACTGCCAAATAGAGCAAATTACGGTGAATATCCAATTGCGCTGTGATGAGGAGATCTTAAGGCAAAAGATATTTCGCGTATCTTGGAGTCCCATAAACGCTGATCTTTTCCTAAATATGCTCGAATTCCTGATACGATCGACCTGTTTAATTTCTCGGATGCGTTTGCCTGAGGGCTATAGACAGCTGTAAATAGGTGATCAATTCCGTATTTCTGCATCAGAGATTTAAATTTGATGGATTTGAATTGAACTCCGTTATCGGTTACTACTCGTTCAGGAATACCAAAAACATGAAAAATTTGAGTTTCTAAATAATCAATGACAGCATCAGCAGTCATTTAATGAAGAGGTTTCACAAAGTGGAACTTTGTGTGGTGGTCCAACACGACAAATATGCCTACATTGCCTTTCTTTGATCTTGGGTATGGGCCAATAAAGTCCATGTATAACCTTTGAAATGGTCGTTCCGACACAACTAAAATTTCCCATTGGTGGCTTAAGCGTACTATTTGGTGCTTTTGTTTCTTTACAAATGCTACAATTTGAAACAAATTCTCTGACTTGGTTTGCCATATTCGGCCAATAATAATTGCGACGGAGCCTTTCTAACGTCTTATGGATTCCCCCATGTGCACAATTAGGAGGTGAATGTGTATTTTGAATTAATTCTAGTGTCATTGCCTCTGGAATCCAAAGCTTCCAACAAAAGGATTCAGAAACCTTATTTCCCAAATATAACACACTTTGCACTTACCGGGCAACAACCAGTGAGTACAAATTCCCCTACAGTGTGCATCGAGCCCTTTAGTCGCAAGGTCCCGCAACTTACAAATTTCTTGTAAGGAATCCTGGACAGTTGAGCCATTACCCCAGCTGGAAAAAAACTTCTTTATATTGTCTATTAGATTGGTTGCAACTTTCAGTTCGCTTTCCAATAAAAATTCACGAAGGCGGTCTGTAGATACTTTTACACTTGAAATGAATACGCGTCGGTTCTTTGATTTGTACTACTCGTGCTGTCGCACGATTTGTCATTTTATTCAAAACTCACGCTGTGTTGTAGGGCAGCAGCGTGTGGAACTTGATTTCTATTGGACAATATCTATAATGAGGATGGTCCGCATGCTGCGTTTGTAGGGCGCCGCATGAGGACGTCTAATTCTATTGGTTAGCCTATCTTAACTAACACAATGTTGTATGCAGCTGTGTAAACCTTAATCTATAAGTGTAATTCTAAACGATGCAGCTGCGCGATCCTTGTCACTTAACACTTGAACCACAGTGTGTGTGCAGGCGTGGTATCGCGTTTAGATAACACAGGCAGCAATGTAACGTCCGTTGGTCTTTAAGGCAGTCGTGGGACACTTGAGCAAGTCCTTCAAGGATGCCGTATGTTCATGCCTGAACATTCTTCGGGGGGCCAGAAAAAGTTACAGCTAACAATTGCCTATGTTGCATACATCTTAATCTAGCATAAATTGTTATGATTATAATTACTATTATTACTGAAACTAATGATAATTGATCCAGCCTCATCCAAAACGATTGCTCTTTGTAGTCAACCATGGTGCATAGCAGATCGGTATGTGGTTTGAGTGGCGATATCTCACACATATTGTTGATAGCATCTTCCCATTGCCAGTTTCCCTCGCAATCCATTGTTTCGTCGTCCTCTTGACGGCATTTATAACGTTTCGCCTCTGACATTAAATGGTAAGAGTGTAGAGCAGTATTGTATATTACATAGCTTGCTTTGACCACTGGTATCATTTTGTGCCCAGCTTTGACTACTGGCATGGGAATTATTTTAAAGATGTCCGAATTTTGGTTCAAGTACAGTGGTAAAGTTGCTTCGATAATAATAACACCGTCTTTGAATATTCCTTGCGCTGTGAGAAGTTTGTAGATTGCTTGTAACCGGTGTTCCACTTTTCTGCCAGGTAGAATGTGATTTCGTGGTAGCGATTGATGAATCTTTTGGATCTCTTTCTGCATTTGGTCAGGCTTTATGAGAAGAGGGTTGATTTTTCCGTGGTTCACGTTTATAAGTAGATCAATAACCTTATCTTGAATTTTTTCAGCCTCATCGATCCAGCCTTGTAGTTGATCTATGATCAAGAAAAATTTGATTGATTCTCGATATACTAGGAATTGTTTCTTGACTGCATCAGTCATATTCTCCAGGCTATCCGTGATTTGTTTCAAGCTTTTATTAACTTCTTCGGTAGTTGTTTTCACCAAGTTTTGTGTCGCTCTTATAACTGACGTCTGATGTCCAGCATATGCTTTCAACTCCTTCTGGTTATCCAATAAATTTTTCATATTGATCATACCAATCGTGGTTACTGATATGTCGAAGAAACCACCAGGACATACGAAAATACTAGCACAATCCTGTTTCTTGCGGTTTCTTGTAGTTTCCATAATGAGCTTGTTATTTTCGTCTATTGAGCTTAGTTGCTGCTCGATTTTGATAGTAGCCGCAATACATTGTTGCTCGAATTCCTGTAACTTTGAACATATTGCTTTTGACTTTTCAATTAAAACTTTTGACCGAGTCAAGACATCGAAGTATGCTTGTAGATCGAAGTAGAATACCTCAACTTTTCCGATTTTCTCAAGGAATATGGAAGAGTTCTTTCCAATTTCCTGAATGTGTAAGTTGCTTGTATTTTGATATGGAATTGTGGCTGCGGTAGTCATTTGAAGAAACAACATAAGACACAATGATGAGGCAATAGTTGTATGTTGTCTAGTTCTCCGTTCCGGTAGGATCTCCTTTCCTATCTTCCCCTTTTTGAAATTGGTAGTGGACAGATTTTGTTCAGCGATCTCTGAATTTCGCCGTTGCTTGTCTTAATTTACAACTCTTACTTTGTTGTCTCGGCCTTTTGTAGTATGTACAACTTTACCAATGGCCAATGATCTCGCAGGATGTGTATTTTCCTCTTTAACAAGAACGACCTGCCCTTCTTTTAAATATGTGCTTTCCGTTTGCCATTGAGATCTTTTTTGGAGGGTTACCAAATAGTCTTCCTTCCATTTTCTCCAGAATTCGCTACTTATTCGCTTTATATATCGCCATCTGTGCAGATTTCCGATCCTCTTTTCTTCGTCGATGAATTCAGGTGGACCAATAAGTGGCCTTCCGACTAGGAAATGTCCAGGCGTAAGAACATCATCTAATTCCAGATCACGGCCCATCGCTATTAGTGGCCGCGAGCTTAGGACTGCTTCGATTTGGCATAAGAGTGTACTAAACTCTTCATACATAAAGCTGTTTTCACCGATGACACGCCTTAAGTGGTATTTAACCGATTTCACTCCGGCTTCCCATAAACCTCCCATATGGGGGCTTCCCGGGAGGATAAAATGCCATTTGACGCCTTCTTTTTCCATTGTAGGTGCCACTCTGTTATTGTTTTGAATGGCAGCTGCTAGCTCCTTGTCTAATTTCTTCGCAGCGCCAATAAAGTTTGTGCCGTTGTCCGAGTACAAATTTTCACCTTTGCCTCGTCTTGCAAAAAATCGGTGAAGTGCTTCAATAAATTTATCTGCTGTCATGTCGCTCACTGCTTCCAAATGAATCGCTTTGGTTGCCATGCAGACAAATAGGCAAATGTAGCCTTTATGCGACTTCTGACCTCGGCCTTTTGAGCAACGTATCAAGAAAGGTCCCGCGTAGTCAATTCCAGTGTCATGGAAAGGATATTTTGCGGTAACTCGATAGTTGGGAAGGTTTCCCATAAGTTGTTTTGATACTTTTTGTTTGTATCTTATGCACGTTCTGCAATTTCGCAAAATTGCAATTGCAATCGCAATCCAAAAATCCAATATTCGCGCTCAATTACATTTCGCATTAATTTGATCCCGCCATGAAGAGTTATTCTGTGGGCATTATTTATTAACAGCCACGCGATGTGGGATTTTTCCATGATGACCGGATGCTTCACCCCAAATGGCAAATTTGAATTTTGGAAACGGCCTCCCACTCGAAAACTCCGTCCTGGTCCAAAAATGGGTTGAGTGGAAGTAGTTTATTTTTTGTCTCCAGTGGTCTCTTCTTTTTTAACAAGGAGATTTCATGCGCGAAATCTGTTTGCTGTTGTAGGCGAATAATTGTTGTCCGCGCTTTTTTCCACTTGTCCACCGTTAAATGATCTGAGTTTGAAACTTTTTTACGCATTTTGGCATATGCGGTACATATGCGATGACATTTTCAAACCGTTCAATACTGGAGTACTTTGTGAGTAGACTTGAGAATCCATTATCCATTTTCCACACTGTGGAGACAGTTGCCACTTCCACTTCTTTGTGACGCTGCCATTCCCTTCTTGGCCAAGCTAGCCATTTTGGGCTCGCAATATGATTTTCAAGTTCGACATAGGATTAAGATTGGAAATGATGCGACTTAAGATCTATGACGAAATGCCAAACTTCTTATGCCTCGAAGTTTTCAGTGTTTGATAACCTAGATAAGGCATCAGGGACAATATTCAAAGAATCTTTTCTATGCTCAATCGTAAAACTAAATTTTTGCAATTTTAATGCCCATCGAGCCAATCTTCCATTCAAATCTGTTTGCCTCATTAACCACTTAAGGCTTGCATGGTCTGTAATGACTGTGAATTCTTGACACTCCACATATTCTCGGAATTTCTCGATACTCAAAACTGCGGCATTACAGTTCTGTTACACTGTAATTCTGTTGCGTGCGACTGAGCTTGTGAGAAAAAAACGCTATTGGCCTTTCAATGATATTCTCTACTTGCGCTAAAACGCCATCTGTCTTTGAAGCATCACACTGTATAATGAACGGCTTCTCAAAGTTTGGAGTGATCAACAATGCTGCTGAGGTCAATCTTGTCTTAATTTCTTCGAAAGACTCTTGTGCTTCGTTTGTCCATTCAAAGGTCTTGGCTTTCTTTGTCAAATTGGTAAGCGATGCTGTTAGTGTGGCGAAATTATCCACGAACCGGCGGTACCTACCTGCACAAGGTACACCTGCACTCAGGTACACACCAACGACATTTGTTGACGTTCAAGGTCAAGCCTGCCTTCTTCAAAACCAATGCCATCTCTTCTAATAATTGCATGTGAGACTCAAAACTCTCACCAACCAGCAAAAGATCATCGAGGTATATAAAAACTCGATTCTTAAGTTCTGCGGGAATTATGATATCCATAAGGCGACACATAGTTTGAGCTGCGTTTGTCAAGCCAAATGGCATAACTTTGAAGCGATATTCGGAACAGTAAAGTCCGTGAAGTTTCGACTCTTTTCATTGAGGTTGATTTGCCAAAAGGCATGCTTAAGGTCAAGCGTCGAAATAAACTCTGCCTTTGGTTACCTCGATAAAATACCGTTAATCTTGGGTTGGGGATAAGCATATTTAATAGTAACAGCATTAACCTTTCGTGAATCTAAACATAATCGAAATTTTTCACCCTTTTGTACAACTGCTATTGGACTACTCCAGGAACATGTTGGTGGTGCTAGTTCTATGACTCTTAAACTAAGCATATTGTCGATTTCTGCATGAATTTTTCTTTCTATCGCTGGAGACACAGAAAAATATCTCTGCTTGATCGTTTTTGTACCAGGTTCTATTTCAATTGAATGTTCGAGCAGTGAAGTAATTTCTAGCCCATTGGTGTTAAAATCCGGAAAGGAAGACACCACTCTTTTTAAACGAAGTTCTTGTTTGTTGTGACGCAGTTAAATTCTGCGCCACAAATTATTATTATTATATTGAATTCACTATTTTATATTTTTGAATATTGCACATTTTGTTACTAGATTTAAGATTTCACTTTGTACTAGCCTTAAGATTCCATTATTACTGAATTACGCTGCATACAAGTAGAGTTACGAAGCAATGATCTTTTGAATAGAGGGAGAATAAACGGGCCGGCATCGCCGCCCACGCTTGCATAGGGATTTTAGAAAGAGGGAATAGGGTCACACGAACAAAGGCTAGAAGGGCGAGCGAAAACGAAAGCTCGCTCTCTTCTCCGGCGAACCATCAAGCAAGGCAGACGTACTTCGACACAGCTTCCAGAAACCGAGTACAGGAGTTAACCTAAGTTAACTAATCTGAGTAAGTCTAAGTAATCATGCAACAATCGTGGTGCAGCGTAGGGCCAACAATGGTTATATTATAAATAAAAGGCAGTGTGCGAAATATTTCAGCGCGCATTGATTCATTTCTTGCATTATTTCTCCCTCTGCGTGAGTACAGTTTATATACAGCGGACATTAGTCGTGGTATATAAACTGTAGCCCTCTGAGCTGAGTCTTGGTAGTTATATTTGCTGGGCCACTAACAGGCAAATACAACACCAAAACCATGAGATCGGCGGATCAGACTGGCGACGTTTTACAGTTGCTGGGCCATTAACCGCAGTTGTAAAACGGCAACAGACTGGTAGGTGCGTCGAATTCGCACTTACCGGGCAACAACCAGTGAGTACAAATTCCCCTACAGTGTGCATCGAGCCCTTTGGTCGCAAGGTCCCGCAACTTACAAATTTCTTGTAAGGAATCCTGGACAGTTGAGCCATTACCCCAGCTGGAAAA
Source organism: Scaptodrosophila lebanonensis (assembly GCF_003285725.1). Classification (NCBI taxonomy): domain Eukaryota; kingdom Metazoa; phylum Arthropoda; class Insecta; order Diptera; family Drosophilidae; genus Scaptodrosophila; species Scaptodrosophila lebanonensis. The sequence goes on along the minus strand of NW_022060580.1, from coordinate 1,311,762 downwards.
AAAACTTCTTTATATTTGTCTATTAGATTGGTTGCAACTTTCAGTTCGCTTACCAATAAAAATTCACGAAGGCGGTCTGTAGATACTTTTACACTTGAAATGAATACGCGTCGGTTCTTTGATTTGTACTACTCGTGCTGTCGCACGATTTGTCATTTTATTCAAAACTCACGCTGTGTTGTAGGGCAGCAGCGTGTGGAACTTGATTTCTATTGGACAATAATCCAGCCTCATCCAAAACGATTGCTCTTTGTAGTCAACCATGGTGCATAGCAGATCGGTATGTGGTTTGAGTGGCGATATCTCACACATATTGTTGATAGCATCTTCCCATTGCCAGTTTCCCTCGCAATCCATTGTTTCGTCGTCCTCTTGACGGCATTTATAACGTTTCGCCTCTGACATTAAATGGTAAGAGTGAAGAGCAGTATTGTATATTACATAGCTTGCTTTGACCACTGGTATCATTTTGTGCCCAGCTTTGACTACTGGCATGGGAATTATTTTAAAGATGTCCGAATTTTGGTTCAAGTACAGTGGTAAAGTTGCTTCGATAATAATAACACCGTCTTTGAATATTCCTTGCGCTGTGAGAAGTTTGTAGATTGCTTGTAACCGGTGTTCCACTTTTCTGCCAGGTAGAATGTGATTTCGTGGTAGCGATTGATGAATCTTTTGGATCTCTTTCTGCATTTGGTCAGGCTTTATGAGAAGAGGGTTGATTTTTCCGTGGTTCACGTTTATAAGTAGATCAATAACCTTATCTTGAATTTTTTCAGCCTCATCGATCCAGCCTTGTAGTTGATCTATGATCAAGAAAAATTTGATTGATTCTCGATATACTAGGAATTGTTTCTTGACTGCATCAGTCATATTCTCCAGGCTATCCGTGATTTGTTTCAAGCTTTTATTAACTTCTTCGGTAGTTGTTTTCACCAAGTTTTGTGTCGCTCTTATAACTGACGTCTGATGTCCAGCATATGCTTTCAACTCCTTCTGGTTATCCAATAAATTTTTCATATTGATCATACCAATCGTGGTTACTGATATGTCGAAGAAACCACCAGGACATACGAAAATACTAGCACAATCCTGTTTCTTGCGGTTTCTTGTAGTTTCCATAATGAGCTTGTTATTTTCGTCTATTGAGCTTAGTTGCTGCTCGATTTTGATAGTAGCCGCAATACATTGTTGCTCGAATTCCTGTAACTTTGAACATATTCCTTTTGACTTTTCAATTAAAACTTTTGACCGAGTCAAGACATCGAAGTATGCTTGTAGATCGAAGTAGAATACCTCAACTTTTCCGATTTTCTCAAGGAATATGGAAGAGTTCTTTCCAATTTCCTGAATGTGTAAGTTGCTTGTATTTTGATATGGAATTGTGGCTGCGGTAGTCATTTGAAGAAACAACATAAGACACAATGATGAGGCAATAGTTGTATGTTGTCTAGTTCTCCGTTCCGGTAGGATCTCCTTTCCTATCTTCCCCTTTTTGAAATTGGTAGTGGACAGATTTTGTTCAGCGATCTCTGAATTTCGCCGTTGCTTGTCTTAATTTACAACTCTTACTTTGTTGTCTCGGCCTTTTGTAGTATGTACAACTTTACCAATGGCCAATGATCTCGCAGGATGTGTATTTTCCTCTTTAACAAGAACGACCTGCCCTTCTTTTAAATATGTGCTTTCCGTTTGCCATTGAGATCTTTTTTGGAGGGTTACCAAATAGTCTTCCTTCCATTTTCTCCAGAATTCGCTACTTATTCGCTTTATATATCGCCATCTGTGCAGATTTCCGATCCTCTTTTCTTCGTCGATGAATTCAGGTGGACCAATAAGTGGCCTTCCGACTAGGAAATGTCCAGGCGTAAGAACATCATCTAATTCCAGATCACGGCCCATCGCTATTAGTGGCCGCGAGCTTAGGACTGCTTCGATTTGGCATAAGAGTGTACTAAACTCTTCATACATAAAGCTGTTTTCACCGATGACACGCCTTAAGTGGTATTTAACCGATTTCACTCCGGCTTCCCATAAACCTCCCATATGGGGGCTTCCCGGGAGGATAAAATGCCATTTGACGCCTTCTTTTTCCATTGTAGGTGCCACTCTGTTATTGTTTTGAATGGCAGCTGCTAGCTCCTTGTCTAATTTCTTCGCAGCGCCAATAAAGTTTGTGCCGTTGTCCGAGTACAAATTTTCACCTTTGCCTCGTCTTGCAAAAAATCGGTGAAGTGCTTCAATAAATTTATCTGCTGTCATGTCGCTCACTGCTTCCAAATGAATCGCTTTGGTTGCCATGCAGACAAATAGGCAAATGTAGCCTTTATGCGACTTCTGACCTCGGCCTTTTGAGCAACGTATCAAGAAAGGTCCCGCGTAGTCAATTCCAGTGTCATGGAAAGGATATTTTGCGGTAACTCGATAGTTGGGAAGGTTTCCCATAAGTTGTTTTGATACTTTTTGTTTGTATCTTATGCACGTTGTGCAATTTCGCAAAATTGCAATTGCAATCGCAATCCAAAAATCCAATATTCGCGCTCAATTACATTTCACATTAATTTGATCCCGCCATGAAGAGTTATTCTGTGGGCATTATTTATTAACAGCCACGCGATGTGGGATTTTTCCATGATGACCGGATGCTTCACCCCAAATGGCAAATTTGAATTTTGGAAACGGCCTCCCACTCGAAAACTCCGTCCTGGTCCAAAAATGGGTTGAGTGGAAGTAGTTTATTTTTTGTCTCCAGTGGTCTCTTCTTTTTTAACAAGGAGATTTCATGCGCGAAATCTGTTTGCTGTTGTAGGCGAATAATTGTTGTCCGCGCTTTTTTCCACTCGTCCACCGTTAAATGATCTGAGTTTGAAACTTTTTTACGCATTTTGGCATATGCGGTACATATGCGATGACATTTTCAAGCCGTTCAATACTGGAGTACTTTGTGAGTAGACTTGAGAATCCATTATCCATTTTCCACACTGTGGAGACAGTTGCCACTTCCACTTCTTTGTGGCGCGGCCATTCCCTTCTTGGCCAAGCTAGCCATTTTGGGCCTTGCCACTAAATAGAGCACGATTCGAGTTGACTTGGGGCAATGCCTCTTGATGCTACGCCTGCAGGGTTTTCTTCAGACTTTACGTAGTTCCAATTTATCGTCGGCAGCTGTTTGGCAATATAGTCCACCCTTGTTTTGACGAACTTGTCCTTACTTTTTTTTGTTTTTTATCCAGGCCAAAGCTATCCGAGAGTCGCTCCAAGCATGTATTTTACCGTTCATCCCCGAAGTCGAGTGTACTTTTGTTAGAAGTTTCGACAGCAAATGTGCGGCACATAATTCCAAATTGGGAATAGTTTTTTTTTGTTTTTGATTGGGTTGACTTTACTTTTAGCCGCAAGTAGGGTAACTCGAGTTCCTATTTTGGTGCAGACTACCGCTGCATAGGCTTTCTCCGACGCATCGCAAAATCCGTGTATTTGGATAGAATCGGATTTTGAATCTCCAATCAAATGGGGAATACTTATTTTTGTCAATAGCGGAAGCTCTTCTGCAAATTTTATCCAAATGCTTGCCAACGTCTGGTCTAGTTCTGCATCCCAAGAAAGATTAATTTTCCATAATTCTTGGATGAAACACTTGCCTTGAAGAGTGACTGGAGTAAGCCACCCTAAAGGGTCGTATATTATGGCCAACTGTGACAGTATCGTTCGCTTTGATATTTTATTCAGCTGAGGCACATCTACCTTGAAGGAAAACACGTCTCTTTTGGGATCTCATTGCAAGCCCAACGTTTTTATAGATTCGTCTTCATGTATAGATATTTTCTCCCCTTTGCTATTGTTTTGAATACTATCAATAGCTTGCATGTCGTTTGCAATCCATTTCCTCAGGTGCATTCCATACTTCTCGAATATGGTTCGAAGTTTTTGCTGAATTTCGATGCATTCAGCAATTGTGTGTCGCCCAGTCATCAAATCATCCATATAAAAGTCTTCCTTAATAACTGTTGCAAGATTGCTGTCGTGTTCACAGTTGGCTACTTCGTACAATGATCGAACTGCTAGGAATGGTGCGGTAAGTGACTGTTGTAAGTTTAAACTCGCTTATCGGCATCTTTGCGTTTTCTCTCCATAGATATTCTTGATCCTTTTCTGACATTTTTATTTAACGATACATTTTTTCAATGTCGGCGGTCATTACGTAATGCCACACTCTCCAACTGGCCAGAATATCAAAAATGTCCCTTTGTAATTTGGGTCCGGTTAACAATACATCATTTAAACTTAGTCCATTGCTCGTTTTCGCTGAGGCATCAAAAACCACTCGTAGTTTTGTAGTCAGACTATCTGGTCTGATAACAGCTTGGTGGGGTAGATAGTATTTACCTTGCCCAATGGTATTAACTTTTTTCATATGGCCCAGCTGAAGATATTCCCTCATGAATGACTTATATTCTTTGTAAATGCTTTCATTCTTTTTAAACTTCTTCTCCATTTGCATAAATCTGGCACGGGCTTGTTTCCGCGAGTCTTCCAGCTTTAATTGTTTGCGAAAGGGAAGCGAGACTATTAGGCGGCCGTTGGTATCCTGATATGTTGTCTGTTGATATATCTGCTCGCAGCGTGTATCTTCTTCGGATTCCTCGGCTTCATCCGCTTCTAGCTCCCAAAATCGTTCCAAGTCAGTGATTATTTTATGCGGCAGTGATTATTTTACTGCGCGGCTTCACCGTTATATTACCAGACATTATCCAACCAAACTTCGTTTTCTGACCTAATATTCCATCGACGGTTTTCACTTTTCCCATCATTATACATGGAAACAGGTCTGCACCAATAATCATATCGATTCTACTTGGCTCATTGAAGTTTGGATCCGCTAGAGTGCACTTGTTCCAATATTTTGATATGTCCATATCAATACTTTTGTCTGGTAGCGCTCTCTGTAACTTCGACATAACCAATGCCTTAGTTCAAGTCTCGAATTTGCTTTCAAATCTTGGTCTAATCTTTAATTGGACCCTGTTTTTTTTGAAATTTCCGTGCCATCGGCGCAAATTCCTTGTATTTCTACTACGTGCTTTACTCTTGGAAGCTGTAGAATTTGTGCGGCTTCTTCGGATATGAGGGTTCTTTGCGATCCTCCATCCATTAATGCTCTAAGTAGCACATAGTCTCCCCGTGCGTTTTTGACTTTTATTAGAGCTGTGGCCAAAAGTGTGTCTTGGCCGTTGGTTTCGTTCATGTAGTTCACACTTTCCTTTTTTGCTTCTTCATGTAATAACGTATTGTGATTTTTGTTACACGACTGGCATTTCCACTCTTTTTTACAGCCCAAGCAGCAAAAACATAAATGCTGGTTTGATGTAAACTCCCTCCTTTTGTTAACTGGTGTAGCCTTGAATTTTTGACATCTTCCTATGTCGTGTCCAGTAAAGTTACAATAGACACATTTCTTTTGCTTCTGGATTTCTGTAGCTTTTTTGACGTCCTTTTGTAATGAACTTACTGAGTTGTAAATTTGGTCAATAAATTCAAAAACGTCTTGCAGTTTCTGGATCTGTCTTGCCTTTTTCACGTGTTGCTCATACAATTGCAAAGACTCTTGTGAAAATCGGCCTAGCAATATTTGGGCAAATATTACGTCTGCGTCCTGCCCAATGTTACCCTTTTCTTTAATGATATGGATACTTTCCATTGCTGTATCCAAAAACTTGCGTATGCTTTCCTCTGACCCATGATTCAGTGGCTCCAGCTCTAAAACCGAGCGCAGACGATCAGCGAATAATCTTGCGATTATTTTCATATCGCTTGCAAATTATCTCCCATGCTAAATCATAATTTGCTGCTGATCCGTTCAGCAGGTGGCCAACTACCAGCTTGGCCTCTCCCTTGAGCCAAGTCTTGAGGTAACTGAGTTTCCTTGCGTTGCTGAGATCTTTCCATTCGTGTATGACCTCCTTAAACAGCTCGAAAAATATTGGCCAGTCTTTCGAGTTCCCGTTGAAATTGGGACGCTCTCTTTTGGGCAATTCTGGAATCTCTTCTTTCTGCATCTTGAGGTTACTTGCCTTCCTGTCAATTTTCCTGGAAACAAGGCTAACTTCCTCTCTTAGCAAATCGATTTCGTCTATATTAAAGGCGAAACTTTCATATTTGCTTTCCAATTTGTCGAGCGTGGTTTGGACAGTTGACCATAAGATTTGCATCCGGTTCTTGGCATCTAGAAGCTCATCCATGTCATTACCCATTAGGCATTTGTGCACCTCTGTAAGGTATTGCCTGAGGCGCTCTGCCCGCTTATTTGCTATCTCAACCAGCTGATCAACTGGGCTTGAATTACGAGATGCAAATTCAAACTGCACTTCAGGTACTTTTGGGTCGCGTGCAATTTCAGCCTCCACTTCAGGTACTTTTGAAGCGGTTGCAATTTCTCTGACAGAGGTTTTGGGCTGACTCATCTCTTCGACCTTCATCAATGACTCCCTATATTGTTTGATACGAGCCATGGTGGTGTCGAAGATCCTCTCGTTGAAATACTGGTGGTCGATCACTCCCCCTTTGACGGGGGCTGAGTTGTTTGAGACGAATTCCGTCGTTTTCGGCTCAATCCTAGACAGGTCTCCTTTTAGAGATATTATTTCTAATATTTCTCTATGGAGATCTGCCTGCCTTTGGAAAAGCTGAACCACTTTATCGGACAGCATTGCGATTATTATTTGTTTTTAAAGGTTTTGGTGTACAAATTGGTAGAATCTGTAGAGGAAATTTAGTTTAGTCGCCTGGTTGACCTTGCTGTGCCTCGACTCACAGCTGACTCTACCAATTCACACTTAAAGTCTTTATTTAACAAATTTGCTTTCACTAGTCGAGCACCCTAAATCACTTATTAAGGCACTATATCACTACTTTATGTTGTTAAAGCCACAGAAACGCTTATAAGAATCAGTTAAACCTTTAATCCCCTATAAAGCACTGATTACTTTTACACTTACGCGTCGGTTCTTTGATTTGTACTACTCGTGCTGTCGCACGATTTGTCATTTTATTCAAAACTCACGCTGTGTTGTAGGGCAGCAGCGTGTGGAACTTGATTTCTATTGGACAATATCTATAATGAGGATGGTCCGCATGCTGCGTTTGTAGGGCGCCGCATGAGGACGTCTAATTCTATTGGTTAGCCTATCTTAACTAACACAATGTTGTATGCAGCTGTGTAAACCTTAATCTATAAGTGTAATTCTAAACGATGCAGCTGCGCGATCCTTGTCACTTAACACTTGAACCACAGTGTGTGTGCAGGCGTGGGATCGCGTTTAGATAGGTTAGGTTAGGTTGAAATGGCTGGGGTGATAACGTTCACCCGCCCACTTAGGCCTTAAGGCCCGTTGTGATACTATGTAATCCCTAATTGTGCTGGTCAGTCTTCAGCCACCCGGTGGTATTTAAGAATTTAACTAGATCCGCGAGCTCTACATTTTTCATTTCCGAGAGGTCGCTCAAGAATGGCTTCCCTAGGGTGCGTAGTCTGCGCCTGCTCAGCGCCGGGCAGTGGCAGAGGAGATGCTCCACACTTTCCTCTTCCTCTTCGTCTCTGCAGCTTCTGCAGAAATCGTTAAACGGGATGTTTAGTCTCGATGCATGTCTGCCAAACGGACAGTGACCCGTGAGAGTCCCCACCACCATGGAGATCTCACTCCTTTTCAGCTTCACAAGCTTTAAAGTCCTTTTTATGTTAAGGGATGGCCAGGCAAGCTTAGCTCGAACGCACGAGCTCGTGCTCTCCCAGCGCTGCTGTGCTATTTGACGTGCATGGTTGCGCGTCAAAAGCCGTAAGGACGCTAACGGCATTCCCATACCTTCCCTATCGGGAAGGATGTTTGCGTTGGTTCCTTCCCTTGCCAGCTCGTCTGCTATGGCACCCATATAAGGCTGATACTGACTAGTTGGGCCATCTCGTTGAGGGATCTGCGACAGTCAGTGATAACTTTGGAGTTGTCCACATTGGAGTCTAACGCTTTTAGTGCCGCTTGGCTATCTGAATATATATATATTGGTCTACCGCCTTCCATATCAGGGGATAGGTGCGTTGTGACCTCTTGTATCGCAGCCACTTCCGCCTGGTAGACGCTGCAATGATCAGGGAGACGAAATGACCGTCGTATCTCCAGGTCCGGAGAAAATATGCCACCTCCGACTCTCTGTTCTCTCTGCGTTTAGATAACACAGGCAGCAATGTAACGTCCGTTGGTCTTTAAGGCAGTTGTGGGACACTTGAGCAAGTCCTTCAACGATGCCGTATGTTCATGCCTGAACACGGTCCATAAGGCCAAACGCATTCCAAAAGTCTACACCCAAGTATAAATTTTGTTTTAACTCTGGTATTATATGGAAGCATATTTGCTTAGCAATCCCTTGGCTGCACTTCCTGCTAAACACGATACTGTTGCGCCTGAATCTAATAGCCCTCCATAAGTTTTATCAAATAATTTATCCTTTATAAATGGCCTAATGTCGTTATTGTCCATTAGTATGGCGTCTAAAGAAATTCTATATTTATTTGTTTGTTCTTTATCTTTTTTTATAAAGCTACGAAAGCGTTTTGTGTTTCGTTTTATTTTTCTAGAAGAAGTTTTACTTAATGTTTCTAAATCGTCTCCGAAAATTCTACTTCTTACTCTATTATAATTTTGTAATCTAATGTGATAAGGGATTATTGGATATAAATGATCTTGGTTATGGTTATCATCGAAATCATGGAAAATTAGAAACGTTTTTAAATGATCAGTGTTTTTTAATCTCTTGAGCGGTAGCTGGCTTTGTTGCTGCCGCTCCCTTTCGCGTTTCCCTTACACGTTTCGCAATTTGGTTGAAATATGTCTGCTGCACCACAACCATAACAAAATATATCTCTAGTTGCTAAACAGTCTGCAAACCTGTGACCGAACTTTTGCAATTCCAGCACAAGGCTTCTTTTCTCTCCTTCGTCTTTTTAATAGAACATACTTCTTCATCAACTTGGCTTTCTTCTTCAGCAATTTCCACTTCATGAACTTGTCCTTTAATGTTTTGTTTCACGTTCTGTGTCTTTATGATTTCGTCATGGAATGCATCTCGTCTCAGAACTACACTTCGCAACTGGCTTATTGACTTTATTTCCAAGTAGAACATCTCTTTTCTTAAATATGGGTTTAAGTTCCGCTTCAAAATAGAAGTCAATTTGGTTTCTGGAATGGGGTATTGTAATCTATCTAATAATTTCATTACCGAGTTATAAAAATCGTCAAAACTTTCAGAATGATGCTGCCTACGTTCTCGTATGAGTTCTTGCACATCATCATCCGAATGAGGATCGTGAAAATATTGCGTTGAGGCACTAGAAATATGTTGCCACTTAACTTTGTCAACGTTTTGCCTATATCGCCAAAACCATTCACTTGCTCTACCAGTAAACAAGGTATGAATATGTTCACATAATAATTCGAAATTTCCATCTAAGTTATCTTTAGTCAGAGCCGTAACCATGTACATACATATATGAATTTCCCTATAGGTATTCCTGAATTCGAACCACTAAACTGCAGTTTCCTACTACTAATCAAATTCACTATTTTCCCCCTATCCGATCTTGTGGTATTTGTGCCAACGCTTTTATGTACAGCTTGATCGCTTGCCTGATCTGACACGACTCTAAAAACTTCAGGTGGAGATGAACTTACTCTGGTCCATTCAGATTCCCTACTTGAGAAAACATTTTCTGATTCAGTTGTGAAATCAACGTATCAACGTGCATCGATGACTTCGGGTTGACTAACTGTTTGAGGATTGTTCCCTTCACTATTAGTAGGTTCATTATGTTCCAACATCAAACTTCTATTAGCGTCTTGAGCTTGTTGTCTTTCTTTCTTCTTTTGATGACTTGACAATAAGGGCTGTCCTAACCGTTCTGTGCTAATCTCACTCTGATCAACAGCCTCTAGCAAACTATTTCTTGCGACATTACTGTCACATCTTGGACATGATCTATAAGTATTAAGCCAACTTGTTATACACACATTATGGAAAATATGCTTACAGCGAGTAATCATTCTCGGTTCAATCATTAGCATTACTCTTCTACATACTGCACAAATACTTTCGTCAACATCACTCGTAAAAATTTCTGGATTATGTCAGTTAACACCGAAATTGTTATTCGGCAAGACTTAACATTTTCATACTGCAACTGCACGCGCATCCGCTCTAGAACACATAAAAAGCTGACACCATGTCTACGGGGCTTCCGTGGGAACGAACTCCACGTCAGCATAGCTGCGCCGCTGCCGCGTCAACGCTGCGCTGGTTGTCAGTAGAAATTCGTCAAACGTAAAAGGATATAAGTGCACCTTAAGTAGCTGCCATTCCTACGTGTGTGTTGTTTTCGTCAAACGTAAAAAGGATATAAACGCACCTTAAGTAGCTGCCATTCCTACGTGTGTGTCGTATTGAAAAGACAGTGCAAGGCTAGCAAATCGCAAAGCGGCCTAATAGAGCGAGCGACGAAAAACCTAAAAAAATTCGATGTAAGAGCACCCTTAGGCTGCCCTTCGGACGAAAAAAGGAACGAAAACAGCAGGCGAAGATACCGGTGCCAGAAGACGAACCAGGAACAGTGATTGTAGATAAGTTCGCAGTCACCGCCGCGGGAGTACTAGGAAAGGGTACTAGTAGGGCTAGGGCTAGAGCAACAGCAAAAAGGAGCATACCCGCCAGCCGGCGACGATAAAATGTTCCAACTTATATTGTAAGTAGAATTAAGAATTATACAAAAACATATTAGAATTGTGAAACAAAAGAAAAAGAAAATTATCAAGCTATTTTGAAACAAAGAAATTTCTAAGGAAAATATTAATTATATATATATATATATATATATATATAATATATATATATAATATATATATATAATTAATATTTTCCTTAGAAATTTCTTTGTTTCAAAATAGCTTGATAATTTTCTTTTTCTTTTGTTTCACATGTATACATTGAAGAAAAAAGCTTGAATTTTGTAACAGGATAAAGAATAATATCCTTTTACAACCATATTCTTATAAAATTTATTATTCATTTAAACCTTTGCATTTTTATACACATTACTTTTATACAATTTATTATTTCATTTGAACCTTTGCATTTCTATATACATATATTTTCGATAAAATTTATTATTTCATCCGAACGTTTGCATTTTTATACATATTGCTTATTTCTCCTGTGTGTAAAGAGCTTCTGGAGTTATTTATATCCATTCCAACGAAAGTATAGTAACAATTATTGCAAATCCAAATAATCTAATTAGGCCACCGCAGCTTCACCAGAATCAAAGCCAAAATATGCCAAGTGCTAGCATCAATCCTCCTATTGCCCACATGAGCCAGGTAGAGCTAGTAGCAACCATTTCGCAGGTAGTACAAGAGGCCCTGACACGGAGACTAGGCGAAAACAATATACAGAGATGGGTGGACCAGAGCGTAAGCATAGACAGATCAAACCTGGGAGAATTCGATAAGATTCCCGATATTGTTAAAAGCCTTAGGGAATTTTCAGGCAATTCAGGGGAGTTTATCTCCTGGAAAAAATCGTCGACCGAGTTCTAGACATTTAAGTACTATCAGAAACAAGGTGGTAGGAAATGCAGACCAAGTTTTAAAAGCTTATAATACTCCACTCAATTGGGAAGCCATATCAGAGCATCTAACAAATAATTACGCCGATAGGAGAGATATAGGTACCCTCGAATACCAAATGTCTGGCCTCATACAAGGACAGCATTCTATATCGGAATTTTACCAGCATGTCTACTCGCATCTGTCTCTCATACTTAACAAAATTTCGTGCATGAAAATAAGTGGCGATGCACTTGAGCTTTTAACCAGAACATATAGGGATAAGGCCTTGGATACCTTTGTGAGAGGTCTAAATGGCGATCTCCCCAGGCTCCTAGGCATAAAAGAACCAATTGATTTACCACAAGCTCTGCAACTCTGCCAAAAATTGGAAAACCAGAAATTTAAAACAAACCATGCAGTTGATGCACAAGGCATCCCTAGGAAACAGTTCAATGCAACAGCACCACCGATTCCTCCAAAAAGAAATACAGCATACTTAGCCTCACAGACCATGAGACAAATACCAAACTTTATTCAATCCAATAATTTTGCAACAAGGCAACTAAATCCCTATCAGAGAAATTTCAATGCTCATGCATCAAATAATTATCCACAACGTCCATTTGGCAATATGCCTCCACAACGTCCATCTGTGGAGTTGAAGTCGTGCTTAGCTACCCTGATTACAGTAAAGAGTTCCATTTAACAACAGGCGCCTCCAACTACGCAATAGGCGTAGTTCTGTCGCAGGCGGATCGACCAATAGTCTTCATATCCAGAACACTAAGTAGGGCAGAAGAAAACTATGCAGCCAACGTTAGGGAAATGTTAGCAATAGTATGGGCAATTAGGAATCTCAGAAACTACCTATACGGCACTGCAAAGGTTAAAATATTTACTGATCATCAGCCCCTTACGCCCTCAGTAATAAAAACGATAATAAAAAATTAAAACGATGGAAAGCAATATTAGAAGAATATGATTACGAGTTGTGTTACAAGCCAGGGAAAGAAAATGTTATAGCAGACGCGCTGAGTAGGCCCCCGATATTATGAAACGAAGTAAATGCCCTAACGGCCACAGTTCATAGCAGCGATAGTTCTTCAGAAAATTTAATAGGAATGGCAAATGAACCAGTAAACGTATTCAAAAATCAAATCTTCTTAAAGTAATGTCAACCATCTTCATATAAATTCGAGATAGTATTCCCAACATACCATAGGCACTCAATAGTTGAACCCTTCTATGACGAAACTAATCTCATAAAGATTCTGAAACAACGTCTCAACCCTTCAGTCATCAATGGTCTCCAGACAGATGAACGAACCCTTGGGAAAATTCAGGAAATTTACCCCGTACATTTCAGCAATTATAAGATAAGGTTCTTTAGTAGATTCGTCAAGGATTTAATCAACGAGTCTGACCAAGAAGACGCAATAGTTTCAGAACATAGGCGAGCGCACAGAAATAGCCAAGAGAATAAACAGCAACTTCTGAACAAGGTCTACTTCCCACATATGAGAGAAAAGGTAAGCAAGGTAGTAAAAGAATGTAAAATATGCAAGGAACAAAAGTATGAGAGACACCCCAATAAGCCGGTGCTCGAAGAGACCCCTATACCCCGATACCCCGGACACATTGTTCACATCGACTTCTACCTAACCACCAAACAGGTCGTTTTCACAGACATCGATAAGTTTTCGAAATATGTACAGGCAAGAATAGTAAACTCTAGGGCCACACAAGATATAAAACAGCCACTTAGAGAAATTCTAACATTTATAAAACTCCGCCATATAATAGCTCAGCAAATGGACAAATCGAAAGACTACATTCCACCCTGTCAGAAATAATTAGATGCCAGAAGGCAGAAGCAGTACACACTTCCTTTAGAGACCTTCTTGACAGATCAGTATGCAAATATAATTACACGATACATTCAACTACTAAACAAAAACCGGTAGACCTGTTTTTTGGAGGACAAGTAGCCGACAATTCTCAATTAATGAGCAACCAAAGGCTCATAACCGCGAAGAAAATCAATGAAAAACAGCAGAAAGATCTTAGTTACCACAATAATAACAGACAACCCATAACAAAATACGCACCAGGCGACATCATTTTCGTGAAAAACAACAAAAGATTAGGGACCAAACTGTCTCCTAGGTTCAAGAGGGAAATAGTGAAGGGAGATAGGAACTCAACACTACTAACAGAAACAGGACGCGTTTCTACAAAGGCCTCATAAGAAACTGACAATTATGGTTATACTTGTATTTCATATATATATATATATATATATATATATATATATATATAATTAATATTTTCCTTAGAAATTTCTTTGTTTCAAAATAGCTTGATAATTTTCTTTTTCTTTTGTTTCACATGTATACATTGAAGAAAAAAGCTTGAATTTTGTAACAGGATAAAGAATAATATCCTTTTACAACCATATTCTTATAAAATTTATTATTCATTTAAACCTTTGCATTTTTATACACATTACTTTTATACAATTTATTATTTCATTTGAACCTTTGCATTTCTATATACATATATTTTCGATAAAATTTATTATTTCATCCGAACGTTTGCATTTTTATACATATTGCTTATTTCTCCTGTGTGTAAAGAGCTTCTGGAGTTATTTATATCCATTCCAACGAAAGTATAGTAACAATTATTGCAAATCCAAATAATCTAATTAGGCCACCGCAGCTTCACCAGAATCAAAGCCAAAATATGCCAAGTGCTAGCATCAATCCTCCTATTGCCCACATGAGCCAGGTAGAGCTAGTAGCAACCATTTCGCAGGTAGTACAAGAGGCCCTGACACGGAGACTAGGCGAAAACAATATACAGAGATGGGTGGACCAGAGCGTAAGCATAGACAGATCAAACCTGGGAGAATTCGATAAGATTCCCGATATTGTTAAAAGCCTTAGGGAATTTTCAGGCAATTCAGGGGAGTTTATCTCCTGGAAAAAATCGTCGACCGAGTTCTAGACATTTAAGTACTATCAGAAACAAGGTGGTAGGAAATGCAGACCAAGTTTTAAAAGCTTATAATACTCCACTCAATTGGGAAGCCATATCAGAGCATCTAACAAATAATTACGCCGATAGGAGAGATATAGGTACCCTCGAATACCAAATGTCTGGCCTCATACAAGGACAGCATTCTATATCGGAATTTTACCAGCATGTCTACTCGCATCTGTCTCTCATACTTAACAAAATTTCGTGCATGAAAATAAGTGGCGATGCACTTGAGCTTTTAACCAGAACATATAGGGATAAGGCCTTGGATACCTTTGTGAGAGGTCTAAATGGCGATCTCCCCAGGCTCCTAGGCATAAAAGAACCAATTGATTTACCACAAGCTCTGCAACTCTGCCAAAAATTGGAAAACCAGAAATTTAAAACAAACCATGCAGTTGATGCACAAGGCATCCCTAGGAAACAGTTCAATGCAACAGCACCACCGATTCCTCCAAAAAGAAATACAGCATACTTAGCCTCACAGACCATGAGACAAATACCAAACTTTATTCAATCCAATAATTTTGCAACAAGGCAACTAAATCCCTATCAGAGAAATTTCAATGCTCATGCATCAAATAATTATCCACAACGTCCATTTGGCAATATGCCTCCACAACGTCCATCTGCTCCTAAACCATTGGCACCACCTGAGCCAATGGACATCGACCAAAGTATACAGACAAGGAAGATAAACTACATGAACAGACCAAGTGACAATTTTCAGGGAAAGAGACCATCAAACACATACGGAAACAGGCCGGACGATAAAAGACAGCGAAACTTCCATGTAATGACAGAACAGGAGGAAGAGACGTACAACGAACAGATTGACGAGTATAATGAAGAAAACGATGAAGTCAAAAATTTTGAGGATTATATTGAAAGCACAGAGGGTGGAGAAGTCGAGCACGAATTCACAGATATTAATTTTTTAGAATAACTTCTTCGTTGCCATATATAGAATGTAGAATGGGCAACGGAGAAATGATAAAGATACTAATTGACACAGGATCCAATAAAAACTATATCCAGACAGAAAATGTAAAAAATCCTAAGCCTAATAGACAGCTATTCCATGCAGGCACTGTAAATGGTAGAAATCAAATAACACACCATATAGTGGCAAACCCATTTGGTCTTAGTAACACAAGCGCAACATTTTATTTATTGCCACCACTAAAATCTTTTCACGCCATTTTAGGACACGATACCCTCAAAGAATTTAGAGCCCAAATTAACCTCCATCAGAATATACTAACCATAATGGACACGCTCAAGATAAAATTAAAACAGCAACCATCTTGGGAAGTAAACGCCATTAATGTCAGACTAGACCACGCATCTATAGAGCAAAGGAACAGAATGCATAAACTTTGTGCAGAATTTCCAAAATTGTTTTCAGAACCAAACGAGAAACTTACGGTCACTACCAGAGTTAAAGGGGAAATTCGTACTACAACCGACACTCCAGTGTATTCGAAATCGTATCCGTACCCAGAACGACTGAAAGAGGTAGTAGACAAGCAAATCAAAGAGCTGTTAGATAGTGGCATAATAAGACCTTCACGGTCTCCATATAATTCGCCAATTTGGGTGGTACCAAAAAAGTTGGATGCCTCGAACGAGAGGAAATTTCGAATTGTAGTCGAAAGTCGTGCAGTTGTGTAGTTGAAGTCGTGCTTAGCTACCCTGATTACAGTAAAGAGTTCCATTTAACAACAGGCGCCTCCAACTACGCAATAGGCGTAGTTCTGTCGCAGGCGGATCGACCAATAGTCTTCATATCCAGAACACTAAGTAGGGCAGAAGAAAACTATGCAGCCAACGTTAGGGAAATGTTAGCAATAGTATGGGCAATTAGGAATCTCAGAAACTACCTATACGGCACTGCAAAGGTTAAAATATTTACTGATCATCAGCCCCTTACGCCCTCAGTAATAAAAACGATAATAAAAAATTAAAACGATGGAAAGCAATATTAGAAGAATATGATTACGAGTTGTGTTACAAGCCAGGGAAAGAAAATGTTATAGCAGACGCGCTGAGTAGGCCCCCGATATTATGAAACGAAGTAAATGCCCTAACGGCCACAGTTCATAGCAGCGATAGTTCTTCAGAAAATTTAATAGGAATGGCAAATGAACCAGTAAACGTATTCAAAAATCAAATCTTCTTAAAGTAATGTCAACCATCTTCATATAAATTCGAGATAGTATTCCCAACATACCATAGGCACTCAATAGTTGAACCCTTCTATGACGAAACTAATCTCATAAAGATTCTGAAACAACGTCTCAACCCTTCAGTCATCAATGGTCTCCAGACAGATGAACGAACCCTTGGGAAAATTCAGGAAATTTACCCCGTACATTTCAGCAATTATAAGATAAGGTTCTTTAGTAGATTCGTCAAGGATTTAATCAACGAGTCTGACCAAGAAGACGCAATAGTTTCAGAACATAGGCGAGCGCACAGAAATAGCCAAGAGAATAAACAGCAACTTCTGAACAAGGTCTACTTCCCACATATGAGAGAAAAGGTAAGCAAGGTAGTAAAAGAATGTAAAATATGCAAGGAACAAAAGTATGAGAGACACCCCAATAAGCCGGTGCTCGAAGAGACCCCTATACCCCGATACCCCGGACACATTGTTCACATCGACTTCTACCTAACCACCAAACAGGTCGTTTTCACAGACATCGATAAGTTTTCGAAATATGTACAGGCAAGAATAGTAAACTCTAGGGCCACACAAGATATAAAACAGCCACTTAGAGAAATTCTAACATTTATAAAACTCCGCCATATAATAGCTCAGCAAATGGACAAATCGAAAGACTACATTCCACCCTGTCAGAAATAATTAGATGCCAGAAGGCAGAAGCAGTACACACTTCCTTTAGAGACCTTCTTGACAGATCAGTATGCAAATATAATTACACGATACATTCAACTACTAAACAAAAACCGGTAGACCTGTTTTTTGGAGGACAAGTAGCCGACAATTCTCAATTAATGAGCAACCAAAGGCTCATAACCGCGAAGAAAATCAATGAAAAACAGCAGAAAGATCTTAGTTACCACAATAATAACAGACAACCCATAACAAAATACGCACCAGGCGACATCATTTTCGTGAAAAACAACAAAAGATTAGGGACCAAACTGTCTCCTAGGTTCAAGAGGGAAATAGTGAAGGGAGATAGGAACTCAACACTACTAACAGAAACAGGACGCGTTTCTACAAAGGCCTCATAAGAAACTGACAATTATGGTTATACTTGTATTTCAGGGCTCTTTTTGTCGCATGTGCTGCTGAAGCACATATAATAGACTACTCAAACTCTGAGACGGTGACACTAACCACAGGAAAAGCACTAGTACAAACAGGGACGTACAGACTTGTACACATAATCGGACTCGAAGACTACCAAAGAACTTTGGACATAATAAATACGACAATACGAACGAGACTAAGGACATACGATCCCATTCGCCCATACGCCTCTGAAGAAATCAAAAGGCTACAAAACTTTCTGGACAAACTTAAGACAAACAGACGAAGCAAAAGACATATAGATTTGCTGGGAGCCGCCTGGAAGTGTATAGCCGGTTCACCTGACAGCAGAGATTTCGAAATAGTTCAGGAAAAAACAAATAATATACTTCAAAATAACAATCTTCAGGTCGTAATAAATAAACAATTAACAGAGAAACTTAACGAAATAGCAGACAAAACACAAAATTTGGCAAACAGCTTAAATTATGAGAGTAATGCAGAGAGAGACTTAGGCATCACCTTGATGTATCAGTTACGTATACTGAAGGATGAGATTCTCAACCTCGTATACGCTGTCCAATGGGCAAAAGTAGATGTTAGCAACCCCGAGATTTTGAGCAAATCAGAAATAAGTAAAATAAAACAAGTCATAGATCAGGATCAAATTCCATATATTAATCTTGAGGAAGCTTTGCAAACAGCAGAAATAAGCATCGCAAGTAGTAATGAAACATTAATCTACATTCTAAAAATCCCCATAACGAATAAAGAACCTTGTGAAGAAATAATAGTAAAACCCATAAAAAAGGGTCAATTTGTTGTTAAGCTAAATTCAGAAAAATTTGTTAGATGTAAGCAAATATTGTACAGGGTAGAAAATGTATGTAAACCCTATAACCAAGTAAAGATATGTAAGAATAAGAACATTGTCAATATCACCAACTCAACCTGCCTTCCAAATCTTTTGGAAGGAAAGCCGAATACATGCCGAACAACAAACAACCAGCACATAGCCAGAGTGGATGTAATTCAACCAGGGCTCATCCTACTAAACCAGTTCTCCGGCGTGATAACATTCAACAATAAGACGCGCGAACTAAAGGGATCATTCATGGTGAAATTCTCAAACGATACGATCGAGATCGATGGACAGCGTTATTCCTCTACAGAATCAAACCATTACCTGCAATCATCCAACCGGAACAAACTTTTCGCCGGTTCGAGGAGACGCTTACCCTCGAAGCAGTAAAAGAGTTGCACTTAAACAACACTCGTCGATTAGAAGCAATTCGGATGCCGTTACACATTATGGACGCATCCATCGGGGTCGCACTCACGATCGGCCTGTGCATTCTGATAGGCAGAGCCATTGCCAAGAGAAGGGCACAAATAAGAATTTCATAGCCTACCAATGCAGCACAAGACATTACACTCAACGAACGTGGACGTTCGTATTTAAGCGGGGAGGAGTTAACACCGAAATTGTTATTCGGCAAGACTTAACATTTTCATACTGCAACTGCACGCGCATCTGCTCTAGAACACATAAAAAGCTGACACCATGTCTACGGGGCTTCCGTGGGAACGAACTACACGTCAGCATAGCTGCGCCGCTGCCGCGTCGACGCTGCGCTGGTTGTCAGGTTGAGGCATTAAGATAAACAAATTTGTAATTAGCTTTTAGTTCTGATTTCTATTGTAAATAAACCAGACCTCCGGCCTGATCAAAAATTAATTTTTTTGTTCAATCGAATCATTTATGATTTAACTTGTCTAACTGCCATATTGCTTTACTTATAATAATTTTCAAACATACCACAAACAAAATCTTCAATGTTTCAGATAATCTTGCTCAAATAACTCAATCAATAAGAGGTATCATCAAACTCCCCTCATTTGAAGGCTAAATATACAAATTTTAATTTAATTAATTATAAGCATTAACAACTGTTGTAGTTTTTAATGTAATAAGTTTGATGTTTATTGATATGTATGAATATATGATGTGTTGTGTGTGATACAATATAGCTGCAGCGAATGCGTCTGCTTCGATCTACATTCTTAGAGAGACTAACTTTGTTAGTGATGGACAGATGGGTCGATACATATGGTTTGTTACATTTCAACACTTCCCCTCAAATCATATGTTCAAGAATTTCATTTAACATTTTGTTAGTAATTCAAAATTTTATATACTTAACGTATACCCAAACCCATCATGCATTCGATGTGCTTCTTTCTCGTCAGGTTTTTAGTTAAGGCGTCGGCTCGCATCTCTTCTGTGGGGATGTATTCGATGATGATTTCGTCTTTCTCCACTCTCGAATAAAATGGTGACGGATATCAATGTGCTTCGTTCGGCTGTGAAATACAGGATTTCTAGTAAGTTTGCCGGCACCCTGGTTGTCGTTGAAGATAACGATAGCGCCTTTCTTGCCCAAAACTTCTTCTACGAACAATTTCAGATGAATTGCTTCTTTTGCTGCGTCGGAAATCGCCATGTACTCAGCTTTGGTTGTGGATAATGAAACTGTGCGTTGTTTACGGGATTCCCAACTGACGGCTGCGTTAGCATACATGAAAGCGTAACCTGTGTACGATTTTCGGTCGTCGACGTTTGAACCCCAATCGGCGTCGGTGTAGCCGAATAGGTCCTTGCCTGTTCTTTTGAAAATGAGTCCTTCTTCTGCGGTGCCTTTGAGATATCTGAGGACTCTTTTCGCTGCTTCCCAATGCTTTCGGCCAAAGCATGAGTTATACTGACTTAATACGCTTACTGCGTGGGCTATGTCTGGACGAGTGCAAACTGCTAGATACATTAGCAAGCCTATAAGACTTTGATATGGGACGTTCTTCATATTCGCTTCTTCTGCCGGTGTACTTGGTGACATTGTTTTTGATAATTTTTCGCCTGGTAACATTGGGGTGGATATGGCTTTCGCATCTTGCATGTGGAATCGATTGACGACTTCATTTGTGTACTTTCGTTGGTGCATCTTTATCTGGTTTGTTTCTGCGTTCTGCTCGAATTCGATGCCTAAACAGTATCTTAGGGGTCCCATATCTTTCATGTCGAAGGTTTTTGCAAGTTCCTTCTTAAGGTCGTCGGTTGCTTCTTTGTTGTTTGATGCTACCATGAGATCATCAACATATATAAGAACAACTGTAAGTATATTCTCACTTCGCTTGGTGTATACACAAGGGTCTGCGCTGCAAGGTTCCAAACCAAGCTCTTGCAGCTTCTCGTCGAGCTTCTTGTACCATTGACGTCCTGATTGCTTTAGACCGTAAAGTGCCTTTTGAATTTTGCACACTTTGTCTGACTTGTAGGCCTCTTGTTCGTGACCACTGAGAATATGCTTTAGTTCTTCAGGTATTTCCACATAGATGTCTTCGGTAATTTCACCATTTAGATATGCGCTTACGAAATCGAGTTGTTGAATTTCCATTTCCAATTCAACGGATAATGCCATGAGCATACGTATGGAGCTCATTCGTGCAACAGGAGCAAATGTTTCTGTATAATTTACACCTGGTGTTTGTGCAAAACCTTTAGCGACGAGTCTTGCCTTCCGTCTCTGAATTGATCCATCCGCATTTCGTTTGGTTCGTAATACCCATTTCGTTTCGATGACCTTGGTGTTGGGCGGACGATCTACCAACTCCCACGTGTTATTTTTCTTCAGTGCCTGGTATTCTTCTAGTAAGGCTGCTTTCCATTCTTCACCTTCGAGACGAGCGAGTGCTTCTTCAGCGGTTTGCGGGTCCGTCTCTTCAACGTGGCTTTCTTGTTCAGAGGTGTTACGTGTTTCTGCTTCTTCAATTATACGCCTTGGCTTGGGTGGTCTTCCCCTTTTCGGCTTGGTGGTGACTGGGGTACTTATGATTCCATGATCCTTCGCATCTTCAACTTCATTTTTCATATTCACGGCATTGGTTGGTTTATTTAAGATTTCGACCACTATTTCATGGTTTCCCGTGATAAGCTGCTTTGCGTCGATGAATTCGTCATATTCGGAATTTTCTTCAAAATGATCTGTAAATTTTACATCTCGGCTCTTGAAGATTTTTCTCTCATCTGGACTCCATAGTCTGTACGCTTTAGACTGGTTTTCGTATCCAATAAAAATACATCGTTTTGATTTTGGCTCGAATTTTCCTTTTCCAGGTTTCTTTTCTAGCATGTAGGCGATTGTGCCAAATTTCCGCAAATAGTTAACGTTTGCCTTTTTGCCGGTCCATAGAGTGTAGGGTATTTCACCATTTAGACTTCGTGATGGACACCGGTTTCTGATGTGATTCGCCGTGATGATCGCTTCAGCCCAGAAACTTGCTGCAAGTCCACTTTGAAGTAACATGCAGCGCGCCATATCGATTAGAGTTCTGTTTTTCCGTTCGGCTACTCCATTTTGCTGTGGAGTATATTCAACAGTTAATTCATGCTTTATACCAGCTTCTTTCAGCAGCCGAAAAAATTAAGAGTTTACATACTCTTTACCATTATCAGTACGCAACGTTTTGATTTTCTTTCCTGTACTATTCTCGACCATGCTTTTGTATTGTGTGAACTTACTTAATACTTCGTTCTTTGGTTTGACAAAGTATACTTCACACCACTTTGATTTGTCGTCAATGAATGTGACAAAATACTTCGAGTGACCATTGGACTGGGTGCGCATTGGTCCACAGACGTCGGAATGTACTAGTTCAAGGAGTTCATTTGACTTTGATTCGGAGTTCGGAAAGCGATTTTGTGTTTGCTTCCCCTGAATGCAGACCTCACACTGCTGCAAATTCTGTTTGACATCGGCCTGGATGCCTACCACTTTTTCAGTTTTGATCATACCTTTCAAATCGGCCTCGTTGAGATGCCCAAGTATTTCGTGCCATTCTTGAAGATCCTTATTTTGCTCAGTTGCTTGAGCGAGGTTGCTGCGCGATGGCGGCTTATTTATGTAGTACAGATTTGATTTTCGCAATGCTGTGACTATTTTCTCGCCTGTTTTGGGATTTAGTACTACTGCTCCGTTACGACGAAAAATGACCTCGAAGCCTTTATCTGTAATCTTAGAAACAGGCATTAAATTTGATCTTAAGTCTGGTACATATAACGTTTCCCCCAAACTTGCGGTTCTTTTCGAGGTCTCTAATAAAACTTCTCCGCACCCTGCTATTTTAGCAGACATGTTATTTGCGAGCTTCAGTTTTTGGTTTTCACTATTTCTCACAATATTTTGAAATTTGTCCTTTTGAGAACACATGTGCGATGCTCCAGAGTCTAGACACCACATTCCTTTTTCACCACATATTTGAAAAGCAATAGCGGTATTACTTGCGTTTTCAGGACTTTCACGCTTTTCTTTGTTTTTGTTATTGTTTTCGAATTGATTTTTCGGACTCGATTGGCATTCTCTGGCTTTATGGCCTATTTTTCCACAATTGTAGCAAGCTAATTTAAACTTTTCATTAGTTGTGCTACTTTTCACCTTAATATAACTTTTTCGTGCAAACAATGCGTCACTGGACTCGACATTGTTGCGTTTTCGCGCTTCCTATTCTTCGAGCATTTTCGTTTTTAACGATTCCGGATCGGGTAGTTTGTCTTGCGTTTCGATCGCGACTCTAAACTGTTCGTATTCCTCTGGCACACTATACAATAGTAATATTGTTACAAGATCATCCATGATTTCCATATCCATTTCGCGAATTTTGTCTACCGTGTCAAAGAAATTTTGCAAATGGGTATGCATGTCCCCACCATTTTGCATTTTCAACAAAATAAGCGATTTCAGCAAATGAGCTTTGCGCGCGGGACCTTTTGATTGGTATACACTTTTTAACTTGTCCCATAATTCCTTGGATGTCTCACAGTTTTTCACTTGTCTTAATTCTGTCGTAGAGATCGACAAAATTAAGTCGGATTTTGCTTTAGAATCATTCAATTCCCATTCTGCAACTTTTTCAGCAGAACTATTAGTTGGCAGCACGTTCTGGCCATTTACATATTTCCAAACATCGTTTTTTTATTAATAACGTTGTAAGTAATAAGTTGGATGTTTTTTGATATGTATAAATATATGATGTGTTGTGTGTGATACAATATAGCTGCAGCGAATGCGTCTGCTTCGATCTACATTCTTAGAGAGACTAACTTTGTTAGTGATGGACAGATGGGTCGATACATATGGTTTGTTACATTTCAACAACAACATTCATATTAATAATTCTTACAGCTGCGATATTAATGTGCAATCGATTTTATAAACTTATAACAAAATTATTTCTTTATAATTTCTTTACTTGCATTCTTAATTTGTTAGGCTTGCAACTCTATATTTTTATACTCTGTACATGAAATGTACAAGAGTATATTAGGTTTGCGGGAGCTGAAAAATGTAACAGGCAGAAGGAGGCGTGGCAGACCCCACAAAGTATATATATTCTTGATCAGCGTGACAAGACGAGTCGATCTAGCCCTGTCTGTCTGTCTGTCCGGCTGTCCGTCCGTATGAACACCTGGATCTCAGAGACTATAAGAGATAGAGACACCAAATTTTGCACAAAGATGCGTTATGTGTGTATTCTATACGAGTTTGTTTTATTTTTTTGATTTTCCCCCCCACTTCCCCCCTATGGGGGTTTTCCCGATTTTCCATTCGTATAATCGCCTATATCTCGGAGACCATAAGACCTAGGAACACCAAATTTTAGTCCAAGGTGCCTTGTGTGAATACGCAGAAAATGTATATTTTGGAATTTCCTTCCCTCCCCCCTCTCCCATGCAAATGCGATTTTCTCTAACTCCCGTAATTCTTGGAATTTCGAACTAAAATTTTGCAAATACCCCCAGTTAGTAATTATGTGTCCGTATGCCGAGTTTCACTATGATAGACCGATTTACCAAGAAGTTATAGCCATAAATATATTTGCTGCTGCAGCGCTGCTCAAGCGCTGCTCAAGCGCTGCCCGCGGCTGTTGTTGATGTTGCTGTTTGGTTGACTGCGAAAATGCTTACACAGACACGAATTGATGCGCATAGGCATACATACACTCACACAGACGCAATTGCTATGTAAATGTGCAATTATACACCCTTTACGTGAGTTCGAATACCGAGAAAGGTAAAATCGATCATTGAATTTTTTTTTATTTTCTTAATTTTTTTTATTTTCTATAATTATTGTAAACATATGTACAGAGTATTTCAAAGTCGGGACACCCGACTTTAGCTTTTTTACTTGTTTTATCTTAAATGTGTTTTCTTTCTTGAAATTTGATTGATATTTTTTTATGTTGTTTCAAAATTGGCACAATTATTACTTGTATATTTTCTGTATAAGGTTTTATTCTTTACTCACGATCGTTGTCTATTGCTCTCCAATGCATGCAGTGGTGCTTTACTTCGTGTTCAACATTTATATTATTCGGTGTCAAAATAAGAAAACATAAATAATTGGCTAAAAGAAATATATGTAATTTAAATTCATTTTCAAACCACAACTATAAAAGTTTGCCTTTTCCAAATTAAGTTGGCCACGTTGTGCTAGGCAAACAATTATAAACTCTGGTGAAGATTTTTCTTCAGTTCCATGTGCCAGGTAAGCTGATCAATACGTCAGTTTATCAATATGTTCCAAAAGCACAATGGTAAAAGCTCAAATTCCCCTCGTGTTGTATCCAATATAGGTTATACCTCCAAATTGCCACGAGTAATTTATATACATACTAGCAGGTATTGCCCGTCTTAACCCGGCTCAATATAATGTTTCCAATTGTATTTATTTTGTGTGTGCATAACCTACCCATATGTTTTCACCTTATAAGTTACCAGTAGGATGGCATTTAAGGTATTTAAATGAACATTTTCTGTTCTTGACAAAAAATTGTTCAGTAGTCCGTTACATTTTTGTTCTTGCCAAACTATTTCGTTAAACGAACATGACCACTATAACTAATATTTTTTAAAGCTCGTTTTCCCCCTTTGGATCTAGAATTTTCCAAAAGCCTTTCTTAGTGTGCTCCTACACTATGATGGATACTAGGTAAGGATACTTGAGTCCAAATTTCATCTTTTACCGTTTGGGCTGTGCGTTGATCACCAATTAGTCAGGACAAACTGTTTTATATATAGAGATAACGCAACGTTTTAAGATAGACTATGTGCAAAAAAGGGGAATAATTATAAGGGTATATCCTAATTTTAAATTCACATTTTAGTCTTTTCGTGCCATATTGAGTCAATACGGTTACGCACAAACTCGGAATATGAAGCACGGCACTCGTGTCAATGCCGTGCAGCGATGAGCCACGATCAAAAAGCACTGTCAATTCTCATCTCAATTTGCTAGAGTAAAACTTTCGATAGTTGAAGCCACCGATACCATCAAAATATCGAAGTTTGAATGCAATAAGCAGAATATTTAAATAATAAAATCTAATTATTTATTGAGATCAAAAAGAACAAATCATATACATTCATACATCTGCCCGCAATGCGAAGCAGAATATGCGTAGCTCCGTTATTCGGTTTCTGCTTTACTATCGCTTACGCAGTCGTTGCCTAGCGACGGTAACTGTAAACTTTTGGCGTTTTGCCTTTGCAATTAACATTAAATGGTCAAAACGAAAGAAGAAGAGCGAGCCAATGACTTGCAGTTGTTGTTGTTTTTAGAGCATTATTTTTTTTACATTCAAAGAACTGTGTTCGATTGCCCAATGTATACATTAATACGAATGTACATACATGCTATATTCATACACAGGCATACACACATACATACATATGTATGTTTCTCTTTACTTTTTCAACCGTACGTAGAGAACCGCACACATAGACACGAACTGTTGCTTGTTGTGTGTGTGAGTGTGTGTATGTGATGTCCCCAACTATTTGATATTTGTTGTTGCTGTGTAAATAGTTCCTTGCTATACAGCTAGAAACTATTCACTATCAGAGGCTACACTTTATCCCGTGTAGAGCATCTCTGAGAGAACAAAAAAGGAAACAAACCAATGCTTAAATTTCCAATTTCATTCTGATTTTATTTCTGAAATTCCTTCAGTATTTATACAATTTTTGTCTTATTTACTAGGTTTTTCCTTATGTACTAATAATTCAACATTTGACTCTTTCTTATTTTCTAAACATTGTACTTACTCTAATTTTACATTTTTCGTCTTATTCTATCCTAACGGTGTCAAGTGGATTTCCCCTCCATATGTATATTTCAAGCCTTTCTTGAACGCAGTGTGCACCCACCCTTAAACGCTGTCGCGGTCCTATTTGCCTATGCATTTTCTGTTATCTACTATGCGTTGGTCTGTACCACTGCTGCATGCGGCTATTTTTAGACCGAGATTTGTTGTTTAGCCTATCTACTGCTTGTGCTCCCTATGCTAACTTCTGAGCTCTTGTTCACTTTTGTGAACATCTTGCGCAGGGCAAACCTAACTGTCGCTGGCGACTAAACTATGTTCACTTTTGTGAACATCTTGCGACGGGCCATAATGCTTATTGACTTGTGCTTCTAATTGCATCCAAGAATCAAGTTGTATTTCTCTTTCCACTTTGTCCAAAAACGGATTTTCTTGCTTGGTACCAATTTCCATCGGTCCAATACTGAAATCCCTTTGTTATATTTCCGATCTATGCCTTCGAAAAGCGGTTCGTGAATTCGAAATTGTGCTGGCTTTAAACTGTTCTCTAATTCAATGCTACTGTCTAACCTGTACAGTGGCCCGGAGTTCAGTATTGCCTTGATTTGCACTAGTGACGTACTTATTTTCTCGTACGTTAGAGTGCGTTCTTTTACTATTTTGTTTTGGTAATTTTTTACTGAATCTACTGAATCTACCCCCGTTCTTTGGATTCCTCCGAAGTGAGGACTTGCCAGAGGGATAAGGTGAAATTGTGGTCTTTCTAATTTTAAACCAACAGTATTTGGCTTAACTGCAGTTGTCTTTTTTACAGACACACTTTGTGCTGCTTGTACAATGGAATTGGACATTTTCTCGATCTTTAAATTTGCCTGTTTGTATTGTGATTTTGAAATTACTTTTTCATTCGTTAATTGGACGAAGTCTGCACCTACGAGCTCAGGGGTTTTTATACATTGGACTGAGGATAATTTATCGTGACATTCTTTGGTGTCTGTTTCCTCAGAAATTCCTAATTGTGGTTGTATAGTAATAGAAGAAGAAGTAAATGTCTCAGCACCGACAAAATCATATTTTTCTTCGAACTTTAAATCTTCTGATCTTGGGACCAATCTTTCTTCCGTTGATTGAACAAAATCTGCTACTATGGGCTCAGAGGACTTTTCCAATTCGAATGAGGCTAATTTTATGCCTATTTCCTCACAATGATTGAAGTTGCCTTCTTTCTCAGTCTTTTCTTCTGAGACTTCCCAAAAACACCTAAATTTAGGAAACTCTATCGTTTCCTCAAACGCCTTTTCTGAGACTTCATTTATAACATCAAACTTAGGAACATCTATCTCTTCAGTAGCTTTCACTGAGACTTCCCAAAAATCCCTAAATTTGGGAAAATCTAATTTTTTCTCACAGGCTTTCTCTGAGACGTCTCCCATAAAACTAATTTTAGAAAAATCTAAGTTTTTCTCAGCAGCTTTATCTGAGACTTCGCAAAAATCCCTAAATCTAGGAAAATCTAATTTTTTCTCAGAGGCTTTCTCTGAGATTTCCCAAAACTTTTCTAAGTTTACGGTAATTGCATCTACTCTATCTGCCTGTGGGGTCTTAATTTGCATTGTTTGTATTGCCTGGAGGTGTTGTTCGAGAAACTCCAAAACCTCTTCTAAGGTTTAGATTTCTTTTGTTCTCCTAGTGTACTGTTCATACTGTTGTAGTCCTGCCCTATCGAATTTTCTTAAAACTATCCTAGCCCATACTATATCTGCTTCTTTTATTCCTGTATCCATGCCGTTTATGGCATGAATACATTGCCTAGTAGTATCTAGCAGGGCCTGGACACTTTTTTCCGATTCACTATTCATTGTGGGCTGATCTAATAGTTTGTCCATGTGGTAGGAGAATATTTGTCGCCTATTTTCGTATCTATCTTTCAAAATATGTAATGCCGTTTGATAATTTTCTCTTGACATTGGCAAATGCTGTATTAGGGAACTCGCCTCCCCCCTAACTAGCTCTTTCAACCTTATAAATTTCTCAACTTCGTGCAAGTTTTTGTTCTTGTGCACCAAGTTTCCAAACATATCTGAAAAGGCTGTCCACTGTGCTATATTTCCAAAAAAGGGATGAATTTCAATTTCTTTTAATTTTAATGTGCTATTCGTGCTTTTGTCTTCATTAATTTCTTTCATTTTACGCAAAAACAGTCCTTCAACCTCCTCCAACATTTGCCCTATTTCGTTTTCAGTGCTAAAGGGGTCTTTTTCCAAGGTTTTTATACTCTCCTTTATTTCCTCAAACTTTCCATCTAAGAATTTCTTCGCTTCCGGCGCCTCTAGTCCTACGTGAAAATCTCCACTAATCTGCCTGCCAAATCTTTCGGCCTTGGCTATTACCGTATTTCTTTTCTTTTCCCACCTATGCCTGGCTTCGTCTTGAAATGGGGATGTGGCTGACATGCTTGTCTCCATTGGAGCTGATGGTACGTGTTTTTTGGTTTGTACCTAGCTAGGCAAGTCATTATATCCCCTCTAACCTTCATCACGTTCGCCCACACGTTCTTTTGGAAATAGTCTACCTCGCCAAGACTTTTCTTGTTGTCCTCTAGGATCTCATGCCTTTTTTCGAATTTCTCCCAGAGCTTCTCTAGCTCTGCTAAGTGCTGTGAATTTTCACACAACACTTTCTCCCCTAAATTCGTTATATTTTCTATCTCCCTATAAATCGTCTGTTGCTCTACTAAGAGATCTTTTAATTGATCCCTTGTCAACACCATCTTGTCACCTTTGGTATTATTATTTTTGACAACAAAAAATATTTTATGTTATTATTTATTTATTTCTTCTTATTTCTATTTTTCTTAATATTAATTTTGAAATGTTCTTAATTTTTCGTAATATTAGTTCTTTTTTGCTCCTTTTTCTTTTTACTCTTATCTTAATATTTTTTTGCTTCTAACAGGTACTTCGTTTGTTCCTGTCCTATTGAAATTTGAGCTAATTTGTATAGCTCTCGCAACTGATTCCTATATTCTTCTATCGTAAGCTTTTGCGGTCCTGCATTGGGTTCCGCTGCAGCTTCTATATATGGCCTCGCGACCTTAATAATTCTATTGAATACTCGGTCAAATTCTTCCATAGAAGCAATTTGACGTTCATCGGTGGCTTCCTGGGGTTTCTGACTCATGGGCCAAACCTGGTAGAGGTTTAGCTCTTGTCGTCTTCTTTTGTCCAAACCTTCTATGGGCTTAGCTTCCGCTGCTTCTTCGTCTCTCTTGCGGCCCAAACCTTCGGGATCTGATCTGATGTCGTCCTTCTTCGGCCCAAACCTTGTAGGGATTTGGGACCTGCTGTCTTCTCTGGCTTCTCTCTTCTTCGTCCTTCGGCGGCCCAAACCTTGTAAGGGATCTTTGGGAACCGCTCTTCTTTGACCCTCTTGGTCCAAACCTGGTAGTGGTTTGCAGGGGTCTTCCTTCTGGTTTATCGGCCCAAACTTAGCAGAAGTTTGGCAACCGATTTTACTTTCGTCTTTACTAGACTCTGTATTCTTTCCCTTCCTACTTTAAAGGCTATGGCCTTAATGGTTCGGCTTTTGTTTTCGCCTTAAATTTTCATTTTTTGATTCTGACACCTTTTCGGTATCTAGTTCGGATGGGCCCGCTATTGCCGACCTCGCCGTTTCCTTGCTCGAAGGACCAAAATGTAAATAGTTCCTTGCTATACAGCTAGAAACTATTCACTATCAGACGCTACACTTTATCCCGTGTAGAGCATCTCTGAGAGAACAAAAAAGGAAACAAACCAATGCTTAAATTTCCAATTTCATTCTGATTTTATTTCTGAAATTCCTTCAGTATTTATACAATTTTTGTCTTATTTACTAGGTTTTTCCTTATGTACTAATAATTCAACATTTGACTCTTTCTTATTTTCTAAACATTGTACTTACTCTAATTTTACATTTTTCGTCTTATTCTATCCTAACGGTGTCAAGTGGATTTCCCCTCCATATGTATATTTCAAGCCTTTCTTGAACGCAGTGTGCACCCACCCTTAAACGCTGTCGCGGTCCTATTTGCCTATGCATTTTCTGTTATCTACTATGCGTTGGTCTGTACCACTGCTGCATGCGGCTATTTTTAGACCGAAATTTGTTGTTTAGCCTATCTACTGCTTGTGCTCCCTATGCTAACTTCTGAGCTCTTGTTCACTTTTGTGAACATGCTGCATAAAGTTATTAATGAAAACCCTAATGCCAAATGCACTAAACAAAGAAAAAATTACTTTTAAAAATGTTATATAATTTTTAATTAATTAACATTTCTTGCTCTGTCAGTGCAAGATGAATGTACATACATACATATGTAGATACAGATGTACATACATAGATGTGCACATATGTATGGACATTCACACATTAGTGTCTCACACGGTATTTCAACCGTTTGCACGCAACTACACGAACAGCTGCTTGTATGTATGTATGTGTGTGTGTGTGTGTGTGTGTGTGTGTGTGTGTGTGTGTGTGTGTGTGTGTGTGTGTGTGTGTATGTATACTTAGTTGTCCCCAACTGTTTAATATTTTGCGGGAGCGCGATGTTTCTTCAGAGGTGCATGAGCAGGTTTTAGAACAGGGATTGCTGTCGATCCACTGGCACTTGTGATGTTGCTTGGGTTGTTGTTGCAGGCAGCGGCACTAATGTTGTTGTTGTTATTATTATTGTTAGGCGGCAGAGCTGAAAAGCGTAGGTTAGACAAATACATAGAATATATACAGGACAGGACATGAGCTCATAATTGAAAGCAAAACTAAGGCGAGCGCCTGTTGGGTAGGCAATGAAAATGTTCAAACTCAACAAATGAAAAAGGGACTTCACCAATTAATGCA
This sequence comes from Scaptodrosophila lebanonensis, assembly GCF_003285725.1. NCBI lineage: Eukaryota > Metazoa > Arthropoda > Insecta > Diptera > Drosophilidae > Scaptodrosophila > Scaptodrosophila lebanonensis. Next base: position 1,279,749 of record NW_022060580.1, on the reverse strand, counting down.
AATGCTTATAAATATATAAAAAAGCTGAATTCATGTTCGATTTGTTAAACTTTTGTGGTTTATTGATAATATAAAAAACTTCAAATAAAATTCATATTTTTAAAATCATTAAATGCAAAGTTGTAATTTTAGTTACGTAGATTATATTACCCAAATTTGAAATCGATTGGACAAAATTTATAACACAAACTATTCATTTGAAAAAATGAATAAATATTAAAACCCCAATAATTCAAGCTCTAACACAAATTTCGAAAAACCGAGTATGCAGTTTTGTTTGTATTCTTTTATAGATTATAAAAACCAAATTTAAAGTTGATCGATTCAGAAATGCAGAATTTTCAAACCAACTTTGGACCTGGACTTCCCCCCTTTGGAGCTCGAATTTTGCAAAAACCCTTCTTAGTGAGCACCTACATTATGACAGGATACTTGAGCCTAAATTTCAGTTTCCTTAATTTTACCGTTTGGGCTGTGGGGTGTTGATTGTGTTTCAATTTTTCCACGGAAAACCCTCCCTTTTTCATGCCCCAGGAAAAATGGTGAAAAACCAAGTATACAGTTTTTCTTGTATTCGTTTTGAGAGTATACAAACTAAGTTTGAAGTTAATTGGATGAAAATTGTAGATTTTTCATACAAACGTTGGAGCCCGTTTACCCCCCTTTGGCGTTCAAATTATCCAAAACCCCTTCTTAGTGCTCACTTTCACTATAAGAGGGATCTTGTGTCCAAATTTCAGCTTCTTAGCTCTTACCGTTTGGGCTGTGCGTTGATTGCCAATCAGTCAGTCAGTCAGTCAGGACAAACTGTTTTATATATATAGAGATGTGCATAAATATGGTATTACATAAAGTAAAATATTTTATTTTTTTTTTTTATTATGTAGCAAAACAACTTGGTTTTTACGTAGTAGATGTATAAGTTAGTAACAACCGTCACATATATTGAACAATCTCCGACCCCAAAAAATATATAAATATATTTCAATCAGTCTAGATTAATTTATCTACTCAAGTCCGTCCGAACGCTTGTATTTCAGAAACAACTAGGCACACATTAACTAAGCTTTATAAGTCGAGTCTTATAGTTTATTTGGATACACTGCACTATAGTCCAAATCGCTGGCATAAACTCCAAAAAGGAAGGTAAAGTCTTCAAAATTTGTAGATATAATGTGAAATTCGTCAATACATTTCAGAAGCTACTTAAACCAAATTTTGCACACCTACTATATATGTATACATTTATCTTTGTTTTACATTTCATCTAAATCGGTTAACTTTTGGAAAAGTTATTTGCGAAACAATTTCCCTCCAGTACTACGTGTACAAACTGCAGCATCAAACTCTCTCTTCTTATTTGTGCTTCTGCTATGGGCGCATATAACTCAGTGCCAGAAGTATGCCTTCGTACAGGGTATTTCACTGTCGGTCTTGCTCGAATGTAACATTTTCAACCAAGACCCAACATTACCGTCTATTTCCACATTTATGTTAGAATCAAACCAATACGAGTGTTTTTTAATCGTTCTAGAGTTCGATTAAAATTTGGCATGTGCTTTTTAATATATTTATAATATTTATAATAATATATTACTTTTTCCGATATCAAAATAGTAATATATTTATTTTCTGCATCATATACTGCTTAAATATGTCTTCACACTCTTTGCTGCTGCTCTAAATGTAAACAATTTATCCGGCCCAAACACGAGGTTTGCTGCAAAAAGTGCAATTTTTTCGAAAAGGAGAAAAATCGAGCAAAAAGTGTTATTATCACTATAAAAAGTAACCTTCAAAGACAAATTTGGCAGTTTTAGATTGCCTCAGCATTTGTCAGCTTGTTAGCTTTACCCAATAAAACACAAACAAATGCATAAGAAAAACTCTAAACAAGTAAAAAAGCTAAAGTCGGGTGTCCCGACTTTGAAATACTCTACATATGTTTAGAATAATTACAAAAATTAAAAAAATTAAGAGAATTAAAAAATAAAATTTGATCGATTTTACCTCTTTTGGTATTCGAACCTACGTAAAGGGTGTATAACTGCACATTTACATAGCAATTGCGTCTATGTGAGTGCATGTATGTTTATGCGCGTCTATTCGTGTCTGTGTAAGCATGTGTGCAGTCAACCAAAGCACCACCATCAACAACAGCTGCTGGCAGCGCTTAGGCAGCGCTTGAGCAGCGCTGGAGCAGCAAATATATTTATGGCTATAACTTATTGTTAAATCGGTCTATCATAGTGAAACTTGGCATACGCACACATAATAACTAACTGGGGGTATTTCCCAAATTTGGGAAAATCACAAATCGCGATTTGTGGTGGAGAGGGGGGTGGGAAGAAAATTCCAAAATACACATTGTCTGCGTATTCACATAAGGCATCTTGGAATAAATCTTTGTGTCCCTAGGTCTTATAGTCTCCGAGATATTGGCGATTATACGAATGGAAAATCGGGAAAACCCCCATAGGGGGGAAGTGGGGGGGAAAATCAAAAAAATAAAACAAACTTGCACAACGTACACACATAACGCATCTTTGTGCAAAGCTTGGTGTCTCTACCTCTTATAGTCACTGAGATCCAGGTGTTCATACGGACAGACAGAAAGACAGAGAGACAGATCCCGCAAACCTAATATACTCTTGTACATTTTATGTACAGAGTATAAAAACACAAAAACAACGATAAACATTGTGGTGGGGTTTGCACACCACAAGTAAAACACACGTCCGCTCCGTTTGCCAATCTGTTTAATACTAACTTTTGGTATTTACAATCGTTATGCTTTAGTCTACGATCATAGCCTACCAGTCGGCCATCCTGACCGGTGAAGATCTCCCCATCTTTTGGTTTCCTTCTTTTTATACCCTGTACCCAAAGGGAACAAGGGTATATTAGTTTTGTGCGAGTGTACATGGAACACCCGAGTCGATATAGCCATGGCCGTCTGTCCGTCTGTCTGTCTGTCTGTCTGTCTGTCTGTACGAACGCAAGGATCTCAGCAAGTACAAGATCAAGAATAACCAAACTTTGTATACAGATCCTCCTGAGCCCGAGAAAGGACGAGTTTGCGTTTTTTTTTCTGAAACACCCCCCGCACTCCACCGCAATTCATGTTTTTCATAACTCCTGTACTTCTTGGAATTTTGAACTCAAATTTGGCATATATACATACAGTTAGTGATTATGTGTCCGTGTGCCAAGTTTCATCATGATCGGTCAATTCTGAAGCAAGTTATAGCCATAAATAAAATCGCTGCCCATGCGCTGCCTAAAGCTCTGCCCGCAGCTGTTGTTGCTGCTTTGGCCCAACTTTGTGCTGCATCCATACACGCATATAAACACGCAGAGCCACGATTCTGATGTAAATGTATGCTGTTGAAAGTGTACATGAACATGTCTGCACTTTTGTATATATGTATTGAATATCTCTATATATACATATAATACAGTTTGTCCTGACTGACTGATTGGTGATCAACGTACAGCCCAAAGGGTAAAAGCTGATATTTTGACTCAATTATCCTTTCATAGTTTAGGTGCCCTCTAAGAAGGGATTTTGGAAAATTCGTGCTCCAAAGTGGGGAAAACAGGCTCCAACGTTTGTATGAAAATTCTGCATACTCGGATTTTTGAAATTTGTGGTGGAGCTTGAATTATTGGGGTTTTAATATTTATTCACCTTTTAAAATGAAAAGTTTGTGTTATAAATTTTTTCCGATTGATTTCAAATTTGGGGACAACTTTGCGTTCAAGGATTTTCAAAACATGCATTTTACAAATGCAGGCAGAACAAACAATACAAACTATCAAACAGTTGGGGACAACTTAGTATACATACACGCACACACACACACACATGCAAGCAGCTGTTCGTGTAGTGGCGGGCATACGATTGAAATAGCCAAAGCAAAATGTGAGACACTAATGTGTGAATGTACACACATACATATGTACACATATATGTACATGTACACATCTATGTACGTATGTATGTTTATTCGTCTTGCGCGGTCAGAGCAAGAATTGTTAATTAATTAAAAATTATTTAACATTTTTAAAAGTATTTTTTCTTTGTTTAGTACATTTCGCATTAGGGTTTTCATTAGTAAATTTATGCAGCAACAACAAATTACAAAGAACGCAAATATCAAATAGTTGGGGACATCATATACACACACTCACACACAGAACAAGCAACAATTCGTGCCTATGTGTGCGGTTCTCTACGTACGGTTGAAAAAGTAAAGAGAAACATGCATGCATATGTACATACATATATAGCATGTATGTACATTCGTATGTATGTATGTACAAGTATATATGTATACATTGGACAATCGAGCACTGTTGTTTGATTGTAATAAATATTGTTCTATGGTTTTAAAGCAAATTTTTAAAACGAAAAACAACAACAACTGCAAGTCATTGGCTCGCACTTCTTCTTTCGTTTTGATCATTTACGCCTGTTAATTTCAAAGGCAAAATGCCAAAAGTTTACAGCTACCGTCGCTAGGCAACGAAGCAGAAACCGAAAGCGGACCTACGCTTATTCTGCTTCGCGTTGCGGGCAGATGTACATATGTACATCTACAGATTTGTATATGATTTCTTCTAATTGATCTCAATAAGTTATAAGATGTTATTATTTAAATTTTCTGTTAATTGCATTCAAACTTCGATGGAATTATTAATTGTATCGACGGATTCAACTATCGATAGTTTTGATGTTGTAGCACATAGAGCATCCGACACATGCCCATCTCTAGCATCTCAGCTGATCGCATATTTAGAGCGACTTACCGTTTTAGTGTTAGCGAACAAATGTATTCTGAACAAATCTAAGAATCATTTACCGTTAGGCCTATACTGTGAGTGCATTCATGCGATTTACAAAAGCAATCATATTTGGAATTGAAGACACAGATTAGTGTTGAATTAAAAAATTTAATACATGCTTATATATGTATGTATGTATGTAGATAGGCGGATAACGCTTGCATATCAGCGTTGCCGAACGCTCCAATTTTGGCGGGACGTCCCGATTTATAAATCAAAATTAAATGTCCCGCGTCGGACTTTTCGGGGATAACTCGACCGTGCGTACAACGTGCTGAGGAAGCACACAGTTAAGTCAGGACTGGCAGTCCGCCCGGTGCGTAACGAAGATATGTACTTACATATGTATGTATGTACGTATAACCATACATAGTACTTATCTATATATATAAAATAGTTTGTCCTGACTGACTGACTGATTGGTGATCAACGCACAGCCCAAACGGTAAAGGCTAGGAAGCTGAAATTTGGACTCAAGTATCCTTTCGAAGTCTAGGTCCCCACTAAGAAGGGATTTTGGAAAACTCGAGCTCCAAAGGGGGGAAAACAGGCTCCAACGTTTGTATGAAAAATCTACAGTTTTCATCTGATTAACTTTAAACTTAGTTTGTATACTCTCAAAACAATTCCAAGAAAAACTGTATACTGTATGTACTGTTGGTTTTTTGATTTTTTTTTGGGGCCTAAAATATGGGAGTTTTCCTGTAAAAAAAATGTTGGGGCACAAAAGCAAACCGCGTCAACAGCCCACAGCCCACACGGTAAAAGCTAGGATGCTGAAATTTGGGGTCAAGTATCCTTTCATGGTGTAAATGTGCATTAGGAAGGGATTTTGGAAAATTCGAGCTCCAAAGGGGGGAAAAGTAGCTCCAAAGTTTGTTTGAAAAACCCGCATTTTTCAACCGATCGACTTAAAACTTAGTTTCTAAAATCAATTAAAGAATACAAACAAAACTGCATTACTTAGATTTTTAAAATTTGTGTTGGAGCTTGAATTATTGGGGTTTTATAATTTATTCACTATTTCAAATGTTATAAATTTAGTCCGATCGATTTAAAATTTGGGTAATGCAATCTACGTAACTAAATCTACAACTTTGCATTCAAGGATTTTCAAAATATGCATTTTACAAAAGCAGGCAGAACAAACAATACAAAATATCAAACAGTTGGGGACAACTAAGTATACATACACACACACACACACACACACATACAAACAGCTGTTCGAGTAGTTGCGTGCAAACGATTGAAATAGCCAAAGCAAAATGTGAGACACTAATGTGTGAGTGTCCATTCATATGTGCACATCTATGTATGTACATTGTATGTATCTACATATTATGTATGTACATTCGTCTTGAACTGACAGAGCAAGAAATGTTAATTAATTAAAAATTATATAACATTTTTAAAAGTAATTTTTTCTTTTTTTAGTGCATTTGGCATTAGGGTTTTCATTAATAACTTTATGCAGCAACAACAAATATCAAATAGTTGGGGACATCACATACACGCACTCACACACACAACAAGCAACAGTTCGTGTCTATGTGTGCGGTTCTCTACGTACGGTTGAAAAAGTAAAGAGAAACATACATACATATGTATGTATGCCTGTGTATGAATATAGCATGTATGTACATTCGTATTAATGTATACATTGGGCAATCGAACACAGTTGTTTGATTGTAAATAAAATAATGCTCAACAACAACTGCAAGTCATTAGCTCGCTCTTCTTCTTTCGTTTTGACCATTTAATGTTAATTGCAAAGGCAAAACGCCAAAAGTAGATGTATAAGTTAGTAACAACCGTCACATATATTGAACAATCTCCGACCCCAAAAAATATATAAATATATTTCAATCAGTCTAGATTAATTTATCTACTCAAGTCCGTCCGAACGCTTGTATTTCAGAAACAACTAGGCACACATTAACTAAGCTTTATAAGTCGAGTCTTATAGTTTATTTGGATACACTGCACTATAGTCCAAATCGCTGGCATAAACTCCAAAAAGGAAGGTAAAGTCTTCAAAATTTGTAGATATAATGTGAAATTCGTCAATACATTTCAGAAGCTACTTAAACCAAATTTTGCACACCTACTATATATGTATACATTTATCTTTGTTTTACATTTCATCTAAATCGGTTAACTTTTGGAAAAGTTATTTGCGAAACAATTTCCCTCCAGTACTACGTGTACAAACTGCAGCATCAAACTCTCTCTTCTTATTTGTGCTTCTGCTATGGGCGCATATAACTCAGTGCCAGAAGTATGCCTTCGTACAGGGTATTTCACTGTCGGTCTTGCTCGAATGTAACATTTTCAACCAAGACCCAACATTACCGTCTATTTCCACATTTATGTTAGAATCAAACCAATACGAGTGTTTTTTAATCGTTCTAGAGTTCGATTAAAATTTGGCATGTGCTTTTTAATATATTTATAATATTTATAATAATATATTACTTTTTCCGATATCAAAATAGTAATATATTTATTTTCTGCATCATATACTGCTTAAATATGTCTTCACACTCTTTGCTGCTGCTCTAAATGTAAACAATTTATCCGGCCCAAACACGAGGTTTGCTGCAAAAAGTGCAATTTTTTCGAAAAGGAGAAAAATCGAGCAAAAAGTGTTATTATCACTATAAAAAGTAACCTTCAAAGACAAATTTGGCAGTTTTAGATTGCCTCAGCATTTGTCAGCTTGTTAGCTTTACCCAATAAAACACAAAAAAATGCATAAGAAAAACTCTAAACAAGTAAAAAAGCTAAAGTCGGGTGTCCCGACTTTGAAATACTCTACATATGTTTAGAATAATTACAAAAATTAAAAAAATTAAGAGAATTAAAAAATAAAATTTGATCGATTTTACCTCTTTTGGTATTCGAACCTACGTAAAGGGTGTATAACTGCACATTTACATAGCAATTGCGTCTATGTGAGTGCATGTATGTTTATGCGCGTCTATTCGTGTCTGTGTAAGCATGTGTGCAGTCAACCAAAGCACCACCATCAACAACAGCTGCTGGCAGCGCTTAGGCAGCGCTTGAGCAGCGCTGGAGCAGCAAATATATGGCTATAACTTATTGTTAAATCGGTCTATCATAGTGAAACTTGGCATACGGACACATAATAACTAACTGGGGGTATTTCCCAAATTTGGGAAAATCACAAATCGCGATTTGTGGTGGAGAGGGGGGTGGGAAGAAAATTCCAAAATACACATTGTCTGCGTATTCACATAAGGCATCTTGGAATAAATCTTTGTGTCCCTAGGTCTTATAGTCTCCGAGATATTGGCGATTATACGAATGGAAAATCGGGAAAACCCCCATAGGGGGGAAGTGGGGGGGAAAATCAAAAAAATAAAACAAACTTGCACAACGTACACACATAACGCATCTTTGTGCAAAGCTTGGTGTCTCTACCTCTTATAGTCACTGAGATCCAGGTGTTCATACGGACAGACAGAAAGACAGAGAGACAGATCCCGCAAACCTAATATACTCTTGTACATTTTATGTACAGAGTATAAAAACACAAAAACAACGATAAACATTGTGGTGGGGTTTGCACACCACAAGTAAAACACACGTCCGCTCCGTTTGCCAATCTGTTTAATACTAACTTTTGGTATTTACAATCGTTATGCTTTAGTCTACGATCATAGCCTACCAGTCGGCCATCCTGACCGGTGAAGATCTCCCCATCTTTTGGTTTCCTTCTTTTTATACCCTGTACCCAAAGGGAACAAGGGTATATTAGTTTTGTGCGAGTGTACATGGAACACCCGAGTCGATATAGCCATGGCCGTCTGTCCGTCTGTCTGTCTGTCTGTCTGTCTGTCTGTCTGTACGAACGCAAGGATCTCAGCAAGTACAAGATCAAGAATAACCAAACTTTGTATACAGATCCTCCTGAGCCCGAGAAAGGACGAGTTTGCGTTTTTTTTTCTGAAACACCCCCCGCACTCCACCGCAATTCATGTTTTTCATAACTCCTGTACTTCTTGGAATTTTGAACTCAAATTTGGCATATATACATACAGTTAGTGATTATGTGTCCGTGTGCCAAGTTTCATCATGATCGGTCAATTCTGAAGCAAGTTATAGCCATAAATAAAATCGCTGCCCATGCGCTGCCTAAAGCTCTGCCCGCAGCTGTTGTTGCTGCTTTGGCCCAACTTTGTGCTGCATCCATACACGCATATAAGCACGCAGAGTCACGATTCTGATGTAAATGTATGCTGTTGAAAGTGTACATGAACATGTCTGCACTTTTGTATATATGTATTGAATATCTCTATATATACATATAATACAGTTTGTCCTGACTGACTGATTGGTGATCAACGTACAGCCCAAAGGGTAAAAGCTGATATTTTGACTCAATTATCCTTTCATAGTTTAGGTGCCCTCTAAGAAGGGATTTTGGAAAATTCGTGCTCCAAAGTGGGGAAAACAGGCTCCAACGTTTGTATGAAAATTCTGCATACTCGGATTTTTGAAATTTGTGGTGGAGCTTGAATTATTGGGGTTTTAATATTTATTCACCTTTTAAAATGAAAAGTTTGTGTTATAAATTTTTTCCGATTGATTTCAAATTTGGGGACAACTTTGCGTTCAAGGATTTTCAAAACATGCATTTTACAAATGCAGGCAGAACAAACAATACAAACTATCAAACAGTTGGGGACAACTTAGTATACATACACGCACACACACACACACATGCAAGCAGCTGTTCGTGTAGTGGCGGGCATACGATTGAAATAGCCAAAGCAAAATGTGAGACACTAATGTGTGAATGTACACACATACATATGTACACATATATGTACATGTACACATCTATGTACGTATGTATGTTTATTCGTCTTGCGCGGTCAGAGCAAGAATTGTTAATTAATTAAAAATTATTTAACATTTTTAAAAGTATTTTTTCTTTGTTTAGTACATTTCGCATTAGGGTTTTCATTAGTAAATTTATGCAGCAACAACAAATTACAAAGAACGCAAATATCAAATAGTTGGGGACATCATATACACACACTCACACACAGAACAAGCAACAATTCGTGCCTATGTGTGCGGTTCTCTACGTACGGTTGAAAAAGTAAAGAGAAACATGCATGCATATGTACATACATATATAGCATGTATGTACATTCGTATGTATGTATGTACAAGTATATATGTATACATTGGACAATCGAGCACTGTTGTTTGATTGTAATAAATATTGTTCTATGGTTTTAAAGCAAATTTTTAAAACGAAAAACAACAACAACTGCAAGTCATTGGCTCGCACTTCTTCTTTCGTTTTGATCATTTACGCCTGTTAATTTCAAAGGCAAAATGCCAAAAGTTTACAGCTACCGTCGCTAGGCAACGAAGCAGAAACCGAAAGCGGACCTACGCTTATTCTGCTTCGCGTTGCGGGCAGATGTACATATGTACATCTACAGATTTGTATATGATTTCTTCTAATTGATCTCAATAAGTTATAAGATGTTATTATTTAAATTTTCTGTTAATTGCATTCAAACTTCGATGGAATTATTAATTGTATCGACGGATTCAACTATCGATAGTTTTGATGTTGTAGCACATAGAGCATCCGACACATGCCCATCTCTAGCATCTCAGCTGATCGCATATTTAGAGCGACTTACCGTTTTAGTGTTAGCGAACAAATGTATTCTGAACAAATCTAAGAATCATTTACCGTTAGGCCTATACTGTGAGTGCATTCATGCGATTTACAAAAGCAATCATATTTGGAATTGAAGACACAGATTAGTGTTGAATTAAAAAATTTAATACATGCTTATATATGTATGTATGTATGTAGATAGGCGGATAACGCTTGCATATCAGCGTTGCCGAACGCTCCAATTTTGGCGGGACGTCCCGATTTATAAATCAAAATTAAATGTCCCGCGTCGGACTTTTCGGGGATAACTCGACCGTGCGTACAACGTGCTGAGGAAGCACACAGTTAAGTCAGGACTGGCAGTCCGCCCGGTGCGTAACGAAGATATGTACTTACATATGTATGTATGTACGTATAACCATACATAGTACTTATCTATATATATAAAATAGTTTGTCCTGACTGACTGACTGATTGGTGATCAACGCACAGCCCAAACGGTAAAGGCTAGGAAGCTGAAATTTGGACTCAAGTATCCTTTCGAAGTCTAGGTCCCCACTAAGAAGGGATTTTGGAAAACTCGAGCTCCAAAGGGGGGAAAACAGGCTCCAACGTTTGTATGAAAAATCTACAGTTTTCATCTGATTAACTTTAAACTTAGTTTGTATACTCTCAAAACAATTCCAAGAAAAACTGTATACTGTATGTACTGTTGGTTTTTTGATTTTTTTTTTGGGGCCTAAAATATGGGAGTTTTCCTGTAAAAAAAATGTTGGGGCACAAAAGCAAACCGCGTCAACAGCCCACAGCCCACACGGTAAAAGCTAGGATGCTGAAATTTGGGCTCAAGTATCCTATCATGGTGTAGATGCGCACTAAGAAGGGATTTTGGAAAATTCGAGCTCCAAAGGGGGGAAAAGTAGCTCCAAAGTTTGTTTGAAAAACCCGCATTTTTCAACCGATCGACTTAAAACTTAGTTTCTAAAATCAATTAAAAAATACAAACAAAACTGCATACAAATTTTTGTTGGAGCTTGAATTATTGGGGTTTTCTTGGGGCACAAAAGGAAACCGCGTCAACAGCCCACAGCCCACACGGTAAAAGCTAGGATGCTGAAATTTGGGGTCAAGTATCCTTTCATGGTGTAAATGTGCATTAGGAAGGGATTTTGGAAAATTCGAGCTCCAAAGGGGGGAAAAGTAGCTCCAAAGTTTGTTTGAAAAATCCGCATTTTTCAACCGATCGACTTAAAACTTAGTTTCTAAAATCAATTAAAGAATACAAACAAAACTGCATTACTTAGATTTTTAAAATTTGTGTTGGAGCTTGAATTATTGGGGTTTTATAATTTATTCACTATTTCAAATGTTATAAATTTAGTCCGATCGATTTAAAATTTGGGTAATGCAATCTACGTAACTAAATCTACAACTTTGCATTCAAGGATTTTCAAAATATGCATTTTACAAAAGCAGGCAGAACAAACAATACAAAATATCAAACAGTTGGGGACAACTAAGTATACATACACACACACACACACATACAAACAGCTGTTCGAGTAGTTGCGTGCAAACGATTGAAATAGCCAAAGCAAAATGTGAGACACTAATGTGTGAGTGTCCATACATATGTGCACATCTATGTATGTACATTGTATGTATCTACATATTATGTATGTACATTCGTCTTGAACTGACAGAGCAAGAAATGTTAATTAATTAAAAATTATATAACATTTTTAAAAGTAATTTTTTCTTTTTTTAGTGCATTTGGCATTAGGGTTTTCATTAATAACTTTATGCAGCAACAACAAATATCAAATAGTTGGGGACATCACATACACGCACTCACACACACAACAAGCAACAGTTCGTGTCTATGTGTGCGGTTCTCTACGTACGGTTGAAAAAGTAAAGAGAAACATACATACATATGTATGTATGCCTGTGTATGAATATAGCATGTATGTACATTCGTATTAATGTATACATTGGGCAATCGAACACAGTTGTTTGATTGTAAATAAAATAATGCTCAACAACAACTGCAAGTCATTAGCTCGCTCTTCTTCTTTCGTTTTGACCATTTAATGTTAATTGCAAAGGCAAAACGCCAAAAGTTTACAGTTACCGTCGCTAGGCAACGACTGCGTAAGCGATAGTAAAGCAGAAACCGAATATCGGAGCTACGCATATTCTGCTTCGCATTGCAGGCAGATGTATGTATGTATGTATATGATTTGTTCTTATTGATCTCAATAAATAAATCGATTTCATTATTTAAATATTCTGCTTATTGCATTCAAACTTCGATATTTTGATGGTATCGGTGCCAGTGCTTTTTGATCGTGGCTCATCGCTGCACGGCATTGACACGAGTGCCGTGTTTCATATTCCGAGTTTGTGCGTGGCCGTATTGACTCAATATGGCACGAAAAGACTCAAATGTGAATTTAAATTTGGACTCAAGTATCCTTTCATAGTATCCATCATAGTGTAGGAGCACACTAAGAAAGGCTTTCGGAAAATTCTAGCTCCAAAGGGAGGAAAACGAGCTTAAAAAAATATTAGTTATAGTGGTCATATTCGTTTAACGAAATAGTTTGGCAAGAACAAAAATGTAACGGACTATTGAACAATTTTTTGTCAAGAACAGAAAATGTTCATTTAAATACCTTAAATGCCTTCCTACTGGTAACCTTTAAGGTGAAAACATATGGGTAGGTTATGCACACACAAAATAAATACAATTGGAAACATTATATTGAGCCGGGTTAAGACGGGCAATACCTGCTAGTAAATATATATATGTATAACGATACATAGTATTTATTGTACTTTATGTCCTAGCTCGAATCGTACCAAAGTATTTTGCTATTTAGGAAATGAACTCTTTAGAAACTTAAGTGTCGGAAGAGAAATATCTTATAGTAAATAAACGTATAATTGTAAGCACAAATACTGAGCCAGCAACGACGGGTAAGACCTGCTAGTAATTTATATATAATTATTATCTACTGTAAATTTAGGAAACTCTATCGTTTCCTCAAACGCCTTTTCTGAGACTTCATTTATAACATCAAACTTAGGAACATCTATCTCTTCAGTAGCTTTCACTGAGACTTCCCAAAAATCCCTAAATTTGGGAAAATCTAATTTTTTCTCACAGGCTTTCTCTGAGACGTCTCCCATAAAACTAATTTTAGAAAAATCTAAGTTTTTCTCAGCAGCTTTATCTGAGACTTCGCAAAAATCCCTAAATCTAGGAAAATCTAATTTTTTCTCAGAGGCTTTCTCTGAGATTTCTCAAAACTTTTCTAAGTTTACGGTAATTGCATCTACTCTATCTGCCTGTGGGGTCTTAATTTGCATTGTTTGTATTGCCTGGAGGTGTTGTTCGAGAAACTCCAAAACCTCTTCTAAGGTTTAGATTTCTTTTGTTCTCCTAGTGTACTGTTCATACTGTTGTAGTCCTGCCCTATCGAATTTTCTTAAAACTATCCTAGCCCATACTATATCTGCTTCTTTTATTCCTGTATCCATGCCGTTTATGGCATGAATACATTGCCTAGTAGTATCTAGCAGGGCCTGGACACTTTTTTCCGATTCACTATTCATTGTGGGCTGATCTAATAGTTTGTCCATGTGGTAGGAGAATATTTGTCGCCTATTTTCGTATCTATCTTTCAAAATATGTAATGCCGTTTGATAATTTTCTCTTGACATTGGCAAATGCTGTATTAGGGAACTCGCCTCCCCCCTAACTAGCTCTTTCAACCTTATAAATTTCTCAACTTCGTGCAAGTTTTTGTTCTTGTGCACCAAGTTTCCAAACATATCTGAAAAGGCTGTCCACTGTGCTATATTTCCAAAAAAGGGATGAATTTCAATTTCTTTTAATTTTAATGTGCTATTCGTGCTTTTGTCTTCATTAATTTCTTTCATTTTACGCAAAAACAGTCCTTCAACCTCCTCCAACATTTGCCCTATTTCGTTTTCAGTGCTAAAGGGGTCTTTTTCCAAGGTTTTTATACTCTCCTTTATTTCCTCAAACTTTCCATCTAAGAATTTCTTCGCTTCCGGCGCCTCTAGTCCTACGTGAAAATCTCCACTAATCTGCCTGCCAAATCTTTCGGCCTTGGCTATTACCGTATTTCTTTTCTTTTCCCACCTATGCCTGGCTTCGTCTTGAAATGGGGATGTGGCTGACATGCTTGTCTCCATTGGAGCTGATGGTACGTGTTTTTTGGTTTGTACCTAGCTAGGCAAGTCATTATATCCCCTCTAACCTTCATCACGTTCGCCCACACGTTCTTTTGGAAATAGTCTACCTCGCCAAGACTTTTCTTGTTGTCCTCTAGGATCTCATGCCTTTTTTCGAATTTCTCCCAGAGCTTCTCTAGCTCTGCTAAGTGCTGTGAATTTTCACACAACACTTTCTCCCCTAAATTCGTTATATTTTCTATCTCCCTATAAATCGTCTGTTGCTCTACTAAGAGATCTTTTAATTGATCCCTTGTCAACACCATCTTGTCACCTTTGGTATTATTATTTTTGACAACAAAAAATATTTTATGTTATTATTTATTTATTTCTTCTTATTTCTATTTTTCTTAATATTAATTTTGAAATGTTCTTAATTTTTCGTAATATTAGTTCTTTTTTGCTCCTTTTTCTTTTTACTCTTATCTTTTATTTTTTTTGCTTCTAACAGGTACTTCGTTTGTTCCTGTCCTATTGAAATTTGAGCTAATTTGTATAGCTCTCGCAACTGATTCCTATATTCTTCTATCGTAAGCTTTTGCGGTCCTGCATTGGGTTCCGCTGCAGCTTCTATATATGGCCTCGCGACCTTAATAATTCTATTGAATACTCGGTCAAATTCTTCCATAGAAGCAATTTGACGTTCATCGGTGGCTTCCTGGGGTTTCTGACTCATGGGCCAAACCTGGTAGAGGTTTAGCTCTTGTCGTCTTCTTTTGTCCAAACCTTCTATGGGCTTAGCTTCCGCTGCTTCTTCGTCTCTCTTGCGGCCCAAACCTTCGGGATCTGATCTGATGTCGTCCTTCTTCGGCCCAAACCTTGTAGGGATTTGGGACCTGCTGTCTTCTCTGGCTTCTCTCTTCTTCGTCCTTCGGCGGCCCAAACCTTGTAAGGGATCTTTGGGAACCGCTTTTCTTTGACCCTCTTGCTTCTTCGTCCTTCGGCGGCCCAAACCTTGTAAGGGATCTTTGGGAACCGCTTTTCTTTCACCCTCTTGCTTCTTCGTCCTTCGGCGGCCCAAACCTTGTAAGGGATCTTTGGGAACCGCTCTTCTTTGACCCTCTTGCTTCTTCGTCCTTCGGCGGCCCAAACCTTGTAAGGGATCTTTGGGAACCGCTCTTCTTTGACCCTCTTGGTCCAAACCTGGTAGTGGTTTGCAGGGGTCTTCCTTCTGGTTTATCGGCCCAAACTTAGCAGAAGTTTGGCAACCGATTTTACTTTCGTCTTTACTAGACTCTGTATTCTTTCCCTTCCTACTTTAAAGGCTATGGCCTTAATGGTTCGGCTTTTGTTTTCGCCTTAAATTTTCATTTTTTGATTCTGACACCTTTTCGGTATCTAGTTCGGATGGGCCCGCTATTGCCGACCTCGCCGTTTCCTTGCTCGAAGGACCAAAATGTAAATAGTTCCTTGCTATACAGCTAGAAACTATTCACTATCAGACGCTACACTTTATCCCGTGTAGAGCATCTCTGAGAGAACAAAAAAGGAAACAAACCAATGCTTAAATTTCCAATTTCATTCTGATTTTATTTCTGAAATTCCTTCAGTATTTATACAATTTTTGTCTTATTTACTAGGTTTTTCCTTATGTACTAATAATTCAACATTTGACTCTTTCTTATTTTCTAAACATTGTACTTACTCTAATTTTCCATTTTTCGTCTTATTCTATCCTAACGGTGTCAAGTGGATTTCCCCTCCATATGTATATTTCAAGCCTTTCTTGAACGCAGTGTGCACCCACCCTTAAACGCTGTCGCGGTCCTATTTGCCTATGCATTTTCTGTTATCTACTATGCGTTGGTCTGTACCACTGCTGCATGCGGCTATTTTTAGACCGAAATTTGTTGTTTAGCCTATCTACTGCTTGTGCTCCCTATGCTAACTTCTGAGCTCTTGTTCACTTTTGTGAACATGCTGCATAAAGTTATTAATGAAAACCCTAATGCCAAATGCACTAAACAAAGAAAAAATTACTTTTAAAAATGTTATATAATTTTTAATTAATTAACATTTCTTGCTCTGTCAGTGCAAGATGAATGTACATACATACATATGTAGATACAGATGTACATACATAGATGTGCACATATGTATGGACATTCACACATTAGTGTCTCACACGCTATTTCAACCGTTTGCACGCAACTACACGAACAGCTGCTTGTATGTATGTATGTGTGTGTGTGTGTGTGTGTGTGTGTGTGTGTGTGTGTATGTATTCTTAGTTGTCCCCAACTGTTTAATATTTTGCGGGAGCGCGATGTTTCTTCAGAGGTGCATGAGCAGGTTTTAGAACAGGGATTGCTGTCGATCCACTGGCACTTGTGATGTTGCTTGGGTTGTTGTTGCAGGCAGCGGCACTAATGTTGTTGTTGTTATTATTATTGTTAGGCGGCAGAGCTGAAAAGCGTAGGTTAGACAAATACATAGAATATATACAGGACAGGACATGAGCTCATAATTGAAAGCAAAACCAAGGCGAGCGCCTGTTGGGTAGGCAATGAAAATGTTCAAACTCAACAAATGAAAAAGGGACTTCACCAATTAATGCAAATGCTTATAAATATATAAAAAAGCTGAATTCATGTTCGATTTGTTAAACTTTTGTGGTTTATTGATAATATAAAAAACTTCAAATAAAATTCATATTTTTAAAATCATTAAATGCAAAGTTGTAATTTTAGTTACGTAGATTATATTACCCAAATTTGAAATCGATTGGACAAAATTTATAACACAAACTATTCATTTGAAAAAATGAATAAATATTAAAACCCCAATAATTCAAGCTCTAACACAAATTTCGAAAAACCGAGTATGCAGTTTTGTTTGTATTCTTTTATAGATTATAAAAACCAAATTTAAAGTTGATCGATTCAGAAATGCAGAATTTTCAAACCAACTTTGGACCTGGACTTCCCCCCTTTGGAGCTCGAATTTTGCAAAAACCCTTCTTAGTGAGCACCTACATTATGACAGGATACTTGAGCCTAAATTTCAGTTTCCTTAATTTTACCGTTTGGGCTGTGGGGTGTTGATTGTGTTTCAATTTTTCCACGGAAAACCCTCCCTTTTTCATGCCCCAGGAAAAATGGTGAAAAACCAAGTATACAGTTTTTCTTGTATTCGTTTTGAGAGTATACAAACTAAGTTTGAAGTTAATTGGATGAAAATTGTAGATTTTTCATACAAACGTTGGAGCCCGTTTACCCCCCTTTGGCGTTCAAATTATCCAAAACCCCTTCTTAGTGCTCACTTTCACTATAAGAGGGATCTTGTGTCCAAATTTCAGCTTCTTAGCTCTTACCGTTTGGGCTGTGCGTTGATTGCCAATCAGTCAGTCAGTCAGTCAGGACAAACTGTTTTATATATATAGAGATGTGCATAAATATGGTATTACATAAAGGAAAATATTTTATTTTTTTTTTTTATTATGTAGCAAAACAACTTGGTTTTTACGTAGTAGATGTATAAGTTAGTAACAACCGTCACATATATTGAACAATAAAAAAATATATAAATATATTTCAATCAGTCTAGATTAATTTATCTACTCAAGTCCGTCCGAACGCTTGTATTTCAGAAACAACTAGGCACACATTAACTAAGCTTTATAAGTCGAGTCTTATAGTTTATTTGGATACACTGCACTATAGTCCAAATCGCTGGCATAAACTCCAAAAAGGAAGGTAAAGTCTTCAAAATTTGTAGATATAATGTGAAATTCGTCAATACATTTCAGAAGCTACTTAAACCAAATTTTGCACACCTACTATATATGTATACATTTATCTTTGTTTTACATTTCATCTAAATCGGTTAACTTTTGGAAAAGTTATTTGCGAAACAATTTCCCTCCAGTACTACGTGTACAAACTGCAGCATCAAACTCTCTCTTCTTATTTGTGCTTCTGCTATGGGCGCATATAACTCAGTGCCAGAAGTATGCCTTCGTACAGGGTATTTCACTGTCGGTCTTGCTCGAATGTAACATTTTCAACCAAGACCCAACATTACCGTCTATTTCCACATTTATGTTAGAATCAAACCAATACGAGTGTTTTTTAATCGTTCTAGAGTTCGATTAAAATTTGGCATGTGCTTTTTAATATATTTATAATATTTATAATAATATATTACTTTTTCCGATATCAAAATAGTAATATATTTATTTTCTGCATCATATACTGCTTAAATATGTCTTCACACTCTTTGCTGCTGCTCTAAATGTAAACAATTTATCCGGCCCAAACACGAGGCTTGCTGCAAAAAGTGCAATTTTTTCGAAAAGGAGAAAAATCGAGCAAAAAGTGTTATTATCACTATAAAAAGTAACCTTCAAAGACAAATTTGGCAGTTTTAGATTGCCTCAGCATTTGTCAGCTTGTTAGCTTTACCCAATAAAACACAAAAAAATGCATAAGAAAAACTCTAAACAAGTAAAAAAGCTAAAGTCGGGTGTCCCGACTTTGAAATACTCTACATATGTTTAGAATAATTACAAAAATTAAAAAAATTAAGAGAATTAAAAAATAAAATTTGATCGATTTTACCTCTTTTGGTATTCGAACCTACGTAAAGGGTGTATAACTGCACATTTACATAGCAATTGCGTCTATGTGAGTGCATGTATGTTTATGCGCGTCTATTCGTGTCTGTGTAAGCATGTGTGCAGTCAACCAAAGCACCACCATCAACAACAGCTGCTGGCAGCGCTTAGGCAGCGCTTGAGCAGCGCTGGAGCAGCAAATATATTTATGGCTATAACTTATTGTTAAATCGGTCTATCATAGTGAAACTTGGCATACGGACACATAATAACTAACTGGGGGTATTTCCCAAATTTGGGAAAATCACAAATCGCGATTTGTGGTGGAGAGGGGGGTGGGAAGAAAATTCCAAAATACACATTGTCTGCGTATTCACATAAGGCATCTTGGAATAAATCTTTGTGTCCCTAGGTCTTATAGTCTCCGAGATATTGGCGATTATACGAATGGAAAATCGGGAAAACCCCCATAGGGGGGAAGTGGGGGGGAAAATCAAAAAAATAAAACAAACTTGCACAACGTACACACATAACGCATCTTTGTGCAAAGCTTGGTGTCTCTACCTCTTATAGTCACTGAGATCCAGGTGTTCATACGGACAGACAGAAAGACAGAGAGACAGATCCCGCAAACCTAATATACTCTTGTACATTTTATGTACAGAGTATAAAAACACAAAAACAACGATAAACATTGTGGTGGGGTTTGCACACCACAAGTAAAACACACGTCCGCTCCGTTTGCCAATCTGTTTAATACTAACTTTTGGTATTTACAATCGTTATGCTTTAGTCTACGATCATAGCCTACCAGTCGGCCATCCTGACCGGTGAAGATCTCCCCATCTTTTGGTTTCCTTCTTTTTATACCCTGTACCCAAAGGGAACAAGGGTATATTAGTTTTGTGCGAGTGTACATGGAACACCCGAGTCGATATAGCCATGGCCGTCTGTCCGTCTGTCTGTCTGTCTGTCTGTCTGTCTGTCTGTCTGTCTGTACGAACGCAAGGATCTCAGAAAGTACAAGATCAAGAATAACCAAACTTTGTATACAGATCCTCCTGAGCCCGAGAAAGGACGAGTTTGCGTTTTTTTTTCTGAAACACCCCCCTCACTCCACCGCAATTCATGTTTTTCATAACTCCTGTACTTCTTGGAATTTTGAACTCAAATTTGGCATATATACATACAGTTAGTGATTATGTGTCCGTGTGCCAAGTTTCATCATGATCGGTCAATTCTGAAGCAAGTTATAGCCATAAATAAAATCGCTGCCCATGCGCTGCCTAAAGCTCTGCCCGCAGCTGTTGTTGCTGCTTTGGCCCAACTTTGTGCTGCATCCATACACGCATATAAGCACGCAGAGCCACGATTCTGATGTAAATGTATGCTGTTGAAAGTGTACATGAACATGTCTGCACTTTTGTATATATGTATTGAATATCTCTATATATACATATAATACAGTTTGTCCTGACTGACTGATTGGTGATCAACGTACAGCCCAAAGGGTAAAAGCTGATATTTTGACTCAATTATCCTTTCATAGTTTAGGTGCCCTCTAAGAAGGGATTTTGGAAAATTCGTGCTCCAAAGTGGGGAAAACAGGCTCCAACGTTTGTATGAAAATTCTGCATACTCGGATTTTTGAAATTTGTGGTGGAGCTTGAATTATTGGGGTTTTAATATTTATTCACCTTTTAAAATGAAAAGTTTGTGTTATAAATTTTTTCCGATTGATTTCAAATTTGGGGACAACTTTGCGTTCAAGGATTTTCAAAACATGCATTTTACAAATGCAGGCAGAACAAACAATACAAACTATCAAACAGTTGGGGACAACTTAGTATACATACACGCACACACACACACACATGCAAGCAGCTGTTCGTGTAGTGGCGGGCATACGATTGAAATAGCCAAAGCAAAATGTGAGACACTAATGTGTGAATGTACACACATACATATGTACACATATATGTACATGTACACATCTATGTACGTATGTATGTTTATTCGTCTTGCGCGGTCAGAGCAAGAATTGTTAATTAATTAAAAATTATTTAACATTTTTAAAAGTATTTTTTCTTTGTTTAGTACATTTCGCATTAGGGTTTTCATTAGTAAATTTATGCAGCAACAACAAATTACAAAGAACGCAAATATCAAATAGTTGGGGACATCATATACACACACTCACACACAGAACAAGCAACAATTCGTGCCTATGTGTGCGGTTCTCTACGTACGGTTGAAAAAGTAAAGAGAAACATGCATGCATATGTACATACATATATAGCATGTATGTACATTCGTATGTATGTATGTACAAGTATATATGTATACATTGGACAATCGAGCACTGTTGTTTGATTGTAATAAATATTGTTCTATGGTTTTAAAGCAAATTTTTAAAACGAAAAACAACAACAACTGCAAGTCATTGGCTCGCACTTCTTCTTTCGTTTTGATCATTTACGCCTGTTAATTTCAAAGGCAAAATGCCAAAAGTTTACAGCTACCGTCGCTAGGCAACGAAGCAGAAACCGAAAGCGGACCTACGCTTATTCTGCTTCGCGTTGCGGGCAGATGTACATATGTACATCTACAGATTTGTATATGATTTCTTCTAATTGATCTCAATAAGTTATAAGATGTTATTATTTAAATTTTCTGTTAATTGCATTCAAACTTCGATGGAATTATTAATTGTATCGACGGATTCAACTATCGATAGTTTTGATGTTGTAGCACATAGAGCATCCGACACATGCCCATCTCTAGCATCTCAGCTGATCGCATATTTAGAGCGACTTACCGTTTTAGTGTTAGCGAACAAATGTATTCTGAACAAATCTAAGAATCATTTACCGTTAGGCCTATACTGTGAGTGCATTCATGCGATTTACAAAAGCAATCATATTTGGAATTGAAGACACAGATTAGTGTTGAATTAAAAAATTTAATACATGCTTATATATGTATGTATGTATGTAGATAGGCGGATAACGCTTGCATATCAGCGTTGCCGAACGCTCCAATTTTGGCGGGACGTCCCGATTTATAAATCAAAATTAAATGTCCCGCGTCGGACTTTTCGGGGATAACTCGACCGTGCGTACAACGTGCTGAGGAAGCACACAGTTAAGTCAGGACTGGCAGTCCGCCCGGTGCGTAACGAAGATATGTACTTACATATGTATGTATGTACGTATAACCATACATAGTACTTATCTATATATATAAAATAGTTTGTCCTGACTGACTGACTGATTGGTGATCAACGCACAGCCCAAACGGTAAAGGCTAGGAAGCTGAAATTTGGACTCAAGTATCCTTTCGAAGTCTAGGTCCCCACTAAGAAGGGATTTTGGAAAACTCGAGCTCCAAAGGGGGGAAAACAGGCTCCAACGTTTGTATGAAAAATCTACAGTTTTCATCTGATTAACTTTAAACTTAGTTTGTATACTCTCAAAACAATTCCAAGAAAAACTGTATACTGTATGTACTGTTGGTTTTTTGATTTTTTTTTTTGGGGCCTAAAATATGGGAGTTTTCCTGTAAAAAAAATGTTGGGGCACAAAAGCAAACCGCGTCAACAGCCCACAGCCCACACGGTAAAAGCTAGGATGCTGAAATTTGGGGTCAAGTATCCTTTCATGGTGTAAATGTGCATTAGGAAGGGATTTTGGAAAATTCGAGCTCCAAAGGGGGGAAAAGTAGCTCCAAAGTTTGTTTGAAAAATCCGCATTTTTCAACCGATCGACTTAAAACTTAGTTTCTAAAATCAATTAAAGAATACAAACAAAACTGCATTACTTAGATTTTTAAAATTTGTGTTGGAGCTTGAATTATTGGGGTTTTATAATTTATTCACTATTTCAAATGTTATAAATTTAGTCCGATCGATTTAAAATTTGGGTAATGCAATCTACGTAACTAAATCTACAATTTTGCATTCAAGGATTTTCAAAATATGCATTTTACAAAAGCAGGCAGAACAAACAATACAAAATATCAAACAGTTGGGGACAACTAAGTATACATACACACACACACACACACACATACAAACAGCTGTTCGAGTAGTTGCGTGCAAACGATTGAAATAGCCAAAGCAAAATGTGAGACACTAATGTGTGAGTGTCCATACATATGTGCACATCTATGTATGTACATTGTATGTATCTACATATTATGTATGTACATTCGTCTTGAACTGACAGAGCAAGAAATGTTAATTAATTAAAAATTATATAACATTTTTAAAAGTAATTTTTTCTTTTTTTAGTGCATTTGGCATTAGGGTTTTCATTAATAACTTTATGCAGCAACAACAAATATCAAATAGTTGGGGACATCACATACACGCACTCACACACACAACAAGCAACAGTTCGTGTCTATGTGTGCGGTTCTCTACGTACGGTTGAAAAAGTAAAGAGAAACATACATACATATGTATGTATGCCTGTGTATGAATATAGCATGTATGTACATTCGTATTAATGTATACATTGGGCAATCGAACACAGTTGTTTGATTGTAAATAAAATAATGCTCAACAACAACTGCAAGTCATTAGCTCGCTCTTCTTCTTTCGTTTTGACCATTTAATGTTAATTGCAAAGGCAAAACGCCAAAAGTTTACAGTTACCGTCGCTAGGCAACGACTGCGTAAGCGATAGTAAAGCAGAAACCGAATATCGGAGCTACGCATATTCTGCTTCGCATTGCAGGCAGATGTATGTATGTATGTATATGATTTGTTCTTATTGATCTCAATAAATAAATCGATTTCATTATTTAAATATTCTGCTTATTGCATTCAAACTTCGATATTTTGATGGTATCGGTGCCAGTGCTTTTTGATCGTGGCTCATCGCTGCACGGCATTGACACGAGTGCCGTGTTTCATATTCCGAGTTTGTGCGTGGCCGTATTGACTCAATATGGCACGAAAAGACTCAAATGTGAATTTAAATTTGGACTCAAGTATCCTTTCATAGTATCCATCATAGTGTAGGAGCACACTAAGAAAGGCTTTCGGAAAATTCTAGCTCCAAAGGGAGGAAAACGAGCTTAAAAAAATATTAGTTATAGTGGTCATATTCGCTTAACGAAATAGTTTGGCAAGAACAAAAATGTAACGGACTATTGAACAATTTTTTGTCAAGAACAGAAAATGTTCATTTAAATACCTTAAATGCCTTCCTACTGGTAACCTTTAAGGTGAAAACATATGGGTAGGTTATGCACACACAAAATAAATACAATTGGAAACATTATATTGAGCCGGGTTAAGACGGGCAATACCTGCTAGTAAATATATATATGTATAACGATACATAGTATTTATTGTACTTTATGTCCTAGCTCGAATCGTACCAAAGTATTTTGCTATTTAGGAAATGAACTCTTTAGAAACTTAAGTGTCGGAAGAGAAATATCTTATAGTAAATAAACGTATAATTGTAAGCACAAATACTGAGCCAGCAACGACGGGTAAGACCTGCTAGTAATTTATATATAATTATTATCTACTGTTTGTCCAATTCGGTCAAATCTAAGAAAAGTTATTAGCGAAACTAATTCTCTCCAGTACAACCCCCTCTTTGGAAAAATGTCGTGCTTTATGTTTAACGGATCATTGAAAATAAATTTAAATTTAATTGTTGTTACTTTCGAGTTTATGAGTCATGATGTTGTGTTGGGCAGAGATTTCATGAATGCGATGGATATGAATATTAGTCCTTGCGACTATTGAATTAAAGAATGTACATGTAACAAAAGCGAAGTTATCGAGAAGCAGAAAATCCATGCGTTCCGAAACACCTTTCAAATGGAGCTGATCAGCAAAAGCAGCAGCCCTTATGAACAGCGAAAGAGAAACGATAACAAGAAAGGAATGCTAAAGTCGAGCGAGCTCAACTCTTAAATACCCTTAAATAAATGAAAAAAAAAAAAATTAATTAATTTAATTTAATATAAAATATTTAACACGTGCATACAGACATAAGTGCTTATGTACAATTTCAATGGCATAGCTTACATCAGAATCGCGTCTATGCGTGCTTGTATGCAAATAAAAACAAGTAAAAAAGCTAAAGTCGGGTGTCCCGACTTTGAAATACTCTGTACATATGTTTACAATAATTATATAAAATAAAACAAGATAGAACGCTACAGTCGAGCAAGCCCGACAGTAAAATAGCCTGTACTCTCCACAAAAAAAGAAAAATTAAAAAAAAAATTTAAAAAAAAAATTAAATTATTAAAAAAAATTAATGAATTAATTAATTAAATTAAATTAGAATATATGTTTATGTTTAGTTTTAACAGCATACATTTACATCCCGTACCTATGCGTGTTTATATGCGTGTATGTATGCAGCACAAAGTTGAACCAAAGCAGCAACAACAACAACAGCTGCGGGCAGCGCTGCCGACAGAGGCAGCGCATGAGCAGCGATTTTACTTATGGCTATAACTTTCTTCAGAATTGACCTATCATGATGAAATTTGGCACACGGACACATTAGTACTAACTGGATGTACCTACCAAAATTTATTGATTGATTTTAATGATTTATGATTTTAAAATTCCGAGAATTACGGAAGTTATAAGAAAAAACACGAATTGCGGGGGAGTGGGGGGGTGCATCGAAAAAAAACTCAAACTCGTACTTTCTCGGTCTTAGGAGAATATGGAAACCAAGTTTGGTTATTCTAGCTCTTATACTTTCTGAGATCCTTGCGTTCATACGGACAGACAGACGGACAGACGGACAGACGGACGGACGGACAAGGCTATATCGACTCGGCTTCTCATCCTGATCAAGAATATATATACTTTGTGGGGTCTGCCACGCCTCCTTCTGTGTGTTACATACATGCGCACAAAACTAGTATAGCCTTTCACCCTTTGGGTACAGGCTATAAAAATTAAGAAAATAAAAAAAAAATTTGATCGATTTTACCTCTCTCGGTATTCGAACTCACGTAAAGGGTGTATAATTGCACATTTACATAGCAATTGCGTCTGTGTGAGTGTATGTATGCCTATGCGCATCAATTCGTGTCTGTGTAAGCATTTTCGCAGTCAACCAAACAGCAACATCAACAACAGCCGCGGGCAGCGCTTGAGCAGCGCTTGAGCAGCGCTGCAGCAGCGCTGCATCAGCAAATATATTTATGGCTATAACTTCTTGTTAAATCGGTCTATCATAATGAAATTTGGCATACGGACACATAATAACCAACTGGGGGTATTTCCAAAATTTTAGTTCGAAATTCCAAGAATTACGGGAGTTACGATTTGCGGGGTAGAGGGGGGAGGGAGGGGAATTCCAAAATATAAATTTTCTGCGTATTCACATAAGGCATCTGGGACTAAAATTTGGTGTTCCTAGGTCTTATAGTCTCCGAGATATAGGCGATTATAGGAATGGAAAATCGCGAAAACCCCCATAGGGGGGAAGTGGGGGGGAAAATCAAAAAAATAAAACAAACTCGTATAGAATACACACATAACGCATCTTTGTGCAAAATTTGGTGTCTCTATCTCTTATAGTCTCTGAGATCCAGGTGTTCATACGGACGGACGGACGGACAGACGGACAGACAGACAGACAGGGCTAGATCGACTCGTCTCGTCATGCTGATCAAGAATATATATACTTTGTGGGGTCTGCCACGCCTCCTTCTGCCTGTTACATTTTTCAGCTCCCGCAAACCTAATATACTCTTGTACATTTCATGTACAGAGTATAAAAATAAGTCAAAGCAGCAACCCCTGCCGGCAGAGCTTGGGCAGAAATTATGTTTATGGCTATAACTTTCTTCATAATTTGAGTACAAAATTCCAAGAAATACGGGAGTTACGGGAATTAAGGAAAAAACACGAATTGTGGGGGTGCGGGGGGGGGGGTGGGGTTCATCAGAAAACAAAAAAACACAACCTCGTCCTTTCTCGGACTTAGGAGAATCTGGATACCGAGTTTGGTTATTCTTACTCTTGTACTTGCTGAGATCCTTGCGTTCATACAGACGGACGGACGGACAGACGGACGGACAGACGGACATGGCTATATCAACTCGCCTTGTCATCCTGATCAATAATAGATATACTTTGTGGGGTCTGCCACGCCTCCTTCTGCCTGTTACATACATTCGCACAAAACTAGTATAGCCTTTCACCCTTTGGGTACAGGCTATAAAAATATCAAATCAAACGGATAGAAATGTTAGTGATAGGCTACATACATAGATGTGTAAGAATGTTAAGGGATGAAACTTTTAAAGGGATGAGACTGTTAAAGATCAACTGTTATGTAATAAAGCTGTTAGTGAGGGACTGTTAGATGCTGAAGCTGTTAATGATCGACTGTTATGTAATACAACTGTTAGTGAGCGACTGTTAGATGCTGAGACTGTTAAAGATCAAATTTTAGGTAATAAAACAGTTAATGAACTGTTAGGCGTTAATGAGCTAATTAATGAAACTGATAATACAGGTATGTACACTGGCGCTCAACTGAATAGGTTCAAGGACTCTCAAATTGTTATATCTTTTCAACCAAATCGTCGATTTTGATAAAATAAAATTTTGTAGGAAGTAGGAATAGTTTATTGTTATTAAAACAGCAAAGTTTGGGGCTAAGAAAATTGTTTTTTTTTTTTAATTTTTTCAATAACAGAACATTTAATGCCTATTTTTTTGGCTCAATTGAATAGGTTCAGTAACTTAAAAACTAAAAAAGCCAATAATAAACGCGTATTTCATGGCTTTAGTAACTTAAATCATAAAAATAAACTAATTACGAGTAAATTAGTATTTAGTACTTCCACCTTTGGTTGCAAAACTTCAAAGATTCGATCTCTTAAGGACCTATAGTAATATTCTAGGACTCTGATCGATATAGCAGCCCAGGATTTTTTTTTTGGCGTCAATTAGGCTCTCAGCGTCGTAAAATTGTCTACCGCCTTCGTATACTTTTCGAAACAACAATCCCCAGACGTTTTCGATAATGTTTAGGTCAGGTGAATATCGTGGCCCCTCGAACAACTCAACATTTTGGTCCTTGATCCACTGTTTTACCACTTTTGCGGTATGAATGGAAGCGTTGTCTTGTTGATACAACCATGGAATCGGTCCAAAAATATTAGAAAAATGTGGAAATGCCTTTTGGATTGGTTGACAAAAACTGAAGCTCACAAGTCCCATAGTACGAAATCGCACCCCACACCATTACACTGCCTACGCAATTGTGATTTCGACTCAAAACACATTCTTGCTTTCGTAAGTTGTGATAGTAGAAGTTATAGCCATCCGCTACTTCCAGGCTGAATTTTTTTTGCATCGGTCAAACTACCTTCTACCATTGATTGTCCCAGGATATGTACTTTCTGGCAAATCGTAAGCGTGCCGCCTCACGTGTGTCATTGAGAGGTGATTTTCTTATTTTTTAGTCTCTTCAAATGCTTGGCACTCCGAATAATCCGTTTTACCGTTGCCAAACTTGCGGTTACACCCCATTCTTCCCTGATTTTAGCCGCAGAACGTTGGGAATTAGAAGCGGTTCTAAGGATTAGTCTCCTGTCAGCTGGAGTTGTCACATGCGGAGACCCTCCTTTCATATTTTTCCCGTAAAATTCTTCATTGCACACAAAATTACCAACAACATTTTGACTTCTTCCAATTATCAGTGCAATTTCGCGCTGATTTAGGCCGGAATTGAGATAACCTTTTATTTGACCTTTTTCAAAGTCATTCAATTGTTTCTCGCGACCCATTCCACCAAAAAACAACGGTAAATACTTCTAATTACAGTTAGAAAACAAGAGGCAACGCTACAGTCGAGCAAGCCCCACAGTGTAATACCCTGTACCCAGGTAAACTTCCGTCACTAAGTTATATGCGCCCAAAGCAGCAGCAAAAAGAGGAAGAAGAAGAGCGAACTTGTTGCTGCAGTTTGTGGAGGTTGTACTGGCGAGAATTTGTTTCGCTAATAACTTTTCTTAGAATTGACAGAATTAAATACAAAAAAAAAAAACAAACAGTAGATAATTATATATGAATTATGTGTGCAAAGTTTGGTTCAGGTAGCATTTGAAATGTGGACGCTAATGACGAAATTCTGTAGCGGGGGAAGGGGGGGAAAATTAAAAAAAAAAATAAACTCTTCCTTTCTCGGACCTAGGAGAATCTGGATGCCAACTTTAGTTATTCTAGCTTTACAGTTTCTGAGATCCTTGCATTCATCCAGACGGACAGACGGACGGAGATATCTAGATCGATTTCTCTGATTCAGAATATATATACTTTATGGGGTCGGAGATGCTTCCTTCTGCATGTTACATTCTTTGCACAAACCTAATATACCCTTTTTACCCTACGGGTACAGGGTATAAAAAGTTAACACCATTAACTTCACGCTGTCGATCACAAAGTAAAACTGAAGTAATTGAACCTATTCTGATGAGCCAAAAAAATGCAGCGTTTTTAGCCAATGTAAAACGAAAGAAAATTTCCTCAACTACCGTTTGAAAAATCCCGTTACTTTGTTATGCTTTATTAAATGTAAACAAATAAAGGTTCACAACATATAATTTTAAAAAATTTATGTGAAGTAAAAGCTGAAATATTGCACGAAATTAAGGCAGCATTCTTTGAACCTATTCAGTTGAGCGGCAGTGTATGTCCACGACTGATGTGTTTGAGAGAGATATGTTTAATATTAATATAGTCGACAAAAATGACCAAATGACAGATTACAACTGCGGAGAAAATGTACATAGATCTCGTGACTAAGGGTCGGTTTGTCAAAATGTTCGAAGAGACGTATTTAAATGCAAACAAAAAAAGCGAATGTCGAGTGTCCTGAATTTTAAATACACTGTACATACATACACTGTACAGAATAATTATAGAAATTAAAACAAGTAAGGAATGCTAACGTCGAGCGAGCTCAACTCTTAAATTATTGTCAATATGGATGACATCGTGGTGGCGCGCACAAACATGGAGGAACATTTAGGTTCACTTAGAGAAGTTTTCACACAATTGATTCAAAACAAACTAGAGTTACGAATGGATAAACGCGAGTTCATGAAAGTAAAAAATATTTAGGATTTCGCATATCAAGTGAAGGCATAGGAGCAGAAGACAATGGTTTAGATCAGCGGTGGGCACGAAATTTTAGTTTGGGAGTCCTACAACAACATCTACAACAAAAACTACCGTTTGGGTTATGATCATAAGCTGCGAGCAAAAAATTAGGAAAAAAAAGTACACCGAAAAAATTTTTGATCACATTTATGAACATTCATTTAATAATTTTTCGAAGTCTATTTCCTCTTCACTTAAAGCAATTCGTAATAAATCTGATAAATTTATGTCACTTAATTTATTCCTATAAACATTTTTAATATATTTAATGTTTGAAAATGCAGCTTCGCACACATAAGTGCTGGTAAAAAAAATACCGCGTCTCAATCTCGGAAATAATAATTTCATTAGCCATTGTTCAGTTTTAAATCAAATATAAGTAAGATTATAAGTAAATAACTTGACGAAAATCATAAAAGTTTTACTGAAACACTATAATTTATAATTTGTCAATACACTTTGAATGTCAGTGCATAAGTGACCGTCAGCGGGTATTGCAAATCGATCATCGGTACACACACTGTGTGTATTTTGTTATTGCATCGATCTACTTGTGCGTCTGGCTGGCGACAACACTGCGTGTATTTTGTTTTTGTAAGTTTGCTCGAGATCGGTACTTTGCTTGTGCGTCTGGCTGTCGCCAGTTACCAAAACATAACGGAAAGAGCCCCGGGAGCCCAAAGAGCCACTACGTGGCCACCGCTGGTTTAGATGCAAGTCAAAATTTCGTAATTCCAGACAAGGTGCAAACAGTTCAAAGCTTTCTGGGCTTGTGTTCGTACTTTTTTCAGTTTTAGCCAAGCCACTATATGATCTTTGAAAACGGACAAACCATTTCCGTTCGAGGAAAAATAATTAGAATTCTTTTTAACTCTTAAGGACAAATTAATATAACGATGAGTTTATAATAATGTTGATGTTTTTTTGCGGGATGGAGCCTTCTATCAAACCACTGCATCAACATTGCTCCAAATCCCTTGCACGACGTGTCAGTGTGCAATTCAGTCGGCGCTTCTCTTGAGTATATGTGCAGCACCGGCTCACTCGTTAATACGTTCTTCAAGCTTTGAATGGCCTCTATTTCTGCAACGCCAATATCGAACTCAACATTTTTTCTCAGCAGGTTCGTGAGCGGTCGCGTTATATCAGCATAGTGCGGTATGAACTTTCTGAAGAACCCGGTCAAACCAAGAAACGACTGTACATCTTTAATATTTTTAGGAATTGCGAAACGACTGACTGCTGTTGTTTTATCCGGTCCAGGTCAAACCTTTCCATTTTCGACCAAATGACCATAAAAATGTATGCGTTGCTGGAGAAAATCACATTTCTTCCATTTTATTTTTAAATCAAATATGGCTGCTGTCCAATACTCTTTTTGTTTTGTGCATGCATTCTTCAACTGAGCCGGCATATATAACAATATCGTCCATATAAAGCTGCATAATGTCTTTATTCATCAGTTTTTGGAAAATATGGTTGACAAAGCGTATGAAGGCTGCTGGTGAGTTTCGAAACCCAAACGGAGATCTGTTAAACTCAAAAAGACCATCTTTTGTTACGAAGGCTGTCAACGCTTTGCTACTTTCCTCCACAGGCAGATGGAAAAACCCATTTTCCAAGTCCATAATCGTAAAGAACTTTGCAGCCTGCAGTTTTTCCAAAACGTCTTCTATCAGGGGCACGGGGAATCGATCCTGCAAAACCATACTATTTAGTTTATGATAATCGACGCATACCCTTAGTGTTCGATCCTTTTTTTGAACTACGACGATTCGGCTGGCCACGTGCGATGATGACTCACGTACAACCCCTTTTTCCAGCCATTCTTCTACTTGCTTTTTTACAGCTTCCGCTTCCACTGACTAGGTGACTCGGTGCCTGGCGAAATGGCTTTACAACGCCATCTGGAACAATTTTCAACTTCACCGGACATTGTAGAGGTTCTTCTACAGGCTTGTATCTGCATTTGATTAACTTTTCAACATCTCCACGATACTGCTGCGGCACTGAGATTGTGTTTTGGTCTTCAAAAATGGTATATACGTCGATAGGATGCTCATCTGTAGACATCTGTTCAGACTCATGACTATGAAACCAAAATCCCTCGATCGACAACCTGAATTTCTTTATGAAATCAAAACCCAACAATGAATTGTATTCGATCTTGTGTTCAGTGCGCAAGCCGTCGACTTCAACATGTGCCTCAAAAAATTCCACTGGTTTTGTGTTTGCATTGCCCAAGCCGCGCAGCAATGACGTGCTATTAAACACCTTAATTTTGTCCAGCTTTTTAAGCATACATTCATTCACGATAGATACGTCGGCTCCTGTATCTATAAGGCATTCCATGCTCACGCCGTTTATGTTTATTGTTTTCAGACGCCTAGCCTCGGAAACTACATGCACCTTTTTGGCAAAATCCCTTCTTATTTACACTGTCCACCTCTCTCTTTGTATTTGCAGCTGTATAACTTTCGATGTTCCTTTTGTCGGTACTTTTCTTCTGGTGTTCATGAACCAGCTCAAAAATCTCGTATTCTTCTTTCAGCGATTTGTATGTCTTGCAACGATACATGGCGCATTTGAACTCGCTTTTAATTTGCAGACCATTTACAATATGTCTCAACACGGCTGCTTCTTCTATATTGCCCATGCTTGCCAAGTTCTTCATGTGCAATAGGTACTCATGAAACGACTCTGATTTTCTCTTTTTACGCTCGGACAACAATTGATGAATATCGGCACTATTGCGGCTGCACTCAAACTCCTCAATTAGTTTTTCTTTTAAATCGTCAAAGTCGCTCACACCTTCCGACTCTAGAAACAATTTAGCCGTACCGCACATTTTGGCTCTCGCTTGGACATATTTTTGTTTTTCCGACAACTCATATGCTTCGGCGTTACGTTCAAAAATCTCGAACCATTTTCGCACTGGGACTGAACAGCCGTCAAAATCATTCACAATTTTCTCAAAATTGTTGGCCGAAATTTTCACCTGCTTTTCTCTTTGATCGTCGACTTCAATTTTTAATGCCACTAATTGAATTAGCTGTTGCAATTGCACCACTGTTATTGTCTACTGGTAGCGTACTCGCTACTTTTTCATCTCAGCATCTCAGCTACGCTCTCTTTCACACTTTCTTGCTCCTCTGCTCTCATTACTTCTAGTTTTTCTGTTCTAGTTACTTCTGGCTCTTCTCCTCTATCTACTTCTTGCTCATCTCCTCTTACTACTTCTTGCTCTTCTGCTCTAGCTACTTCTTTTTTGCGCGGTGTCCGCCTCGTTTTTGCCATATTTACAAGAACACACACACCCAAACACAACGAACAACAATGGCGACTATTCGGCGAATAACAGTAAATTCGATCTGTATACTGGAGTTTCGCAACGCACTCTTTCTGGCCTTGAGACAACGTTTGGCGTTTTTAATGTAATTTCACAACTGTTTGCAACGTAACAACTTTCAACTGTACAACTTTTAATGTTCGAAATTACAAATAAATAGCCTTTGAACACAACAGTTTGCCACTTTGTCACTCCACTTCCAGCTTTATATTTAACTCGCGTATTTTGCCATGATTAGCTTCGACTGGGTGAGCCCCCAAATGTAAGGATGAGTTTATAATAATGTTTAAACAAATACCAAATTAGAGTTATAATAATGAATCGAATGAATTAAACAACTGTTAACAGAGAGGGTTACAAAAATCAACTTAAAAATGTTAGACGACTTTATAATAAGCTACAGCCGACGTCTTGCTTCTGCCGAGTTTTTCACCGAGTGTCCGTATGCTGCCACCGGATCGTTACCATCGCGATAACCTAGGTGTGTATAGCCCCCTTACATTAATGCAGTCTCCTAGTTTAGACATTTACGATTATAAGGAAGAAGTTGAATTGCATTGCGATGCATGTTCATTAGGATGTGGGGCGGTACTCATGCAGAAAAGAAGAAAGGAATGCTAAAGTCGAGCAGGCTCAACTCTTAAATACCCTGTACCACCCCAAAAAAAAAAAAAAAA
This sequence comes from Scaptodrosophila lebanonensis, assembly GCF_003285725.1. Classification (NCBI taxonomy): domain Eukaryota; kingdom Metazoa; phylum Arthropoda; class Insecta; order Diptera; family Drosophilidae; genus Scaptodrosophila; species Scaptodrosophila lebanonensis. The sequence continues at coordinate 1,245,210 of NW_022060580.1, read as the reverse complement.
CAAGTAAAAAAGATAAAGTTGGGTGTCCCGACTTTGAAATACTCTGTACATATGTTTAGAATAATTATAGGAATTAAAAAAAGTAAGAGAATTAAAAAAAGAATTTTGATCGATTTTACCTCTTTTGGTATTTGAACTCACGTAGAGGGTGTATAATTGCACATATACAAAGAAATTGCGTCTATGTGAGTGTATGTATGTTTGTGCGCATCTATTCGTGTCTGTGTGAGCATGTTCGCAGTCAACCAAAGCAACAGCATCAACAGCAGCCGTGGGCAGCGCTACAAGCAGAGCGTCGGCAGCGATTTTATTTATGGCTATAACTTTCTTCAGAATTTACCTATCATGATGAAACTTGACATACGGACATATAATCACTAACTGGGTGTGACTACAAATTTCAAAGAAATACGGGTTATAGAAAATCGTGAATAGGGGGAGAGTGGGGGGTACATCAGAAAAAAAAACAAACTGGTTATTCTAGCTCTTATACTATCTGAGATCCTTGCGTTCATACAGACAGACGGACATGGCTATATCGACTCGGCTTGTCAGCCTGATCAAGAATATATACACTTTGTGGGGTCCGCCACGCCTCCTCCTTGTGTGTTTTATGTACAATCGCACAAAACTAATAATATAGTATAACAAATATAACATTTGCATAATAATTAGCCAGTGCAAATTTGCAGAAATTGTTGAAAAATTGCAACGCTAATGTTTGAGAAGCGCATCTGATTCCATTTAAGAATTCCACTTATATTGCTTATTAGAAATTAAATTTATTTGTAACATTTTTGTACTCTGTACATGAAATGTACAAGAGTATATTAGGCTAGCGGGAGCTGAAAAACGTAACAGGCAGAAGGAGGCGTGGCAGACCCCACAAAGTTTATATATTCTTGATCAGCATGACAAGACGAGTCGATCTATATCTGTCTGTCCGTCCGACCGTACGTATGAACACTGGATCTCAGAGACTATAAGAGATAGAGACAGATAGAGAAGATGCCTTATGTGTGTACGCTATACGAGTTTATTTTATTTTTTTGTTTTCCCCCCACTTCCCCTCTATGGGGGTTTTTCCGATTTTACATTCGTATAATCGCCTATATCTCGGAGACTATAAGACCTAGGGAAATCAAATTTAAAATCCAAGATGCATTTTGTGAATACTCAGATAATGTGTATTTTGGAATTTCCCTCCCTCCCCCCTCTCCCAAGCAATTAGTGATCTTCCATAACTCCCGTAATTCTTGGAATTTAGACCTCAAATTTGACAAATACCCCCAGTTAGTGATTATGTGTCCGTATGCCAAGTTACACTATGATAGACTGATTTATCAGGAAATTAGAGCCATAAATATATTTCAGTTTTCCACCAATCAACTTTAAATTTGGTTTTTGCGTTCTTTAAAAGAATCCAAAAGAAAACTGTTTATTAGGTTCTTTGAAATTTGTCTTGGAGACTGAAATATTCGAACAGTTGATTCAATAAAGCACGAAAAGACACGAACGTGAAAATGCTATAGAAACAAAAACAATACGACGAAAATATAATTTAAAGTTAGGAAATACTCTAATATTTATTCCAGTTTTTTGCGAAAAGTCTATCTTAAAAAAGCAAGGGATTTGGAGCGCATATCCAAAAAATAACATTGTTAATGTAGCCACATTTGCATAAAATAAATTAATATTACGAAAAAGTAATGTTATGTGCACATATCGATCCTTGGAAATTGGACTACCATATACACATGTATACAAGCATAAATTAAATATCGACATTCTCCTACTTGTAATTATTCAATTCGCGAAGAAAAATTTGTGTATTCATTCGCCGTGCATACGGATTCGTGCATTTTTACAGCCAATTACGTGATCGAGCTGTGACGGACCGAAACAGGCCGACACATACTCAGCTGAACGCATATTTACAAGCGATTTAACGTTTGTGTTAAACGGTTTCGTCATATAACACCGCTACAGCTGTATTCTGAAGAATTTAGGGAGTTATTTAGAGTTAAGCTTATTCTGTGAATGTATTCTTGCGATTTACAAAAGCAGAAATACGCCTTTTACACTCACGCCCGAATTTGGCGGGACGTCCCGATTTTTAAATAAAAATTAAATGTCCAGCGCGGGCCAGGCTAAGTCCTGTACGCAGTACGCATGCAGCGTACTGAGGAATTTCGGACGGGTTGCACATAAATGAGAACTGTATTTATGTCGTTGTTCAATTTTACAGTGTTTAATTCTAGAAACTACTAGCCCTCAATGTCACAATCTATACATATACATACAGTCGAGCAAGCCCGACAGTAAAATAGCCTGTACTCTCCACAAAAAAGAAAAATTTAAAAAAAAATTTTTTTTAAAAATTAAATTTAAAAAAAAAATGAATGAATTAATTAATTAATTAAATTAAATTAGAATACATGTTTATGTTCAGTTTTAACAGCATACATTTACATCACGTACCTATGCGTGTTTATATGCGTGTATGTATGCAGCACAAAGTTGAACCAAAGCAGCAACAACAACAACAGCTGCGGGAATTACGGAAGTTATAAGAAAAAACACGAATTGCGGGGGAGTGGGGGGGTGCATCGAAAAAAACTCAAACTCGTACTTTCTCGGTCTTAGGAGAATATGGAAACCAAGTTTGGTTATTCTAGCTCTTATACTTTCTGAGATCCTTGCGTTCATACGGACAGACAGACGGACGGACGGACAAGGCTATATCCACTCGGCTTCTCATCCTGATCAAGAATATATATACTTTGTGGGGTCTGCCACGCCTCCTTCTGTGTGTTACATACATGCGCACAAAACTAGTATAGCCTTTCACCCTTTGGGTACAGGCTATAAAAATATTGCCTCGTCGTTCGTTGCCCGTTCGAAAGGCCGTGCGACAGTGCTAAAAAAAACGATTTGATGCTCGTGCGCTGTGTTCGTCATCAAGTACTTAACAATAACAAATATTATCGCTACTTTGTTCGCTCGTCTAATTATACCAACAAATATTAGGGAAATTGCGATGGTTTTTTAGCTACTTTTCTTTTCATTTGCGTTTCCCCTGCTTCCGATTAGTTTGTCTTGTTCTGACATTTAGTTTGCCGCAAAAAAAAAAACAAAATTAAAAATACATCTCTATATATATAAAACAGTTTGTCCTGACTGACTGATTGGCAATCAACGCACAGCCCAAACGGTAAGAGATAGGAAGCTGAAATTTTGACACAAGATCCCTCTTATAGTGAAAGTGAGCACTAAGAAGGGGTTTCGGAAAATTCGAGCTCCAAAGGGGGGAAGTCGAGGTCCAAAGTAGGTTTGAAAAATCCGCATTTTTCAACCGATCGACTTAAAACTGAGTTTCTAAAATCAATTAAAGAATACAAACAAAACTGCATTACTTAGATTTTTAAAATTTGTGTTGGAGCTTGAATTATTGGGGTTTTATAATTTATTCACTATTTCAAATGTTATAAATTTAGTCCGATCGATTTAAAATTTGGGTAATGTAATCTACGTAACTAAATCTACAACTTTGCATTCAAGGATTTTCAATATGCATTTTACAAATGCAGGCAGAACAAACAATACAAAATATCAAACAGTTGGGGACAACTAAGTATACATACAAACACACACACACACACACACACACACACACACACACACACACACACACACACACACACACACACACACACACAAAAGGTGTAGGGGAAGCCCAGTATGCTGACATATTAAAGGCAGTAAAATCAGCACCAGATTTGCAGCCATTAAAGAACGACATTCAGAGCATCAGAAGAACGGGCAACGGCAGTCTGCTTTTACAAATGAGCAGATCACCGTCCCATGACATTGGGAGGCTGCACGAAGCTGTGGAGGCGGCATTACAGGGCATGGCTGTAGTCAAGCCGCTAGTGGAGGAGACCCAGCTGGAGATCCGGGATCTGGACGAGCTGGTCACGAAAGAGGAGATTCTGGAAGCGCTCAGGTCAATTGGAGAGGACTTTAACATCGGTTCAGATGCAATAAAGTCAATACGCAAGGTGAACGGCGGACAGCAGATAGCTTTACTATCGATCCCTGTGGAGAAGGCAAGAGTGCTGATAGAAGCAGGGAAAGTACGGGTAGGATGGGTTATCTGCCGCATCCGAGGAGTTATACGACCAACACGTTGCTTCAAATGCCTCGGCTTCGGTCACATGGCAGCAAGGTGTAACAGCGTTGAGGACCTTAAAGATGCCTGTTACAGGTGCGGTGAAAAGGGGCATCTAGCCAGAAGCTGCGCAAACAGTCCGAAATGCTTGTTGTGCGCAAAGAAGAGTCTACCATCGACTGACCACGCCACTGGCAGCTTCAAATGTCCGGCATACAAAGAGGCCGTAAGACAAACAAGATGCTAAGGATCCTTCAGCTCAACCTCAACCATTGCATCGCAGCGCAGGACCTGCTGCTGCAGACAATCAACGAGGAGAGCATCAGCCTGGCGATACTAAGTGAGCCATACAAAACCAGCAGTAGCAACAAATGGGCCGCGGATCTGTCCGGTAAGGCCGCTCTCTGGCTCTGTGGTTCTAGAGAGCTCACCTTTTCAGAACCAAAAGCTGGAAACTTCTTTGTGAGAGCTAAAGTTGCAGACCTGTGGGTCTACAGCTGCTATCTTCCACCCAGTCTATCTCTGTCGGAGTTTGCTGCGGCTTTAGACGCTTTAGTAGACGACGCCAGGGGACGCAGTCGAGTCATAATAGGTGGAGACTTTAACGCATGGGCAGTTGAATGGGGCAGCAACGTCACTAAAGCTCGAGGTCGCACAGTACTTGAAGCTTTTTCAGGGCTGGATCTGACGCTTCTGAATACTGGGTCGCGACACACATTCAGCAGAGCAGGTATCGGTTCCATTATCGACCTGACGTACGCAAGCAGCTCCCTCCACAGCCATACCAAGTGGACTATAAGCGACGCTTATACGGCAAGCGATCACGTGGCCATCATAGTTACAGTCGGCGATACATCTCGCAACCCTACGAATCCACCGCCCGACAACGTGGCATACAAGCTGGAGTCATTCTGCCCAGCTTCATTTGCGAGAGCCCTTAGCGGCTTTTGCCTCTCCGGGGACCCGCAGACCATGGCTCTAGACGCCGCGTCCCAAATTCGAGCTGCATGCGACGCCAGCATGGTTAGACGCTCGACGTACAGGCGCCACCACGTCCCAGTTACTGGTGGAATAATGACATCGCAGCATTACGCAGATCATGCATCAGTGCAAGGAGAGGGGTCCAGAGAGCACGTGGTTCGCCCTTGTTCTCGCTCAGGCAGGATACCTACCGGGAGTCTAGGCGACTGCTGAAAAAGGCTATCTCAGCAAGCAAGAAGAGATGTTTTTTAGAGCTGTGCGACTCCGCAGAACTGGATCCCTGGGGGAAGGCGTATAAGCTGGTAGTAAAGCGCATTCATGCTGGCGGACGCGGTGCACCCCTGGATGCCGAGAACCTCGCTCGGATTGTCGCAACTCTTTTCCCCTCGAGACCAGAGACGCCAGTGCTGATACCACACACCACAGACGCACTATCGCCCACCATTGACGACGTCACGACGGATGAAGTGATACTAGCCGCTCGCAGCCTGAAGCCCAACAAAGCGCCGGGCCCAGACGCAATACCGAACCGCGCCCTCAAGCTGGCATTGTGCATGCACCCCGAGACGTTCGCCGCTTTCTTTGGAAAGTGCATCAGAGAAGGAATATTCCCAGATTGCTGGAAGGTGCAGAACCTAGTCCTGCTGCCAAAACCTGGCAAGCCATCTGAAGTCCCCTCGTCGTACAGGCCGATTTGTCTCCTGGACTCAATCGGTAAGGTGCTGGAGAGACTGCTGTGCGTGAGACTCGAGGCAGCCATCGGCCTATCTCCAAACCAATTCGGGTTCAGGAAATCGAGGTCTACGATTGACGCAATCAGCAAAGTGGTGGACATCGCATCTAAGGCGATATCAGGCAACAGGTGGAAAGGTGGATCAAAGGAGTACTGCCTTGTGGTGACCCTCGACGTCAAAAACGCGTTCAACTCGGCAGATTGGGGATGCATCCTCAACGCACTTGCAGCTCAGGGGATACCATCGCACTTAGTACGCTCCATTAGAAGTTACCTTAGCAATCGCTTACTTAGATATCATACCTCATCAGGCACCAAAACCGTTAATGTCGTCGCTGGAGTTCCTCAAGGGTCGGTCTTAGGGCCGCTGCTTTGGAACGTCATGTACGACGGAATTCTCTGCCTTCAGTTACCGCCTGGCACGGAACTAGTGGGTTATGCAGACGACATAGCGATTGTAGGCGTTGCAAAAGAGATCAGGGCTGTGGAGGATGCATGCAACCGATGCATCGTAACCATAATGAGTTGGCTGTCCACGGTTGGCCTCGAACTGGCGGCTGGCAAAACTGAGGTTGTGCTCATCAGCAGTCGCAAAACCGTAGAACAGGCGCACATTCGCATCGGAGGTCTACTAGTTCCTTCCAAGCGCTCCATTACATACCTTGGAGTCAGGTTGGACACACGGCTATGCTTTCGTGAACATCTGGAGCAAACAAACAAGAAAGCTGCGGAGGTAACACGGGCGCTGTCGCGAATAATGGCCAACACGTGTGGCCCCAAGCAAGGACGAAGATTACTTCTGATGAGCGTAACGAAGTCGATAATGTTATATGCGGCACCAATATGGGCTGCCGCGGTAACCAGGAAAAGTTACGTCAGGGACCTCGTAGCAACGTATCGGCTGAGCGCACTCCGCGTCTGCAGCGGTTTCCGGACGATTTCGGATGACGCCGTGTTAGTGATCGCAGGGATGACCCCTATTGACCTCCTCATCAGAGAAGCCCGCAAACCTCACGAAATTGCAGCTGGAGAGCCTCGCAGATCCGCGCGGGCGGTGGCTAGACGAACAACTATCAGCGCGTGGCAAGAGCGTTGGAATGCCTCGTCCAAAGGCAGATGGACCCACCTATTAATACCCGACGTATCACTGTGGATAAACAGAACGCACGGGCAGGTTGATTTTCATCTAACGCAACTCCTAAGCGGCCATGGTTGCTTTAGAAGTTACCTCCAGAGATTCGGGCACGACTCCAGTGCGGAGTGTCCCGCCTGCCGAGGAGTAATTGAAGATGCTAACCACGCAGCCTTCGAATGCCCTCGTTTTGAAGCGGAAAGACTGAGATGGGAGGCGACTACTGGAACCCCTCCCTCGGCGACGAATTTTGTGGCGAACATGCTCGCTAACGAGGACGCTTGGGCGGCGAGTGCAAACTTTGCTGCTTCAATAATGGGCAAGCTCAGAAAGCTGGAGCGTGAGAGGAGCACCATATAGGCGGGCTGTTCATCCGGGCGAAGCAATGCCTAACAGCCGTACCGCCCTGTCTACAACCTGCGTATATGTATATCTATCTATTTATTTATGTATATATATTTTTTATCTATATTTTTGCTCTGTCAACTTTCTTATTTAATTCATATTAAAGAATACAAAAAAAAAAAAAAAAAAAAAAAAACACACACACACACACACACACACACACACACACACACTGAGCTCAGGCTACTGTGGGGGTCACAGGTGGCGGATAGTGAACGGCCTGTGCAAACAGGCCAGCTGCGAATAACCAATAAGCAGCAGTGTGCAGGAAAGGAGAGGGTAAACCAGTTCACCCAAACGTCACCACCGATGAAGCAGCGCCCCCAACTTAGTACCCCTAAAAGGCCCAGAGACCCAAAAGGTAACCAGCGCACTACCCCACCGAAAAAGCTGAGAACGCGTGATTAGGAGCGCGCCACGGCACCGACGTCACTAGTCCAGAGCAAGGAGAACCAGTCCATTATGGAGCCAGAAACCGCCAAGAAGAGCGCCTGGACCAAGGTGAAAGGTCGTGGGCAAAAGAGGCGCAGTAAACCAGACGCCATTATTGCCAAGAGCGTAGGTGAATGTCAATTTTCTGACCTGCTGAAAGCGGTCAAATCGGACCCAACCCTTCAAAGCATGCGCGATGATGTCCAAGGCATCCGCAAAACGGTGAATGGCAGCCTTCTTCTGCAGCTAAGCAGAGCCCCAGCTCATAGCGAGAGTTCGTTGCATGCTGCAGTGGAGAAAGCACTACACGGGATAGCAGAAGTCAGAGCCCTGACAGAACAAGCTAGAGTAGAACTCCGCGACCTAGATGAACTCACTACCAAGGAGGAGATATGTGCAGCGATCGTAGCGAATGTGGAGAACATTAGCCTGGACTGCTTGTCAGTAAAGTCGATTCGCAAGGCACGTGGTGGGCAGCAAACTGCAGTGCTATCACTGCCAGCTGACAAAGCCACGTCACTTTTGGAACTTGGCAAGATCCGGATTGGATGGGTCATATGCCGCGTGCGAACCTTAGTTGACCCAATGCGGTGTTACAAATGCCTAGATTATGGGCACATCGCAGGAAGATGCACGAGCAGCGAGGACCTAAAAGGGAACTGCTTTAAATGCGGCGAGAAGGGCCATGTTGCTAAGACCTGTAGCAAGGATCCTAAATGTATGCTATGCTTTAGGAAAGGAACTCCAAACTATGCCCACGCCACCGGCAGCTTCAAATGCCCAGCGTTTAAAGAAGCAGTGCGTCAGGCGAAACACTGAAGTTCATCCAGCTTAATCTGAACCACTGTAGTGCGGCACAAGATCTGCTGCTCAAAACAACACAGGAGCTCTCTGTCGACTTGGCTATCCTAAGCGAGCCCTACAGACCAATGGAAGGCCCCAGATGGGCTATCGACCAATCGGGTAAGGCGGCGCTATGGGCCTGCGGACCCAGCGGGATTCATGTGGATGATGTACGGGCATGCAGAACGTTTGTGCGCGCAAGAGTCAGCGGCCTGTGGATCTACAGCTGCTACCTGGCACCTAGCTTGACAATCAACGAATTTGCAACAGCTTTGGACGAGCTGGTGACCGACGCAGCGAATCGCCGTAGGGTTATCTTGGCCGGCGATTTTAACGCATGGGCAGTGGACTGGGGCAGTATTTCTACGAACACTCGTGGCCGTATACTGCTTGAAACCTTCGCCAACATGGATATTTCCCTGCTAAACACAGGCACCCAACCCACATTTAGTAGAGCCGGCGCAAGCTCTATTATCGATCTCACTTTCGCAAGCAGCTCTCTGTTCAATTCTGCGTCGTGGTCTGTGAGTGACGTCTATACGGCTAGTGATCACTATGCTATCATCTACACAGTCGGGGAAAGGACGAGTAGCCAGCGGCATGGGCCGCGCACGTATCACGCGTATCGCATTAACACTTTTAACCCTGCTGCCTTCTTCAGGCTTCAGGCTGCATGCAATAGGAGCATGCTTAAGAGGAGGACAAGTCCGCGTCATCATGATCCCGTTTTTTTGCACAGCTGCGAGTGGCATGCAATCGCGCCAGACGACTCACCCAAAGACTGCGAGGCACACAGGCGTTTCCTTCCCAACTAGCAGATTTTAGGAATTGCAGAAGATCCCTGAAACGAGCCATTCGCAGTAGTAAAAGGAACTGCTTTCTGGAGCTATGCGATTCGGCAGACCACGATCCATGGGGAAAGGCGTACAAATCAGTAGTGAAAAAAATCAACGCAGGTCGATACGATGTGCCTTCAACTCCAGACGCACTAGCAAAAATAGTCGGTGTACTATTCCCCCCTGGGCCGGTGACCGGAGAAGAGGAGGACAGCGTTCCACGCCCATTCCAGGAGACTACTGTGGTACCAGAATCAGAAGTACTTGCAGTAGCAAGCTCTCTAAAGGACAAGGCACCAGGCCCCGACGCAATCCCAAACCGGGCACTTAAGCTGGCACTTGCGTTGCATCCCAGCTCGTTCGCAGCACTGTTCGAAAATTGCTTGAATTCAGGTGTTTTTCCGGACTGCTGGAAAGTCCAAAAGCTGCTATTGCTCCCGAAACCAGGTAAACCACCTGGAGAAGCATCATCCTATAGACCGATCTGCCTGCTGAACACGGCGGGGAAAGTGCTAGAGAAGCTTCTCTGCACGAGACTGGAGGCAGCCCTAAGCACTGCTGGCGGACTATCCCCAAACCAATATGGATTCCGCAAGGCGCGTTCAACGATTGATGCCATCGGAAAAGTGGTCGAGATAGCCGCTAACGCTATTTCAGGGACGCGCTGGAAGGGTGGCACTAAGAAGTATTGCCTGGTGGTTACGCTGGACGTAAAAAATGCTTTTAACTCGGCCAACTGGATATCCATACTTAACGCACTTGGAGAACGAGGTATCCCCGCGTACCTCTACCAATGTATTCGCAGCTATTTTAGAAATAGGGTGCTAATGTATGAAACGTCGACTGACACTAAGACGTATAAGGTCTCTGCAGGAGTGCCCCAAGGCTCTGTACTGGGGCCACTCCTGTGGAATACAATGTATGACGGCGTCCTGCGGCTAGAGCTACCAGCAGGTACAGAAGCGGTCGGATTTGCAGACGACGTCGCGATAGTAGCGGTTGCAAAGGATCTGGCAGCCGTCGAGGACAAATGCAACGTAGCCATCAGAAGAATTATAGCCTGGATGAGCACAGTGGGCCTAGAACTGGCGCCACATAAATCGGAGGCCGTTTTAATAAGTAGCCGCAAAGTGGTGGAGGTAGCGCACGTCACCATCGGCAACCTGGTGTTGGCGTCCAAGCGTGCAATTATGTACTTGGGCGTCATGCTAGATACTAGGTTATCCTTCCGAGAGCACCTCGCCCATGCTGGGAAGAAAGCGTCCACGATGGCGCGATCTCTGGCGCGCATAATGCTAAATACTCGCGGTCCCAGGCAAGGAAGCAGACTTCTCCTAATGGGAGTCACACGGGCAATGATGCTATACGGATCTCCCGTCTGGGTTGAGGCCACAAAAACAAAGAGTTACATAAAGCCATTGGAAGTAACATATCGCCTTGGCGCTTTGCGCGTATGCAGCGCGTTCAGGACCGTATCGGACGACGCAGCCCTGGTCATCGCGGGTATGGTGCCTATAGACCTGTTGGCAAACGAGGCCGCCACTCTTCATCGGAGCACGAGAGCAGATGGCACGAGCGCGACGGTGATGCCCTCACTGCGTAGGGCTTTACGCTCTAACGCGAGGCAGGAAAGTCTACGGGCATGGCAAGAGCGATGGAATGTCTCCTCCAAGGGCCGCTGGACGCACCATCTGATTCCAGATATTCAGGCTTGGGTCGGGCGGAAGCACGGTTTCGTCACTTTCCACCTCACGCAGATTTTGAGCGGCCATGGGTGCTTCCGTAGTTACCTGTCCCGCTTCGGTCATGACGACGGAGAAGAATGCACCTTCTGCAGGCGCGGGGTGATAGAGGACCCACATCACGTGACCTTTGTGTGCCCCAGGTTTGAGAGAGCAAGAAGTCACCTCAACAACTGGCTAGGTGAACCCGTGTCTCCATTGAACTTCATCAGCAACATGATAGCGGACGAGCAATTCTGGAATGCCTGCTGCAAGTTTTCAGCCACAGTCATGGGGGAGTTGCGCAGACTTGAGCGGGAACGACATCGAGGCGAGATGTAGTCAGGTCGACGCCCGGGCGAAGCAATGCTCCACGGCCGTACCGCCTGGGCGCGGGCTTGTCTCAACCACTTCTTCACAACCTTCTCTTTACTCCTCTGCTCTACATCATATTACTTGTATATCCTTTTCTTTTCTTTTCTTTCAATAAACGAATTAAAAAAAAAAAAAAAAAACACACACACACACACACACACACACACACACACACACACACACACACACACACACACACACACACACTGGCCAACACTCGGGGCCCAAAGCAAGGTCGGAGGTTATTGCTTATGAGCGTAACCAGATCAATAATGCTGTACGCGGCACCGATATGGGCTGCCGCGGTGAACAAGAGGAGCTACATCCGCGACCTCGCTGCTACATACCGTCTTGGCGCTCTCCGTGTCTGTAGTGGATTCAGGACGGTTTCTGACGATGCCGTACTGGTGATCTCGGGGATGGCACCTATCGACCTCCTCGTCCTGGAAGCGAGCTACCTTCACAGTTTTGCTGCCGGGCGGCCTCGAAGGGACGCGCGGGCGGCGGCTAGACGTACGACGGTAAGCAAGTGGCAAGAGCGATGGGATGCCTCGTCAAAAGGCAGGTGGACCCACACGCTAATCACTAATGTAGCATCGTGGATCGGCAGAACACATGGCAAGGTCGACTTCCACCTGACCCAACTTCTGAGCGGCCACGGATGCTTCAGAAGTTATCTTCATAGATTTGGGCACGACTCCAGTGCGGAATGCCCGGCCTGCAGAGGGATACCGGAAGATGCTAACCACGTAGCCTTCCATTGCCCAAGGTTTGGGGCGGACAGAAGGAGACTGGAGGCGACAACCGGATCACCCCCAACGGCGTCGAACTTTGTGGCCAACATGCTCGCTAACGAAGTGTCGTGGGCTGCGAGCGCAAACTTTGCGGCCTCCGTTATGGGCAAGCTCAGGAAACAGGAGCGGGACAGGAGCGCGATATAAGCGGGTTGATCGGCCGGGCGAAGCAATGCCTAACGGCCGTACCGCCTGGACTTTGACCTGCGTATATCATTATTATTATTACTTTTACTTTTACTATTATTATTATTACTACTATTGTTATTTCTATCTATTCTATATTGTTATTTTTCCACTCTTTGTCAGTTTATATAAAGAATACAAAAAAAAAAAAAAAAAAAAAACACACACACACACACACACACACACACACACACACACACTGAGCTCAGGCTACTGTGGGGGTCACAGGTGGCGGATAGTGAACGGCCTGTGCAAACAGGCCAGCTGCGAATAACCAATAAGCAGTCCCCGACCAAGAGCAGCAAGAATGGAAAGTGCGTCTAAACGTGGGACATCCCGAGTAGCAGTGGCAAGACTGCAGACCCTAAAGAAGAACCGGCATACCAAGCCGAAATACCCACGAGCACACCAAATGGAGAAGCGGAAAAGCGGGTCCGAGGACCCATCAGGATCGACCCCAGTAAGATCCTGATTATGGTATACTGGGCAAACATGCAACACCTTGAACAGACGATATTAGGCTGGTGGGTGAGGTATTCTGTTACCAATATGGGCTGGAGTGGAATCTGGTCCAGACGGCTTTCAGGCTAATGCGTCACCTGCCCCCGTCCCGTTAAAACCTGGCAAGCCTCGTAGAACGCTCTTGTAATCGTCCCGTTAAGTTGGGGTGTAGGGTCAGTTAAGGTTATCCTTCTGTCTAGCTCCCGGTCTGGCTCTGAACACATGCACTCATAAGGTCTTGTGTCAACCCTCGCATGGCCTCCCTGCATTGCAAAGATAACCATGGGACCAAATAAGGGTAACTACACAACGAATACAAGATAACGGCTACGAATTGGGACCCAACAGCACAAAAATGGAAAAAACAACAACAACAACACTGGCGGAAGTACAGATAGGCTCTAGCCCTCAGGCCGGCGCAAAGAGCGCAAAAGAGGCACTAACGGGAAGCCCGGGGCAAAACCCGTTCCAAAAAGCATCGAGGCTACCACGCTCCCCAGTACAAACCCTGCAGGTGCGGAGTATGGAAAGATTACGGTCATCTCCTCCTGAACTAGAGAGCGAACCAATGCTAGTCCAGGTTCCGAAACAAGGGAGAGACCCTCTCACGAAGTTGGGGGAAAAAATCGGCGAGCTCAACGAAATGTTTGGTGGTGGGAGAAGGTCTATCCACCAACCAATGCGTGACCTGGTGGCGGTGATAACATCACTATACCAACAAATAGCTAGGGCCAAGGAGCCGCAGGCAGAGAAATCCGTGCGTACAAATGATAGGGGCACACAGACTGCCCGACAGCAAGAGGTACGCGGCACACCAAAAAGGCTAAGAGAAGAGGTAGAGAGACCTAGAAGAACACCTCCAAAAAAGACGAAAACTAACAGACAGGAGAACCAGGATAACACAGATGCAAGCATGCCGAAAAGAACACCGAAGCCAAAAACCGACAAAGCAAGCGGACCGAGTCAAGAGATGGAAAAGGCACCAACACAAGGAGGAAACAGCCAGGCAACCAGCAAGTGGATACAAGTATCCAAAAAGCGAAGGAGACCGCCTAGGCCTGATGTCATGATTATCAAGCCGACGGAGAAACTGTCATTCGCAGATATTCTCAGGAAGGTAAAAAGCGCCCTTGAATTGAAAACAGTCGGAGAAGAGGTCCATGCCGTACGGAAGACGCAAAAAGGAGAGCTGCTGCTCGAATTTAAGAGAGCAACCGATGTGACCACCGGACAACAACAGGAGCACATCAAAAGCATACTGCCCACTGAGGTCGAGGTCAGAATGCTTACACAAGAAGCCACGTTCGAGCTAAGGTATCTCGATGAAGTGACTACGGAGGACGAAATACTCACCGCAGATAGTGCGCGAGCAAAAAATCGACCTAGCAATCCTCAGCGAACACTACAGAGCGGATGACTCACAACGATGGACCACTAGCGGATGCAATAAAGCATCAATATGGACATGCGGCAAGTATCCACTTGAGAAGACGCACAGCGGCGAGGAAGGATACGTAAAAAGCACAGTGAACGGAATAACATACTACAGCTGTTACTACCCCCCCCCCCCCCCCCCCCCAGCATGCCGCTAGAGACGTACAGACATGCACTTGATAAGCTCGTCAAAGACGCGGAAGAAGTAAAGCCCATAGTTATCGCAGGCGACTTCAATGCATGGGCAGTCGAGTGGGGCTCAAATCGCACGAACCTCAGGGGAGAATACCTTCTTGAAGCGTTTGCAACCCTGGATGTAGCACTGCTCAACTGCGGTGAAAAGGACACTTTCTCCAGAGGGGGGAGAAGCTCAAAGATCGACATAACTTTCATTAGTTCTGCCCTACTACCCTCAGCGGAATGGCACGTATCGGATGAATACACGCACAGTGACCACCAGGCAATAATATTTGAGATCCACAGACGACCCACGAGACGGAACCCAACAAATGGCACCCGACCCAATCCTGGATGGAGAGACACCACCTTCGACAAAGAGGCATTCAAACTGTCGATGGGTGAGTGTCACCTAATGGGTAGTGCGAGCAACAAAGCGACCATCCTGATGCGTTGCATTGCTGATGCCTGTAACGCGTCTATGGCCAAGAAAGGCCAACAGGCTAGAAGACAACCCGTTTACTGGTGGAACAGACAGATTGCCGACCTCCGCAAGAAATGCATACGCGCACGTCGAATATGCCAGAGAGCTAGAGGTCGCGAAAACTTTGTCGAACTTCAAGAAGAGTATAAGGCTGCGAGAGCCACCTTAAAAAAATCTATCACCCAAAGCAAAAGGAACTGCTACAGAGAGATGTGCGACGACGTTGAGAATAACCCATGGGGCACAGGGTACAAGCTGGTAATGAAAAAGCTAAGCAGCTTCCGTTCACCAGTCACAACATGCGCTACGAAGCTCAAGGCAATTGTGGAGGGACTCTTCCCCCAGAGGGCAGAAATTACATACTCAGTGGCAAGCTGTGAGGCCACAGAAAACATCCCAGGTGTCACTCTTGAAGAATTAGAGGCGGCGAGCAGAGGACTAAAACTAAAGAAAGCACCTGGGGTGGATGGAGTCCCAAACATTGCCCTCAGGACGGCCATCGAACATGAAGCTGAACTATTCCGAGAGACCTTCGACGCATGCATTAAGGAGAGGAAATTCCCCCGGATCTGGAAGAAGCAAAGACTGGTGCTAATCCCAAAAGGAAATAGCGCCCAGGACGCTTCAGGCTACCGGCCGCTCTGCATGATCGACACTGCCGGCAAACTACTGGAAAAAATAATTAGCAGAAGACTGGACGAAGCACTGGAAGGAGATGGCCTCTCAGACCGACAATATGGCTTCCGCAAAGCCCGCTCCACAGTAGATGCGATAGCAGCAGTTATACACACAGCGAAAGACGCCATTAAAGGAGTGCGGTGGCTCGAGGGAGAAAAAGAGTACTGCGCCATTATCACGCTGGACGTAAAAAATGCCTTTAACTCAGCAGACTGGGATGTCATTCTTGCAGCACTTGATGGGAAAAATGTACCAAAGTACCTAGTAGAGATCATTAGGGACTACCTTAACGACAGAGTGCTCCTGTACGACACAGACGAAGGCAGAAAGCATTATGCCGTGACAGCGGGTGTACCACAGGGATCAGTGTTAGGCCCAATACTATGGAACATAATGTTTGATGGCATACTTAGGCTGGAACTGCCCAAGAGGGCAGAAATCACTGGGTTCGCGGACGATATAGTGTTGCGATAGCACTAGTCCTCGGTAAGCGGGACGGCCCCAATTGTCCGTCCCGTGCCAAAGTTGGCATTGATAATCTCGAGGCGTTGATGTGTTCAATTCTTTATTCAAACTTTAACTGTTCGTTTACATTTTTACTTAAAGTAAACTAAGCTAAGGCCGCGTAGCTGCACTGCCCGATACGCCGGCAGCGGAGCGGCTGCATTATATACTAGCTTATGTACTCAGCGCTGTTGGCAGCGAGAGCGCGAGAGAGTATGTTATGTGCACTTGAGGTGGCTGACACTAATTGCACTGACGCTGCGCTTATGTCGCCCAATGCATGCGCGATCATATTACGTCGCGTATGGATTATGCTTAGCTCTTGAGTTTGTATAAACATTGCAACAAAGTGTTACAGTGTGTATTCCTTATGTGTGCACACTACATCTCCCTCCTTTTGAAAAATAACGTAATATTATGAAGTTATTTTCTAAATTGTTTATCTATTAATTTCATGTATATCTAGTTATATATATAATTTTTTTTTTTTTACTATTATTATTATTATTTTTTTTGATGTAATCATAGAAAATTGATGAAAATTTTTATTTTTTTTTATTTATTGATATTTATATATATTTATGCTTGTGTATGGCCATACTTCAAGTTACGAATTAAAAATCTTTAACCTATCCTTATGTACTGTTTGTTTTTTTTTTTTTTTGTGTTTTGCGTTTTGCGACCATATACCTGTAACAATTAATCTAGCCTAGAGCGATAAGGTACTGCTCTAACCGTTTTTTTTTTTTTTTTTTTTGCACAAATTAATAATTAGAGAATCCTATTTTCTGTTTCCAAGTCCATAATGAACGTCTTCACAGGACCGTACTTCAGAGTAGAACATTCAAAAATATATTTGTGTAAAAGCTAACCACTGACGATTGGCGATTGCTGACCCAGCATTTTGAGAATGCCAATGAACAGGGTCATGAACGTATCGTCCGTAGAGACTCCTTTTAGTTAACTCGTCCTTTAATCGTAAGTACTTTGCAAAGGTACAACTGAAAATGCCATTCAAAAATGCATTAATTCATATACAGACAATCTATGCAGACAAAATAGCTTCTTCTTTTATTTTTACTTGGGTCACCGGGTCGAGTAGCGCTACTCTTATTAAATTTATTCTTTATTGCCCATATTTTTAAAGTATCTATTGAACTAATTCAAAGATCTTTTTCCACGGTACCTCTTTGAGTGTGGTCGATTCTGTATATACCGGCTTGCCTTTCAAGCCTTTGGAAAAACTGACCTAAGTCGAGAATTCCATTGGTACATATATAAATCGCCAACATCATATTACTTGACGTATACGTTGTCGTATACGTTGGGCTTTGAAGCTTTTATTTTATGGATTGCTTAGGCAATTTCCATTGTTCTTTTCCTGCGCAGGATTTTTGTCTACCTTGCCATCTTGCATACTTTTCCCTTTTTGCAATTTTATTTATTTTTTTTTTATTTTTATTCTTTGATGGTTATTCTTGATAACTCATCAGTTATTTAGTTCTTCTATTTTTTTTTTTATAATATGTGACATAACTTCGCTTAGCAAATTTGTCAAAATAAATTCAATTATAATACGTTATATTCTGCTCTTTGAAATAAAAATCCGATAAAGGCAAGTACTGTCTTTAGCTTCAGCCAAATATTTAAAGCCTGATACAACATTCATATGCGGCCAATGTAGCCAATAGGCCTGCCATGATTATATCTTTTCATGCAGAAAACAACGCGAGGCAAAGTTGTGGAACATCTGCGCCACCAAAATTATTCGATCAAAATTCAAAAATTTGGTATATATTTGGTATACCACAGGCATATAATCGCAACTTTTTGTACGCCTTTTTTTTGCGTATATGATTTACAATAATTATATTTGTGTATTAATTAATTTTTTTCTTTTTTTTTGAATACAAAAATATTAAGAAATGTTTCTTGCTTAACTTAAATTGAACAATTTTCCTGCCTATTTGTTCGAACAGCTTTACGGGCTGTACTTCTAATCGGGCAGAAAAGGTTCCGCTCAATTTTACAATTTTCCTTATTAATTATTTTACAATTTTCTTATTGGCTATTTTTTACAATTTTTCTTACATATATATATTTTAACTTAAATATGCATTACAAATTTTGCATTATAAGTTTTTATCTTTGCTTAATCATTAAATTTTCCTCTGGTGTCCCTTTTTGGATTGTCGTCTTGTGGCGTCCGCATCAGCTGGACGTCGCCGACTCCTGGCACGCTGATGCTCCATCGATGGCGCGAGTGGTGGTGTGCCCCTCGCGCTTGTTGATGTTGTGGCTTGTATTCCAACGTTGGTGCGAAAGGCGGTCCTATGCCCTTCGCACTTGTTGATCTTTTCAAATTAGATTGGTCCTTGATCCTCCAGGATCACTGTCACGGTCGCCATGTTGCGATAGCACTAGTCCTCGGTAAGCGGGACGGCCCCAATTGTCCGTCCCGTGCCAAAGTTGGCATTGATAATCCCGAGGCGTTGATGTGTTCAATTCTTTATTCAAACTTTAACTGTTCGTTTACATTTTTACTTAAAGTAAACTAAGCTAAGGCCGCGTAGCTGCACTGCCCGATACGCCGGCAGCGGAGCGGCTGCATTATATACTAGCTTATGTACTCAGCGCTGTTGGCAGCGAGAGCGCGAGAGAGCATGTTATGTGCACTTGAGGTGGCTGACACTAATTGCACTGACGCTGCGCTTATGTCGCCCAATGCATGCGCGATCATATTACGTCGCGTATGGATTATGCTTAGCTCTTGAGTTTGTATAAACATTGCAACAAAGTGTTACAGTGTGTATTCCTTATGTGTGCACACTACAATAGCAATAGTAGTGACGGGAAAACACCTTGACATACTGACAAGAATGTGTAACAAAACTGTAGCAATAGCTAGGAGCTGGATAGCAAGCATAGGACTCAAACTAGCTGACCACAATTCAGAGGTGCTACTTGTAAGCAGCAGGAAAAAAGTAGAGTTCATAACAATAGAAGTAGGGAATGAACAGATCACCTCAAAAGCAGCAATCAAGTACCTGGGAGTCATGATAGACAACAGACTCAACTACAAGGAGCACCTCAAATATGTTGGAGGACGGTGTGCTGGAGTAAGCAATGCCCTAGCACGAATAATGCCCAACCTTGGTGGACCGAGGCAAGACAGAAGGTTACTATTGATGAATGTAGTCACATCAGTAGCCCTATACGCAGCGCCCATCTGGTCTGAAGCAATGGCTAAAACTTCATATAAGAAGCACCTGCTCTCAGCCTACCGAAGGTGTGCCCTTAGGGTAGCTTTCTCGTTCCGTACTGTATCAACGGAAGCAGCAATAGTAATCGCAGGAATGCCACCGCTAGAGCTGCTGGCAGAGGCAGAAAAGCAGAGGTACCTTGGCAGAAGAACCGGCGTAACATACTCCCGGAGGCTAAGTGATGAGGCGATGGCAACATGGCAACACCGCTGGGACACATCCACCAAAGGAAGATGGACACACAAGCTGTTAGGAAACATAAAGGAGTGGATCGAAAGGAGACATGGGCAGGTCAACTACTATTTGGCCCAGCTGCTAACAGGACATGGATGTTTTCGCGCATACCTGCACAAATACAAGCATGACAACAACAACACTTGCCCGGAATGTGCAAGTTGCATAGAAGATGCAGAACACGTGTTCTTCCACTGTTCGCGAAACGACCGCCAGCGGAACCACCTAGAAAGGGTAGTAGGGGCGCAGGTTACACATAGTACGGTAGTAAACCTGATGCTGGCATCCATCGAAAACTGGACTCATGTGTGCGACTTCGCCAGAGAAGTCATAAAGCGACAAAGGATGGCAGAAAAAGAAAGAGCTGCAACCCTAGAGATCAGCACTCGCTGAATCACCACCCCCTGAAGTCATGCTTGACGGCGGTACCGGGGGGAACACATGGTCTGGAGGATACGGATAAGGATGGGGGTTTAGTACGTAGGCGCGAGCAAGCCAAAGAGTAAGTCTTGGCTCACATGCGAATCGTGCATATTGGTAGCTCGGGCTACCAATATCTTTCGAAGATTACCCAGCCTTTAGCTCGTATAGCTATAAAAAAAAAAAAACACACACACACACATACAAACAGCTGTTCGTGTAGTTGCGTGCAAACGATTGAAATAGCCAAAGCAAAATGTGAGACACTAATGTGTGAATGTCCATACATATGTGCACATCTATGTGTGTACATATGTATCTACATATGTATGTATGTACATTCGTCTTGCACTGACAGAGCAAGAAATGTTAATTAATTGAAAATTATATAATATAACATTTTTAAAAGTAATTTTTTCTTTGTTTAGTGCATTTGGCATTAGGGTTTTCATTAATAACTTTATGCAGCAACAACAAATATCAAATAGTTGGGGACATCACATACACACACTCACACACACAACAAGTAACAGTTCGTGTCTATGTGTGCGGTTCTCTACGTGCGGTAGAAAAAGTAAAGAGAAACATACATATGTATGTATGTATGTATGCCTGTGTATGAATATAGCATGTATGTACATTCGTATTAATGTATACATTGGGCAATCGAACACAGTTGTTTGATTGTAAAAAAAATAATGCTCTAAAAACAACAACAACTGCAAGTCATTGGCTCGCTCTTCTTCTTTCGTTTTGACCATTTAATGTTAATTGCAAAGGCAAAACACCAAAAGTTTACAGTTAAAGCAGAAACCGAATAACGGACCTACGCATATTCTGCTTCGCATTGCAGGCAGATGTATGTATGTATATGATTTGTTCTTATTGATCTCAATAAATAATTAGATTTTATTATTTAAATATTCTGCTTATTGCATTCAAACTTCGATATTTTGATGGTATCGGTGGCTTCAACTACCGAAAGTTTTACTCTAGCAAATTGAGATGAGAATTGTCAGTGCTTTTTGATCGTGGCTCATCGCTGCACGGCATTGACACGAGTCCGTGTCATGTTTCATATTCCGAGTTTGTGCGTGACCGTATTGACTCAATATGGCACGAAAAGACTCAAATGTGAATTTAAAATTAGGATATACCCTTATAATTATTCCCCTTTTTTGCACATAGTCTATCTTAAAACGTTGCGTTATTATACCTTGTACCCGTAGGGTAAAAAGGGTATATTAGGTTTGTGCAAAGTATGTAACATTCAGAAGGAAGCATCTCCGACCCCATAAAGTTATATATTCTGAATCAGCATGACGAGAGAAATCGATCTAGACATGTCCGTCCGTCTGTCCGTCTGGATGAATGCAAGGATCTCAGAAACTATAAAAGCTAGAATAACCAAAGTTGGCATCCAGATTCTCCTAGGTCCGAGGAAGGACGAGTTTATTATTATTTTTATTTAATTTTCCCCCTCTTCCCCCGCTACAGAATTTCGTCAATAGCGTCCACATTTCAAATGCTACCTGAACCAAACTTTGCGCACATAATTTATATATAATTGTCTATTGTTGTTCAAAATTTTATTCAATTCGGTCAATTCTAAGAAAAGTTATTAGCGAAACAAATTCTCGCCAGTACAACCCCCTCAAACTGCAGCAACAAGTTCGCTCTTCTTCTTCCTCTTTTTGCTGCTGCTATGGGCGCATATAACTCAGTGACGGAAGTTTACCTGGGTACAGGGTATTACACTGTCGGGCTTGCTCGACTGTAGCGTTCTCTCTTGTCTCTATATAAAACAGTTTGTCCTGACTAATTGGTGATCAACGCACAGCCCAAACGGTAAAAGATGAAATTTGGATTCAAGTATCCATCATAGTGTAGGAGCACACTAAGAAAGGCTTTTGGAAAATTCTAGCTCCAAAGGGGAGAAAACGAGCTTTAAAAAATATTAGTTATAGTGGTCATGTTCGTTTAACGAAATAGTTTGGCAAGAACAAAAATGTAACGGACTACTGAACAATTTTTTGTCAAGAACAGAAAATGTTCATTTAAATACCTTAAATGCCATCCTACTGGTAACTTACAAGGTGAAAACATATGGGTAGGTTATGCACACACAAAATAAATACAATTGGAAACATTATATTGAGCCGGGTTAAGACGGGCAATACCTGCTAGTAGTTAATATAAATAATATAAAAAATATATGTACACATTAATTTAATGTATTAATTAATTATTATCTAGCCAATAACTTGAATTGTAGTGAATTCATTTTTATTTGTGTATGAATTTTTCTGTGTGGCAGTGGGATAGTCACGGACCGGTCAAAAACTAATCCAAAAACGGACCGGTCCGGACCGAACATACTCGAACATACATACTTTTTGCAGTTCTCTGATACATACACTCACATAGAGAATTTAAAAAAAATGTTAATCGATTTTACTTCTCACGGTATTCGAACTCACGTAAAGGGTGTATAATTGCACCTTTACATAGCAATTGCATCTATGTGAGTGTATGAATGTCTATGCGCGTCTATTCGTGTCTGTGTGAACATGTTTGCAGTCAACCAAAGCACCAGCATCAACAACACCTGCGGGCAGCGCGTGGGCAGCAAATATATTTATGGCAATAACTTCTTGTTAAATATGTACAGTTGGTAGCCAAACGGGAACCGCGTAAACGTTTTGTCTGAATATAATTGGTAGTCAACCAATATATTTAATAGTCGAGTGCATATATGCAGTTGGTAGCCAACCAGTGTATTTGTGTCTGCAAACCGCCGAAGCTCTGAATAATAGAATATAGTTGGTAGCCAACCAATATATTTCACAAGTGCGCCATAGCTGTCGCGCATTTCTTGGTATACATACGAATTTTCGCCGCGATCCGTTATATTCGTGGCGTGAGAAAGAACAAGACGACGCTTCCATTTCGCTGCTTTGAAAGTCACACATGTACGCATTGAGCTTAGAACTAGTTCCATTTGTGTGCGAAGATTAAAACTGGGGAAATTGATTGAGACTATTGTGATACTGTGAGTTGTATGAGGAAATGCAATTTGAGAAGCAGAAAAATGAGCTCGTGCGATGAAACTGAAGACTTGGAAACCACCATTTGTGAGAAGGACAAGGTGGAATGTAGTGATATTTTAAGCTTGAAGTCCCTAACAAAAGTTACACTGCAAAATCAACAAGAAATGAGGACACTGACAGAGTCTGTGGTACAGAATCAACGAGAGATGTCAAGCTTGATGACACTGACAGAGTCTGTGCTACAGAATCTGCAAGAAATATCAAGGCAATGGTAAGACAAACTCAGCAAGATATAATTCGGTTGGACGAACGGGCTGTGACGTCAAAAGAAGCAGATCCAGCTCGCAAGGAGAATATGTGTGTGCCGTCGTCATTAGACACACCTTTTGGTGAGTTAGCTAAGAATGAAAATACGACGCAGGAAATTGACGGCGCGATGCCTCAATACACACAAACGCCGGAAAGGTTGTACGATCTTCCACCCTTTTCTGGATCACCCCAAGAGTGGCCGTTATTTATTGCTAATTTTAACGATACCACGAATGATATGTCAGTCCTCAAAATCTAATTCGTTTGCATAAGTGTCTTAAAGGCGAAGCCAAAATTATAGTTGCCGCTATGATGATATATCCGGAAAATGTGCCCAAGGTGATTGAGGAGTTGGAGTTTCGTTTTGGTCGGCCAAAATTACTCGTCGGTACACAGTTGGCCAAAATAAGGGTATTCCCAAAAATTCCATATAACAAACCGAATCAAATAATTCACTTGTCAACAAAGGTACGTTGTGCAGTCGCCTTTTTAAATTAATCTAAATGTCGTCAACATTTGAGTATCCCAATGCTAATGGATGAACTTGTAAACAAATTGCCAAATGACTATCAAATGGGTTGGATAGGGTATACAGCCGACTTTAACAAAACCAAAGCCCATGCTTCATTTAAATATAATTACTAATGTTTTATTATGTCCTTTATGTAATGATAAGCACACCCTGAGCCAATGTACGGTATGGATCGAGAGTATGGATGTGTCGGCCCGTTGGAACATTGCAAAGGCCCACCGACTTTGTTTTGCTTGCTCACAACATGCAGAACTGTGAACAGAAAGTTAAATACGGAATTGGAAATTGTACTCGTGTGCACCATCAAACGCTTCATCAAGTATCAGCCAATGGTCAGATTGCCAATTCTAATAACGAGAAACAAGAATCAGAAACGCGAAGACCAATTATGACATTGATGTTAAATAATGTCTATAGTAATCAGTTGATCAAGATATTGCTAGCTTGGACCATACAAAACGGTCCAAATGGAAAGTGTGATGCGTTTGCTATGTTTGACGAAGGTAGTGCCATAACTATGATCGAAAGTAATATTGCGTCTAAACTTGGTTTAAAGGGTCTTGAAAGACCTTTGTCCTTAAAACGGTACAATAATAGAATAGTCACCGAACGGTCCAAGCGGGTCTGCCTTGAAATTGCTGACAGTAATAATAGCTGTCGATTTGATCTAAAGTGTGTTCAGACAGACAATGAATTACATTTACCAGTCCAATCATTTTCTAAAGATAATTTCCATCACCTTCGTAATTTACCCATAGCGGACTATAAACATGCCAAGCCTGTTTTGTTGATAGGTCTCGACAATTTACACTTGGGATTATCGAGAACTATAACTGAAAATGGAAAAGTCGATCCAGTCGCCATTAAGACAAAACTCGGGTGGTTGGCGTTTGGACCAACAACATTACATGGAAAAACTTCAAATTTGCCTCCTTTGGAAGGAGCACGTGGTGCTGCCTGATAGCTTCGACATGGCTCAAAAACGACTGACGAATATTAAAAGGAGAATAAAAAAAGACAAAGAGTTTGCTCACAAGTATAAATCAGAGATGAAAAAATATATTCAGAAGGAATATGCACGAAAACTTACGCCGGAGGAACTAACCCATTCATAAGGAAGGGTATGGTATTTACCTTATTTTGCTGTACAGACTGTCCATAAACCTGACAAACTTCGTATCGTTTTTGATGCTGCCGCCACTGTTGCAGGCATATCATTAAACTCGTCACTTCTCAAGAGTCCAGAACAAGCCAAGCCACTACTATCCATGTTACTACAATTTCGATTAAACAAAATTGGAGTTGCTGCTGACATAAGAGAGATTTCTCAAATTTAAATCCGACCAACCGATCAGTCCGCTCAACGTTTCATTTGGCGAAACAGTGTTACAGATGAACCTATTCAACACTATGCTATGACATCTTTAATTTGTGGAGTAGCGTGCTCACCATATTGTGCCGAGTATATAAAGAATTTGAATGCCGAAGAATTTCGTTACCAATTTCCGAAGGCTGTGGACACCATTCTTAATCATCATTACGTCGACGATTTGGTCATGAGTTTTGGCTCAGAATTGGAAGCCATTGAGATTTGTAAACAGATTGTACACATACACCAAAAGGGTGCATTCGAGTTGCGAAATTTCATATCGCATTCAACAAAGGTTCAATCGACAATGAATAGTGCGCCATTGATCAAGGACAAAATAAACATGGAGAGTCAAAGTAGTAGCGATAAGGTCTTGGGTATGTACTGGAACACCAACAAAGATGTTTTTCAGCTTGAAACAAAGTTTTACCGAATTCCAAACGTGGTAATGAGAGGCCTCAGGGTCCCGTCAAAGAGAGAATTGCTTGGAATAGTGATGGCCGTTTTTTATCCATTTGGGCTGATCGCTAACTTTCACATATATGCCAAAATAATAATACAAAAAACATGGAACTACCGGTTGGAATGGGATGATATGAGCCAGAACTTCAAAAGGAATGGTATCACTGGTGGTCGGAACTACAGAATATGTCAAAGATTCACATCCCTCGTTGCTATTCAATAAATATGAGCGAAAGCCCTCAATTACACGTCTTCGTTGAGGCTAGCCAAACTGCATTTGCAGCTGTGGCGTATATTCGTACAACATCTGTAAAGTTAAAAGAAGTAGCCTTCGTAATGGGAAAAACTCGTCTTGCGCCAACCAAGCTTTTTTCTATTCCACGGCTGGAGCTGCAGGCTGCAATTCTGGGTGTTCGTCTTTACACTCTTATTCAAAAATACCACAATCTGTCGATCAGCAAAACAAAGTGTTGGAGTGATAGCAAAACGGTATTGCATTGGATTCACTCTAAACAACGGAAGTTTAAGCCATTCGTTGCTCATAGGATTGCAGGAATCATCGCCACAACAAGTCCGGCACAATGGAAGTGGGTACCCACCGCCGAAAATACTGCCGATATAGCAACCCGCCAAGCTGATAAGCTACAAATCTGCTGTGAAGGACCATGGATATCTGGACCAGCATTTCTTAAGAAGCCAGAGGACTGCTGGCGACAACTTGATGTAAAACCGCCAATTTTTCTTCTTTTACTAAATTGAAAAGGGTAACTGCATGGGTTTTGCGTGCCAAAACATTGTTTAAGTTCAGAGCCAAAGATGTTTCTACAGCCAAGGGACCGTTGAAATCTATTGGAAGCTGATAACACGATATGTAAACTAGCCCAAAGGGAGAACTTTGCTGAAGAGATCGCCAAACTTTCACGGAACGAGCCTTTGACGAAGAACAACTCTGTTTTTAAGCTGTCACCATACTTGGAGACGGATGGACTCCTACGTCTTTCGGGTCGACTTGATGAGGCGCATTATCTGCCATTTAATTCGCGACGCCCAATAATGCTCCTACGAAATCACATAGTCTCAAAACTGGTGATGCGCCACTTTCACGAAAAGTTCCATCACCAAAACAATGCCGTAATCATAAACGAATGTCGACAAAGATTTTGGATACCGAACGCTGAATCGCTATTGAAGAAAGTACACCGGCAATGCGCTCAGTGCATTATAGATCGAAGCAACGGTGGATTGTCATATTTACTTGCCAGACTATTGGAGCAACGCACCTTGAAATAGCCGAGAACCTGTCCGTTGATAATTTGCCTACGAAACTTCGTAAACCGCAGAGGAATGCCCGACGTAATAAGGAGTGATAATGTCACAAACTTTATAGGAGCCCAGAAAGAATTAGCTGCGGAAAGACGCCTCTTTGATGTTGAAGCTGTTGTGGACCAAACAGCACGACGTGGCATCAAGTGGCTTTTCAACATCCTACATCCTAGTACCGGAGGCATTTGGGAACGCCTCATTCGAATCATTAAAGGTTTACTTGCCAAAACAATACGCGATGTTGCTCCACGTGTAGAAACACTTCGTTCCGCACTCATCGAAGCAGAGGATATCTTGAACTCACGCCCGCTCACAGAGCTGACACTCTTACACGAAGATGATGAACCGTTGACTCCAAACCATTTCCTGATTGGTTGTGTCAACTCAACGCAGACACCAAGCCCACCAGAAGCAACAATATGTCTACGTAAACAGTGGCGAATTTCTCAAGCGCTGAAAGATCGTATGTGGAAACGTTAATTTGTTGAATTGGGTCACATTGAAGGACAAATATGACCGCCTACAATTTAAGTTTGTCATTGTCATTGTAATTGCCGAAACGAACAGACGCGAAAGAAATACAAAATTGAAACGAATTTATAATTGGAAATGAGAAGTGTTTTTATTGCCGCCGCCGAAACCTTAGAGCATATTTTACTTCAAATTTGATGTTCCTAGGTCTTAGTCTCCGAGATATAGGCGATTATACGAACGGCGTTACGGAAAAACCCGTATACGTACATATGTGTGTATCCTCATTTAAATGTTGTGCAGTTGCATAAGTTGACCAAATAACTTTTCCAAATTGTACAGCTTTTAATTTTAGAAATTAATTGCCTTGATTTGCATACATATGTATGTTCATATAACGATACTTATTGTACTTATGTCTTAGCTCTTGAATCATACCAAATTAATTTGCTTTTTGGGAAATGAACTCTTTACAACCTTTATAGAGTGTCCGAAGAGAAATATCATATAGTAGGTAGGTAGGTCGGAGCGGCAGCCAGGGTATGCACCCCGACTCACTTAGGCCCTGGAGATTGGCCCGTTGTGATACCGCATGGACAAGTCCACTTCCTAAAATACCCGTGTTTGGCTGCATGTCTGCGCGAGTATTACGTCCATCCAGCTGCCTGGATGAACTTGAAAATGTCTATCGGCTTCTTGTTTGCTAGTGCCGATAGATTTGGTAGGAGGCTGTCTCCTAGGTATCGTTGTCTTGTCATTGACAAAGCCGGGCAGTCGCAGAAGAGGTGTGTTACCGTTTCCTCCTCTTCCACGTCTCTGCAGCTTCTGCAGAAATCGTTATGGTAGAGTCCTAGTCTGGCGGCATGGGTGCCCACCAGCCAGTGCCCTGTGATGGCTCTGATTACAACTGAGCATTGGCTTCTGCTCAGTTTGCAGAGTTCAGAAGATCGTCTCTTGTTGAGGGTTGGCCATGTTTGGCGTGTGATTCTACAGGAGTCAGTGTCGGTGGTCCACATTTGATTGGCGACCAAGTCAAAGTGGTTTCGGACTGACAGTTTACAGCTGGCCATCGGTGTACCGACGCTCTCCTTGTCTGGAAGGAGGGAGGCGGTGGTACCGTGTCTTGCCAGCTCATCGGCTATGCAGTTTCCCTCGATACCCCTATGGCCTGGGACCCAAATGAGGTATATAGAGAGCTGTGTTGCCATGTCGTGAAGAGATTTGCGACAGTTCTGTACTGACGTCGAGTTCGACGTGATGGCATTAAGGGATTTTATAGCCGCTTGGCTATCCGAGTATATGCAGATTTCTCTGGTATGTGTGGCTGGGCTTGGCAGTATAAGAAGAGCTTCTTGAATGGCTATGATTTCCGCCTGGAACACACTGCAGTGATCCGGTAGCCTGAAGGCTTTTCTGATGCCGAGTTCTTCGCAGAAGACACCCCCGCCTACGCGGTTATCCAGCTTAGAACCGTCTGTATATATTTTGATGGAATTGGTTGGGCCTGGCGGGCCGAAGTTCCAATCTTCCCTAGAGGGAATGATGGTGTGGAATGGAGTATGTGGATACTCCTCTGCGATGCAGTGGTCAGTGACTGATGGGATAGTGTCATTTCCTCTCAGAATTTTGGCATGGCCAAAGCATTCTTCTGACCACTGGATGGTTTCTCTCATGCGAAGAGCCGCCAGCGTGGCGTTCATTTTTCCCATGAGATGTATTGGGAGTATTCCCAGAATTGCATATAGTGCATCATTTGGAGTAGTACGTAGGGCGCCCGAGATCGTTAGTTCAGCCTGTCGCTGAACTTTGTTAAGTCTCTGAAGAGATGAGTTTTTCGTAAGTGATGGCCACCATATGGAGACACCATATAAAAGTATGGGTGTGATTATTGCAGTATATAGCCAGTGGACCACATAGGGGGGACGAAGAGATGGGATTTTGTATTTCCTCGTGAATAATACCAGCTCAGTTTTGCTGGGGTTTACACTTAGGCCACTTGACGTTGCCCAAGTTGAAAGTGTGCTTAATGCATCAGTGATGCGTTCGCACAAAGTTTGAGGAAATTCACCCGAGAAGGAAATGGTCACGTCATCTGCGTAGGCTATCGCGCGGCATCCCCCTATCCCTTCTAAGGATCGTAGGAGTGAGTTAACCGCCACGTTCCATAAGAAGGGTGAGGGCACACCGCCCTGAGGCGTTCCGCCACTCACATATCTGGATACCGTGGACAGCCCCAGTGTAGACTTGATGGACCGCCTAGTAAGAAGCTGTCTTACCAGTTCCACAATGGAGTTGTCCATCCCTAGATCGGTGAGTAAGCTTGTGATGGCGCTCGGAGACACATTGTTGAAAGCACCTTCTATGTCTAGGAAGGCGATTAGTGTATAATGTTTGACTTTGAGAGCCTTTTCGATGCCCGAAGTGACAGCATGGAGTGCCGTTTCTGTAGATCTGCCTTTGCAGTATGCGTGTTGAGAGCTTGAAAGCTCTGAGAGGGGGATCTTGCTTCTTAAATAGAGACCCATTAATCTCTCGAATGTCTTTAATAGAAAAGATGAGAGACTTATCGGTCTGAAATCTTTCGGGGTAGTGTGCGAGGCTTTACCTGCTTTGGGTATGAAGACCACTCTTGATCTAAGCCAAGCTTCTGGGATATTCCTTGTCAGGAAGATCTTGTGAAAAATATCTGCCAGCCATCTGATGACAGTATTTCCTGCGTGAATTAGCTGCGCCGGAATGATATTATCCGGCCCTGCAGACTTATAGGGCTTGAAGCTTTTTATTACCCATCTAATATTATTTTCAGATAGAAGATAGGGTGGCGTTTGAGATGGACCTGCGCTTGCTGAATGGCTGGTTGGTTTGATGCTTGTAGAGCTGGGAAAATGGGTGCCTAGAAGCAGCTCTAAAGACTCTTGACATAAAAGTATGTTAGTAGACAGGATGTAGTTAAAAATGGACTCACCCCGTACATTGGTATCTGTGCTACCCCACTGAGTGTGATGAGCGTTGGCATCGCATCCTATGAGCAGATCTATGTTGTTCTGCCTGCTGTCCTCTATTATCTGTCTTGTCAACAGAGGTGGAGGGTTAGCTTCCTCGTAAGCCATATAGGCTGAGCATATTCTTAGAGGCTTTGGCTTAGCCTCAATGCATGCAGCTGTGTTATCTTCATTACTGAAATTGGATAGCAGAAAAATGTTTATGTTTTTCTTGATTAAAATGCAGGTTCTGGTCTTGCCTGAGCTCTTCGCTGTGATCAGCTTATACTCCTTCGTCCCCAGTCCAGAAACCTTGTCCCTACGGACCCAAGGTTCCTGAATGAGGACTACGTCGATGTCGTCTTTGCTCAGACGATGTATTAGGGCAGCTGTTGCTGCTTTGCAGTGGTGGAGGTTAATCTGTAGAAACCTCAAGGGCATCTACCTCCATCTCCACCACTGTCCTATCGGCCTCGTCGTCGTCTAGGATGAAGTCCTCATCCTCGTGGCCTAAAGTAGCGAACCCTTTTGCCAGTTCGGAGGTTTCGGAGGAATATCCTTCAAGGATATCCTCATCATCCGACGCGACCTCTGTTACAGGACTGCCTGGAACGACCGGTTCTGCGTCTGCTGGTTCCGCGCTTTGTGTGGTGGACTTGCCACTCGCTGTATCTCCTCGGTAGACACGTATGGCTACCGATTTGTAGCCATACCTGGCCAAATTTCCACATCTTGCCAGCTCGTCCACCGATTCCTTATTGATAACGAGTACGATCTGGCGCGTGGTCCCTTCCGCCTCCTCTACCTTGACCACGCTCCAGTCGTCCGTTTTCATGCTAGGGTTGCAGATCTGAAACACCTTCAGGATCTCTTCTGGCTTTTCTGGTTTGGCCGATACCCTGACCCTGGCACGTGGTCTACTGGGTATGTCGCGCCAGTCCACCGCAACCAATTTTGCACCTGGATACACTTCTCCGAGTGCTGCAATAGATTTCTTATAGGCTTCGGCCGACCGCTTGTCATGACAAGCGATGGCCTTGACCCTGCCTTGATGCCATCCTGCATCGTCGCATATAGGTGGTGGTCCTCCACTCGTTGCCAGGTCCGTCAGAAACCGACCTTGCAGCTCGTTTTCGACTCCTGCCCATCGGTGTCTCGGGATAAGACCATCTTTGCTGCCCGTGTCAAGGACACCAATGAGGATCTTATCCTTCGCCACTTCTGCGAAGGTTCGATGCAGAGGCTGCGGAGGTCGTGTTCTTTTCGCTGGTTGTGGCGGCGTATCTTCTGCCGACCTCTGCCTTTTCGGGGCATTTTTATTTCTTCTTACCGGAGCTGGCTTGAAATCCGGTAAGATTTTCTTCGCCCATTTCACCATCCTTCGACCGTCTGGTGACATCTCGGGGGTGGAGTGGTTTTTTTGGAGTATGTCTGCTGCGCGTCTCTTGTCTTGAAACGACGTTTTTGTTTTTGGTGGTAGCCTTGCCGAAGTTTCTGGCTCTGCGGAGCTACCAGCCTCCTCCAAATCTACTGCTGGCTTGGCAGCTTGGCTTAGCTGCTTCGCCTTCGAAGTGGAGGGGGTCTGATGCTCCCCAGATTCTGAGACAACCGATTGGCTTGTCGGATTGTCTCCACCTGCACTGGCAGCAATGGGATGGGAGCTGCTAGGAGTTCCCATCCTGGCGACAGTCAAATCTATGACCATCTGGTTAGAGGGATTTGAGGTCCCGTCCGGCTTATGGCGAGTTCCGGTCTCATTGTTTTGTTTTAGTTTATTTTGTCTTTTAATTTCTGGTTTCATGTTGGTCCCACGAGTAGTCGGGAAGGGTTGGGTCACCCGTGGCAAAGCCCGAGTACCACGGGAAGCCTGATTTAAACTGGAGGTCGGCAGGTATCCCGAGTTCGCATAGTAGAGACTGAGCACCCCCTCAGCCACGCATCCATCGGCCTAAGCTGTTCCGCTTTGGATTGGGGAAAATTTTATAGAGTTTTCAGCTCTCGCCCGACCACCATTAGTCAGCACCGCAAGGCAGAGACATGACCGTGCCAAGGGCCTGCTTCCAGTCGTATATTTGTAAGCACAAATACTGAGCCAGCAAAAACGGGCAATACCTGCCCGTAGGGTAAAAAGGTCATATTAGTTTCGTACCAAGTATGTAACAGGTAGAAGGAGGCATCTCTGACCCCATAAAGTATGTATATGATTTCATAATCAGCAGGACGAGACGAATTCATCTAGACATGTCTGTCTTTTCGTCTGTCCGCATTTCCGTCCATTAGTCTGGATGACCGCAAGAATCTAAAAAACGATAACAGCTGGAATAACCAAAATTGGTGTCCAGATTCTCCTAGAATCAGAATTTTGCTCCTATCACATAAACTAGTAGCAGTATTATTTAATATCTAATCGAAGTTGGTCAATTCTGCGTGCCAGCGGTTGCGGAAGGCAGCAGTGAAGACGGCGGTAGCGTAGACGGCTGACGGAAGCAGTAGCTTGAGTGCAGTGAACGCTACGGTGTGACGTATTATATGTTATCGATGCAAAAGTCAGGTCAGCATTTATGGAAATGTGGCACTATGTTTCCGAATCTAGCTGACTTTGTAATATTTGGTTTCAAGTGTTTTGCACATATCTAACCTTATTAATACACCGACAATTATTAGCGAATCAATTTCACTCCAGTACTACAAGTATGTACATACAGAGTATTTCAAAGTCAAGACACCCGTCTTTAGCTTTTCCACTTATTCATTCATAATATCATATCATTATAAGTTTATATGTTTACTTACATTTTGCTAATTTTTCATTACTGATTAATAGGTTGCAACCGCGTTGCGTGAGTTACGAAAAGTGGACGCAGAAATGAAAAAAAGAGAAAAAATTCAACAGGAAGCATCCGAAAATGGTTTTCAAGCTATTAAAGATTGTGAAAGGTAAGAAAGAATTTTTTATTTAATTTAATATTTAATATATTATATTTTTATATTTAATTTTATTTATTACGATAGTAATGATTACAAAACTCAATCGAACCCGAAGTTCGCATCTAAGTAGTGTAGATATGGGATTCCCACCCTTTTTCACCAAAACTCCTCAAATTTAGCAAGGGCGCCCACCATGTGGTGTGGTAGATATTAAAAGGATATTCAATATCAAAGTATCTAACCATATTTCACTTCCAACTAGAGATCCAATTCGAGTCTAATTAAATATCTTACGCAACTCAACTCCAACTTACTAAAATAATTCTAAGTTGTATCAGGATCCAAACCACTGATGCGAATACGTAATATTTCTATGTTGGCTTATGAACCAAACCACTAACCCAATTATTTTAACTTGTATGGAGAATATATCAATATATCAATACATAAAGAAATATTTACAAGTTGTATCAGGATCCGAACCAATCGATCGAAATACATTCTATTTTTAGATACGAGCATGATCCTATCCACTAACCTGATTGCATTAACTTGTATGGGGAAATATCACATGCAGCTCAATACCGATTAGTAAAAATGTTTAGAATCGCAACCAAAATATTATACCACAGACAGTTTGTTGGCTAAGGCGTCAACCAATTGTAAACATTTTTTTTTTGGAAAAACAGTTACATTTTAAATAAACCCAAATCGGCATGGTGTTGAAATACCTTTTGGACATGGATAGTTCATTGGTTTTTTGGTAAAGGCAATGTTTATATATTTTTGATAGTTAATAATAAGCGTTAGTTAATCTGCTGCACTAGTGCATAAAGCATTGAAGTACGAATACATCAATAAGGAAAAAAACCATGGATACAATTTTTAAGAAAACCCCCTCAAGAGATGGTTACACCACACCAAACTCGTTTATTGCAACTTGTGTGGCAGTGACACCCATACGGAAAATGCCTGTGCTAAGAAAGTAACAAAGGGAGAAACCAATAAACGATGATTGCAAATAAATGGCGCGTAGGCGATTTTTCATTAAGGAGATGGTTCTAAGGCTTTTCTATCCTAACTACACCATATCTATATCCTTCGGGTTCGATTGGGTTTTTATACTCTGTACATGAAATGTACAGAAGTATATTAGGTTTGCGGGAGCTGAAAAATGTAACATGCAGAAGGAGGCGTGGCAGACCCCACAAAGTATATATATTCTTGATCAGCGTGACAAGACGAGTCGATCTAGCCCTGTCTGTCTGTCTGTCCGTCTGTCCGTCCGTATGAACACCTGGATCTCAGAGACTATAAGAGACAGAGACAACCCCAGTTAGTAATTATGTATCCGTATGCCAAGTTTCATTATGATAGACCGATTTAACAAGAAGTTATAGCCAAAAATATATTTGCTGCTGCAGCGCTGCTCAAGCACTGCCCGCGGCTGCTGTTGATGTTGGTGTTTGGTTGACTGCTAACATGTTTACTCAGACACGAATATACGAGCATATATATGTAAAAGCTAAAAGGGGTACTATTAGTTAATTGGATGTTTATTATAGCCTGTACCCAAAGGGTAAAAGGCTATACTATATACATATAGCCATGTCCGTCCGTCAGTCTGTCTGTCCGTCCGCCCGTCTGTATGAGTGCAAGGATCTCAGAAGGCACAAGAGCTAGAATAACCAAACTTGGTATCCAGGTTCCCCTAAGCCCTAGGCAGGTCAAGTTTATTTTTATAGCCTTTTATACCCAAAGGGTAAAAGGCTATACTAGTTTTGTGCGAATGTAACACACAGAAGGAGGCATGGCAGACCCCACAAAGTATATATATTCTTGATCAGGGTGACAATCCGAGTCGATATAGTTAGTTAGTGCTAATGTGCCCGTGTGCCAAGTTTCGCCATCATAGGTCAATTCTGAAGAAAGTTATAGCCATAAATAAAA
Organism: Scaptodrosophila lebanonensis; assembly: GCF_003285725.1. Taxonomy (NCBI): domain Eukaryota; kingdom Metazoa; phylum Arthropoda; class Insecta; order Diptera; family Drosophilidae; genus Scaptodrosophila; species Scaptodrosophila lebanonensis. The sequence continues at coordinate 1,209,531 of NW_022060580.1, read as the reverse complement.
TCGCTGCTCATGCGCTGCCTGCCGCTCTGCCGCTCTGCCGGCTGCGCTACCCACAGCTGTTGTTGTTGTTGCTGCTTTGGTTTAACTTTATGCTGCATACATACACGCATATAAACACGCATGGGCACGTGATGTAAATGTATGCTGTTAAAACTGAACATAAACATGTCTTTTAAATTAATTTAATTAATTAATTAATTAATTCCATTTGTATACCCTGTACCCAAAGGGTGAAAGGGTATACTAGTTTTGTGCGAATGTATGTAACAGGCAGAAAGAGGCGTGGCAGACCCCACAAAGTATATATATTTTTGATCAGGCTGACAAGACGAGTCGATATAGCAATGTCCGTCTGTCTGTCTGTCTGTCCGTCTGTCCGTCCGTCTGTATGAGCGCAAGGATCTCAGTAAGTACAAGAGCTAGGATAACCAAAATTGGTATCAAGGTTCCTATAAGCCCTAGGCAGATCGAGTTTGTTTATTTTTTCTGATACACCCCCCACTCCCCCGCAATTCGTGTTTTTTCTTATAACTTCAATTTTGGTAGGTACATCCAGTTAGTACTAATGTGTCCGTGTGCCAAATTTCATCATGATAGGTCAATTCTGAAGAAAGTTATAGCCATAAATAAAATCGCTGCTCATGCGCTGCCTGCAGCTCTGTCGGCAGCGCTGCCCGCAGCTGTTGTTGTTGTTGCTGCTTTGGTTCAACTTTACGCTGCATACATACACGCATAGGTACGTGATGTAAATGTTTGCTGTTTAAACTGAACATAAACATGTATTCTAATTTAATTTAATTAATTATTTTAATTAATTAATTCATTCACTTTTTTTAATAATTTAATTTTAAAAAAATTTTTTTTTTTATTTTACTGTCGGGCTTGCTCGATTGTAGCGTTCTCTGTTGTTTTTAATAATTTATTTAAATTTTTTTTTTTAATTTGACTCTCCATCTAAAACGAGGTTGGAGATTCAATTTTTAAATGTGCCTTCCGTCGCGCCCTCTTTATCGCCTCAATTGTTTGCTCCTCTCCCATCAACTCCTCTAAAATCCATTGACTGCTCTCCAATTCTGTCTCTTTCAACCTCTCCTGGTATTCTATTTGATACTTCTCCTTTACCCTCGCCGATTAATGTTTCAGCGACCCCTATTTTTGTGCCACCAGCACGCAGCGAAATGCCAGCGGCGACTTATAAACCATCTGGGCCTGTTTCTCGCGTTCGCAAGAATCAATGCGAACTGCCCTCTGGTGTAATGGTCGATACTGCTTTTAACTCACCTGCATGCCCTCCTTCCCTTACAGTTGTAGCTCTTCGGAAGCAAGTATTTGTTTCGAGGCTGTCTGCTGATACTAGCTGTGAGTCTATCGCTGCTTACATCACTAGCAAATCTTCTGCTAGAGTTTCCATCTCTAAATTTAATTTTGCCGTGCCCCGAGAAATTGCTTCTTTTAAGATTAGTGTTCCGTTTGAAGCTTTTGAAACTATTTGTGACCCAACATTTTGCCCACCGCATATGATAGTTCATGAGTTAAAACAGAAAAAACGCACTATTCCAATTCCGGTGTCCCTGCCAGTTAGTGCTTCAATACCGCATACTAACAATGGTTCAAAAAATTAGAAATTTCTCCTAAATCTCTTAGCTTATATTACCAAAACGTTAGAGGTATTGCATCTAAACTTACTGATTTATATAGGGATAGTTCTGCGTTTGAATTTGACATAATTGCATTGCCAGAGACGTGGCTTAATCCTACCATATCTGACTTTGAAATTTTGTCGAATAGCTTCATAATCTATAGACGTGATAGACCTGTTCGCCGGGGGGGTGGTGTACTGATTGAAGTTAAAGCCACCATCCAGTCGAAAATTATATACCTTAATATGCCGAAAGACCTTGAATTTATTTGCGTTAAGGCAACATCTCCTTCTCGATCCCTATATATCACTGCTCCTATATTCCTCCTTCTTTTGATATTCAAGTTTATATGCTCCATATTACTTGTATCAGAGAAGTTTGTTCCCGCCTGCGTGACAATGACTTGATTGTTATGGTGGGGGATTTTAATTTACCAATCATTTCTTGGTCATTCTTTAATAGTTCCCCTCACCTTATTCCTTTGTCAGAGCATGACTTTTTGGATTGCCTTCTTGAAATCACTTTAGTTCAAATTAATCCAATATACAATCACCTTCATAGATATCTCGATTTGGTGATTATTAATGTGGGACTGGGGTTATATTTAGTTATTTCCAAACGAAATGATAACAGTCCCGGATAGTTTATTTGAATATAATATAGTTTAAAATAGAAATGAAAATATAAAGTAATTGATGAAATAATATAAACTTGGAATTTGCGTCTGTCGCGTTTTTTCGTGGCTGAGAGCGTCGTTTCTCATGCACGTCTTCTACATGTCGTTCATCGTTCGTCGTTCAATGCAAACTCTCCTCTTCTTGTTCCTTTCGTCAAAGGTTTGCCAACCTGCCTTTACCATCGTGTGCTTGTGGGAGGGTTGCCCATACGTCATTACCCGGGCATTCCCACAACTCGGCCATCCTATTCGCCCCGAATGCGTCGTCATCGCAATCATCGTTATAGGGCGTCCACGGCTTCATATACTCAGCGCAGGTGCTCGTCTTTTTTGGACCTTCACTGAATACTGCATATTTCGTAACGTCGTAGGTATCGCATTGAGTCAGTCCAGAAACAATTTCTTCTTTTTGCTCTTCGTGGTCTTAACTGGGATCCTAATCTGCGATTACCTTCCTACTCCAGTAGGCTTCTCCTTATTAACCTGCCCTCTTTGGCTCGCCGTAGGATAGTTCTTGGTGTTCTGTTCCTCCACAAATTGATTGTTGGACATGTTGATTCCTCTATGCTTTTAGGTCGTATTAATTTTTCTGTTCCTTCCAGGCCAACAAGGAACTTTCTGCCTCTTCTACTTAACAGATGCACTAGTGATTACGCCATGCACAACCCTTTTCGAATATTATGCTCTAATTATAATTCTTTTTACTTTTTAATCTCAAGTGAGCTCTCTCTCCCCTCACTAAAAGCTTCTATTTTCAGCTACCTCCGGCAGAATCACTGATCACCACTGCTGTGAGTAGGGGCATAGCTTGCCGGACTGGCTAATAAATTTTCCCCCAACGGGTCAGTGATTCTTCACCTTTAGCTTTTAATTATATTTTATCTCTTATTATTTAAGTTTCTTTTTTCTTTCTTTTACCTTCTATTGCTATTTTTTCATCTCCATTCCTTTTTTTTGTTAGGTCTAATAACTTATCTGACTACCCTCTGCTGTGAATCGGGGCATAGCTGGCCGTTTGGCAAATAAAATTCCCCCACCGTGTCGGATTCGTTATTAGATATTTGTGTCATTTTTATAGGCTTTTTATTCCTATAGCTTTATTTTATTTTAAGTTCTCTTTTGTATTGATTCTTTGTTATCTTTTTCTTTCGACTGCATTGTTTGTTGATGAAATAAATAATTAAATAAAAAAAAAAATATAAAATCATTGGGTTTTGCGCTAATAACTTGGTATGGGCCAAGAAACTTTGGCCTAAGCTTGAGCCCACCGCCAATCTGAGTCCTCTTGATGGCAACTAGATCGCCTATCTTATACTTTGATGCCGGTTTTCTTCGTTCTGCATTTCAAAGATGTGTAGTTTTGCTTGTTTTCGTAGTTCATTTCTTTCATTATTAAATTGCTGGATTAATTCGTCGTTGATAATTTCTCGTATAATTTTTTCCTCAAGTTTCGGCATATAGAATTCTTTGCCTATAATTTCTTTCGGTTTCTTGAGTGAATAATGACCGCGCTCGTGAGCCTTTTTAATAATTTCTTTTTGCATGCCCGCAGGTACAACAATAAGTTCGTTGTCACCTACAAGTTTATGCAACAGATCGAACTTCAGAAAATAATTATTGTGAGTCGATTTTACAGTTAAAATGTCAATGATAGCTTTTAATTCGGCGTCCTGCGACTGCACATATTTCAGTTTGCTGTGTATGCTGCTTTCATTGATCATCATCACGGGGTAGCGACTGAGTGCGTCTGTATGGCGAATGCGTGTGCCAGCTCGGTGCTCTACGTCGTATTCCTGCATTAGAAGTACCCAACGAGCTATTCGTGTGCATAAGTCTTTTTTGTCCATTGTTTTCGCCAAGGCATTACCGTCCGTAATAAGTTTAAAAGGTAATCCCAGTAAATAAACGCGAAACTTTCGCACAGCCTCAACTACTGCTAGAATTTCAAGCTCATAGCTCGTGAATTTCCTGCTTCTGACGTTTTTTTGCTCATGTAATAAACGGGGTGCCATTGGTTGTCGTCAGGTGATTTTTGTAGAAGAACTGCCCCAAAACCGTCAATATGCAATTCAGTAGAATGATGCTGATGGAAAATCTTTAGGACTGGCTTTTGCGTGATAAGCGTTTTTAAACTATTAAATGTCGCTAATTCTTTATCTCCAAACTCAATTTTCGCATCCTGCTTCGTCATATCAGAGAGTGGTTTGGCTATTTGGGAAAAATTCGCAATAAACTTACGAAAATACCCAACAAGGCCAAGAAAACTTTGGAGTTGCTTAAGCGTTCGAGGAACTTGAAAATTGGTGACTGCTTGCGTTTTTGATGGTGAAGGGCTTATACGTTGGTTTTCTATAATGTGGCCTAAATACTCGATTCTGGTTTTTAGAAAATGACATTTCATTAAATTTAATTGCAGCCCGTACTCTTCACAGCGACTTCATACTTTTTTAATATTTTCAACTGCTTCGTTTTCTGTTTCTCCTGGTATGATAATATCGTCGACATAAGGAATAGCTACACCTTTGCATGTTAGATCTCGAAAAATTGCGTTTACGTGTCTTTGAAATACGCTAGGATAATTCGAAAGACTCGTAAAAACTGGAACTGTGCATTGTGAGTATCAAAGGAAGTATATTTGCGACTTTCTTCATCTATGCCCACATGGAAAAAGCCATTTTTTAAATCAATTGAGCTGAATATACGCGCATTTTGTAGGCTGTCAAGTTGATCTTCAATTAAGTAGCGGAAAATGGTCTCTCATACTGATTTTATTGATGCGTCTGTAGTCAATACATAATCGGTTTGTGCCATCGCGCTTTTTAACTAGGACTACAGGACTACTATACTCAGACTCGGAGGTTTCAATAATGCCATATTTTAGCCATTGGTCGGTTTGACTATCGATAATGCAGCGTTCGACATAGGAAAATCTACGTGGTCATGAGTATATCGGGATGTCATCTTTCAAAATTAAGCGCATTTGAATATTCGTCGATTTAGTGCTTTTCGGATTGTATTCTTTGAGTAATTTAAAAACTGTCGCTTTAGCTTTCGCACTTGCGGTAACTTCAATGTCTGTATCAATATTCTTGCCTTTTTCAATGTCTATTTTCATTATACTACTTATTTTGACACCTTCATTCGTTATTAACACTTGAGCTTGCTTACAAAACTCTTCACCAAGCACCATTTCTTCGTCTAAGAATTGTGAGTCAACAACCAAAAATTTAGACGTGTACTGTTCACCGTCAATCGCAAATTGTTGTTCGAACGCACCTGATGGCCTGATTTTGCCTTGATCTTTCTATCCAAAACCGATTAGATACATGTTGCATTCACTTAATATTGGCGTATTCAACTTTTTATAAATTGACTCGGGTACAAGATTGTATTTGCTCCCGGTGTCGTTTAGTGCTGTACATTTGTTGTTATTTATTTTAACTCCATCCTCGTCATTTTTTGCGTTGAATTCGGCTTCAGTTAACAAGTTGCCTTTTCTTAGATTATTAAATATATGTCGAGCCAAATCACTTTTGTTATGCGGCAAATGCAAACTGTTTGACACTATAACCAGATCTTTGTCCGACATGCGCTCGGCAACGAAATTCATTTTCCTGCTATACTGCACATCTTGGTCGTTAAATTCAAAACCTTCAAATTCGCGTAAGCGTTTTCTATTGTTCCTATCTCTATTTCCCTCGAATACGAATTTGTGCAAGAGTAAAATGTTTTGTCTTTTTACCACCCGCAGCATTTCCTTAATATACACATCATTTAGACACGCCATTTTTGTTACCCAAAGGGTACAAGGGTATATTACAAGGTGCAATTCAAAAGTTCCAGGACTTTTATTAAAAAACGAAAACGAAAAAGATGGTGCATTATCATGCAATAATACTTTTTCGCGTTGTTTCAAAGTGTGCGGAACAAATCGAGCAAAAACCTTTCTGAGACCCAAATTTTCTGTCAAAATACGATAAATCGACGCTGCGGATATTGATAATTCCGATTCCATATATTTATGCGATGATTTCGGCTCTTTTTTAATGAATTCACGCACAATTTCCGAGTTTTTTTCGTTCACAACATCTTTTGGCTGGCCCGAACGTTCGTCGTCTTCCAAGTCCTCCCGTCCCTCTTGAAAACGTTTAAACCACTCGTGAATACGGCTACGGGATAGACATTCATCGCCATAAACTTGTTTCATCATTTGATGAGTTTCGGTAAAAGTTTTACCAAGCTTAAAACAAAACTTAATGTTGGTTCTTTGTTCGATGTTCATTTTCCGACCAACACTATAAATGTAATGTCACATTTAGCGCGATATGCCAGCTGTTATACAAATCAGCTGTTATATAAATTCCATACGACAACACTGAAGAATACACAATTGACGGATAAAAATTTCCAACGAGAAGTTATAGCCATAAATATATTTGCTGCTGCAGCGCTGCCCGCGGCTGTTGTTGATGTTGCTGTTTGGTTGACTGCGAAAATGCTTACACAGACACGAATAGATGCGCATAGGCATACATACACTCACACAGACGCAATTGCTATGTAAATGTGCAATTATAAACCCTTTACGTGAGTTCGAATACCAAGAGAGGTAAAATCGATCAAATTTTTTTTTTTATTTTCTTAATTTTTTTTATTTTCTATAAATATTGTAAACATATGTACAGAGTATTTCAAAGTCGGGACACCCGACTTTAGCTTTTTATACCCTGTACCCAAAGGGTACAAGGGTATATTAGTTTTGTGCGAGTGCACATGGAACACACAGAAGGAGGCTTGGTAGACCCCACAAAGTATATATATTCTTGATCAGCATGACAAGCCGAGTCGATATAGCCATGTCCGTCTGTCCGTCTGTCCGTCTGTCCGTCTGTCTGTCCGTCTGTCTGTCTGTCTGTATGAACGCAAGGATCTCCGAAAGTATAAGAGCTAGAATAACCAAACTTGGTATACAGATTCTCCTGAGACCGAGAAAGGACGAGTTTGTTCATTTTTTCTGATCCAACCCCCCACTCCCCCCCTATTACCAATTTTCTATAACTCCCATAATTCTTGGAATTTTGAACTTAAATTTGGTAGTCACATTAGGTTAGTAATTATATATCCGTATACCAAGTTTCATTATGATAGAATGATCGAAAAGAAAGTTATAGCCATATAACCAGGCCCAATGCACACATACATACATATGTACAAGTACACAAACACGCATAAGGCACGATTCTGATGTAAATGTAAATGTATGTATGCATGCATGGAATATTTTATATTTAATTAGTTAATATTTAGTTAATTAATTAAATTAATTTAGTTAATTAATTAAATTAAATTAATTAATTAATTAAATTACTTTTTTTTGGGGTGGTACAGGGTATTTAAGAGTTGAGCCTGCTCGACTTTAGCATTCCTTTCTTGTTTACTTTTTTTTTTTTTTTTTTTGCTTTTGGACTATATCACAGCAGTCGTTTTTTAACCTAGAAAAGTGAGGTTAAGCTTATTGCGGTAATTGTGAAGACGCATGCTTTTCGTCGTTACACATTAACTCAGCTGTATCAAAGTTAGAGTTCTCGTTTGTTCACTGCACTGTAAAATATCATTGCTTTTACATTTATGTTGATCGTACACTGCGTATTTGCCACTTAATCACTTTAACACTTATTTTCATTGGTTGAGCCCTCAAAATGTGTGGGACTGGGGTTATATTTAGTTATTTCCAAATAGTTTAAAATAGAAATGAAAATATAAAGTAATTGATGAAATAATATAAACTTGGAATTTGCGTCTGTCGCGTTTTTTCGTGGCTGAGAGCGTCGTTTCTCATGCACGTCTTTTACACGTCGTTCATCGTTCGTCGTTCAATGCAAACTCTCCTCTTCTTGTTCCTTTCGTCAAAGGTTTGCCAACCTGCCTTTACCATCGTGTGCTTGTGGGTGGGTTGCCCATACGTTATTACCCGGGCATTCCCACATTAATGATATCACTAATGTTGTTGTGTTCAGATCTTCTCCTTTAACAGTGTATGAAGATATTTATCATCCTACTCTAGAAATTTGTCTTCCCTTTTCTAGATCTAGTGCATGGTCTTCTGAGTGTAACATGCCTCGCAAATGCTTTCGCAAATGTGATTTTGTTATGCTCAACCGTTTGATTCCAATGCTAATTGGTCTTTCTTGTATAGCTCTGTCGATATAGATTTTGCTTCAAAATTTTTTTTATGACACCATGTATTCTATCTTCGATGCCTGTGTTCCCAATAGCGTTGTATCAGTTTCTTCTCTTAAGCCTCCATGGTTTACGCGACTTTCTCACCTAAAAAACATAAAATCCAGATGTTTTAAAAAGTTCAAGCAGTCGGGTTTAGGTGTTGACTTCTCTAAATATTTTATTGCAAAATCTAATTTTCTTCTTTTAAACTCCTTGTGTTACACAATTTATCTTGATCGTTGCAAGCTCCAATTTAAACATGACCCTAAAAAGTTCTACAACTTCGTAAATTCTAAGCGAAAATCTTGGACTTTGCCATCGTAATTTTTCCTCGCCAATAACAACTCTTGTAATGATTCTGAAAGTGCTGAATTATTTGCACATTTTTTCCAGTCGACGTACTCCTCTGAGTCTTTTAACGGTAATTCTTACCCCTTCCGCATTATGCCCTCAAATTCTACATTTGCTCCAATAATTACAGATTCTTGTATTTTATCTAATATACAATCTGTAAAAGCTTCATTCTCTCCTGGGCCTGAGAACATTCCTAGTTGTGTGCTGAATGAGTGTAGTACGTCCCTTTGCAAACCGGCATCTTTGTGCAAAATTTGGTGTCTCTAGCTCTTATAGTCTCTGAGATCTAGGTGATCATACGGACGGACGGACGGACAGACGGACAGACAGACAGATCGACTCGTCGTGTCATGCTGATCAAGAATATATATACTTTGTGGGGTCTGCCACGCCTCCTTCTGCCTGTTACATTTTTCAGCTCGCGCAAACCTAATATACTCTTGTACATTTTATGTACAGAGTATAAAAATTCTTTGCCTTGATCTGATTGAATATTTTTAGGTATTACATATGTTCTCAAAAAAACATTTGTAACTGCTGATATAATGTCCTCAGCATTTTTTGTAACTGGTTGTACGTAAGCAAATTTTGAGAATGTGTCAATGACAGTGAGCAAGTAGCGGTATCCATTATTTGATT